>NC_133658.1:817262483-817584021 GCF_037893015.1 Macrotis lagotis | reverse complement strand
TTGATTAAAAACAGAAATAGGAACTGGAAAAGTGTAAAGAATAGTTTGCACAGCAGAAATAATTAGCAGAATAGGAAAACTTGAATACAGAGTTGCAAGTCTCACCAAAGAAAGAAAAAGGAATAGTTAAAAGGAATAGTTAATTGGGAAAGCAAATTCACAAAAGTGAAGAACAGTCTAGAAGAAGAAAAGTAAAAAGAAATAAAATTAAATGCAAATGATCTATGCAAAACAGAAAAATATTCATGCAGAGACAACTTAAGGACTAGGAGTCTCCTAGAAGAATATTGTAAGTCAAAAACCTAAGTACCAAAATGCAATAAATAATACATAAAAATAGTCCAGAAGTTCTGAACATGGGGAGGGAAAATGTCAACAAAACAATTCATAGATCTCCAAAAAATAAAAATAAAAACAACCACCCTATGATGCAAACTCCAAGAAACAGTGGTTAAATTTAATAATTTCACTAGCAGACAATAAATTTTGTAAACAACCAGGAAAAAGATTTTCAAATATAAAGGTAAGTAATTCCAATAATACAAATTCCAATAATACAAAACTGTTTTGTATCTACTAGAAACTACAGGAAAGAATAGAATTACATTTTCTGAACAGCCAAGGAGGTCAAGATACAACTCAAAGCAATCTATTCTGAAAAAGCTGAATCTAACCATTAATGGAATTTACTAAAAAAGTATTCTAGATCTGAAGAAATTGCTTGATTTCCAAACACCTCAGACTAAAAATATACAAAAAAGTAAACAAATACAACAACCAAAGAAAACAACAAATAACAATAAAGAGATTACTAAGAGATATCTTTCAAAATTCACAAAAGGAAAAAGGAATGAGAAAGGAGTCAACTAGAAATCAAAGTGGATAAATAGGCTAAACCTTACAATATCTTACCTATTGGATGAATTCTCCTATGAGAGAAGAGAGTAATTCTGAAAAAAGGGAAACATCAGAGAACATCATCCAACTCAGAAAAAGAAAAATCAAAATTTCTGGTAATAATTACCTCTCAGAAGTGTAGAGTAGAGAGCATGGAGTAAGAACAGAGATCTCAAAGAAAATGAGGGGGAAATTAGCATGGATATGCAAAAGTTAATAATGAGTTCCATAAATGGGAACATGTGGAGATTCCTGCTGTAGGACATTATCTTCTCTATTGTCTATAGGTCCCAGTATTTCTAAAAATGAGGAATATAGAAAAATATAAATATAAAATATAAATATAGAATATAACAATATAAATATAGAATAGAAAAATAGAAAAGGAGCTCCCATGGGCAATATCTAGAAGATAATAAGATAGATATTGTAGAGGACACCAAAATAGGTACCTTAAATGCTTTAAATTCTTTAATTATATAGACATTAAAGAAGGAATAAATAATTGAAGGATCATGAATCAAACAATAAAAGCCTAGAATATGCAAAAATGGAAAGAGAAAGAAAGAAGATCCTTTTTAGAAAAAGGTGCAGAAAATGAAAATTTAGAAATGAGCAAAATCATTTGAAGAGGAGAAGAAGAGGGGCAGAATTAAATAATTAGATTAAATAAGCAGTTAATCAGGGAAGCAAAACTAGAGAAAGGAAGCAAAAGGGGAAAAGGTGCTTCATGGTAAATGGAGAGAAACAATGGGAATAGGCTTGCCTTAAAGTAGATTAAGCTAAAATAACTCTGTGATTATAGAAGAAAGGGGGTGGGGGTGAAATAGATGGAAGCTAATGTCAGAGGAAAGAAACGAACAATATGGAGCATCAGAAAAGGTCTCCTGTAGAAGGTAGAATTTGAGGTGAATTTTGAAGGAAACCAAGAAGTTAAGGTGAAGAAGAAGAGCATTCAGGAATGGGAGACAGTCACTGAAAAAGTAGTCAGGAGATGTGTAATATGGGTCAAGCACCCTGTGTGAGAAATAACAAATAGGAGTTTAGGTGAATTATGGAGTGTGTGAGGGCAGTAAAGTACAAGAATGCTGCAAAGGTAGAATAGGGTCAGATTGGAAAGGACTTTAAAAACTAAAGATTTTATATTCAATCCTATGGACAATAGGGAGTCACTGAAGTTAATGAGTAGTGGGTGACAGACTCAGTCCTATACTGTAGGAAAAACACTTTGCAGCTAAGTAAAAGATGGATTGGAATGGAGAGAGACTTGACACAGGGAGATCAATGCAAAGCTATTGCCATAGTCCAGGTGTAAGGTAATGAGGACCTACCTGTACAAGAGTTATGTATGAATGAACAGAAAGAAAGGGATGGATAGGAGATACTATGAAGTTCAAAAAATTGGATTGGATAAGCAGGATGATTGTAAGCAAGGAATCAAAGATGGCACCAAGATTGTGAGCCTCTGTGACTAGAAGGATGATGGTCTCCTAAATGGTAATAAGAAAGAAAGGAATAAGGGAGAGTTTGAGGGAAAGATAATTAATTCTTCATGGGAATACTGAGTTGAAGAAGACTACAGGACATTCAATTCAAGATGTCCAAAAGGAGAAAGATTAGGGCTGGGTGAGAGAATCTATATGCAATTGATAGTAGATGAACCCAAGAAAGCTGGTGAAATCACTAAGAAGTATTTTGAAAGGGAAGAGAACAGATCATAGGACAGACAATTGGAGGATATCCTCAATAAGTGGATAAGGCTCAGATAAAGATCCAGCAAAGGAGACAGAGAAGGAGCAGACAGATAATTGGGAACACCAGCAAGAGCAATGTCCTGAAAACAGAGAGGAAAGCATCTAGGAGAAGGCCAAATGACAGACTCTATGTCACATGGGGGTTTCCCATCTGCATCACAGGAGTTTCCACACTAGCAATTCCCCATCTCAATAAAATCGTGGTTAAGGCTGATAAAACGAAATGAGATGAATTTGAGCTGCAAGAGTCCATATAATCTTAGACTTTGCAATAGTGAAGGAGGGAAAGCAAGACATAATTAGATGGTTAGCCTGGATTTGGAGAGGATAGATTTTTAAAGTATTCAGAGAATATTTTAAATGAAGGATCCTGGATTTTAACATTTCTATTGTTATTAATTCCTAGCAACAGAAGACTATTTCTTATGAATCTCTAAGCACATCCAGGAGGTAGAATGATATAGGGCAAAAAATCATAGATGTGAATTAAGACTTTGGTTCTTATCCTACATCTGCTATATCTGCTATATCTGCTATATCTGCCACTAAACCAGTTGAGTTTCCCGGGCAAATCACTTTATCCTTCTAAAGATCAGTTCCTTCCTCTGTGAAAGGAGCAGGATAGATTAGATGGTCTCAAGGATTCCTTTCAGCCCTGAAAGCTATAGCTGGTGTCTTTGTCAATACTTGGTAGAATCGAACATAAGCCTAATGACTAGAATTGCTGCTGGGGCCAAATGGCTGAAGTATTATACTTTCTTCCATTCCAGTAAGGGCTCTCTCTATTCTGAAACTATGTGTGTTGTGAAAATTCTAGGTCATTAAATCCCTACCCCAGGACTCTCAGAGAAAATTATTCAAATAAGTTTAGTTGTGATTAGTATTTCCCCAAAGAAGTAAGCAGAAAGGAACTCACTGAATAATATAATCAGGTATGGAATGCAAAAAAAAGGAATACAAGAATCATTATCAATTTTTGATGGAAATCTTAACAATCATAACTTAACAAAAAGTGCTATTACCCTCTCCTAGGAAGCCAATTCTTGTCTTCCAGAAATCCAAGATGAGATTGATCTCTTCCCTCCCTTGCTAATAGTGTCCTGACATATACAGAAATGTTCTCTTCCACCTGGTCAATTGTGATAAATGGATCCAGGATCTCTGGACCTCTTGAACTCATAAGGTTGCTGCAAAGGCTAAGGATCAGCTTTCATTCTCACATGGTCAGAAAAGGAATAGAAAGCAGAACAGGAATCCAGAGGTTTCTTACTCCTACTGACATATGGGAGCAATTGCCCTGCCACTGGGGTTAAGCGAAGAGTGCCAAACCTCAACAGGAATCCTAATGAAAAGAAAGCTCCTTGTAAACATAGAGAAGTCAAAGGAAGAGCCTGAGCTGGAAGTTATAACTCCTTCTTTAACTAATGCAGTTCCCTGACTCCCTGACACTGTTATGGGAAGGATGGAGCACCAAAAGACCACCCATTTTGATAAAGATATTAAGATCCAAGATAAAGAAATTAAGGTCCAAAAAAAGAAAAACAATTTCCCTGAAGTCATTCAACTAGGAAATGTTGAGTCAAAATTCTATTTCAGTTCTCTCCTTATTCCAAGATCATTACTCTTTCTATTATACTGCCCTACTGAATTAGAGAGATAGACTTCTCAGACATCAGGACATTCTTGAACATTATATCTTTCTAGCTCCCAAGTACCAATCAAAGTATTCTATACATGGTAGGTCCAACATGAATATTATTTATTTATTTTAATTCATTTATTTAATTAAAACTATGAATTAATGCTATGGTAGCAGAAGAGCATCTGACTGGAGTTCTGAGTGCAGGTTCTGATGTGTGAGTTCATATCGCTGGGTCTCCATCTGTTTATTTGATAAAAGATGGGATCAGCCTAGGTGCTTTCTCAAATCCCCTCCTATTCTGGCATGCTATGAGGGCTGATTACCTGCACCTGTTACTCTCATTTTCAGACAGCAAACAGGAAGGGAAGCAGAGTTTGTGCACAGTAATGTCACCTCTCTCCTCTTGTGCTATCACCTGGAAGCACAGCCCTCAGCCTCAATCCCTCTCCTCACTTCCCCTACCCCAGTAACCAATATTTCCAGTCTCTGACTCCACTTCAAAGTGTGGAATCTTAAATATTTGAATTTCTAAACTATATAAATTTTCCCAAGCCTTTGTAATAATCTCCACCTGGAGAAAGGACACTGGATTTGGAAACAGAAGCTGTTGTTGTTCAGTCATTCTGATTCTTCAGGATTCCAGTTGAGGTTTTCTTGGGGTTTGCTATTTCCTTCTCAAACTCATTTTATGGAGAAAGAAACTGAGGCAAATAGGATCAAGTGACTTGTCTAAGGTCACACAGTCAGTAATTGTCTGAAGCCAGATTTGAATTAAGGGAGGTGAATCTTCCTGTCTCTTCACTATGCCACATACTGTTCCAGAGTCAGAAGACCCAGGTTCAAATCCTAACTCTGCCACATCAACTATAAGACACCAAATCATTTCTTTTCTCTCAATCTTAGTGTCCTCATGAGTAAATGAGGGGCTTAGATAGATGATCGCAGGGGCTTTTGCCACTAAGTTGTTCTAGAACTTAATTTGGAATTAAAAGGGAGGGATTCAAATCTCACCCTTTGTATTTATGAGATTCATAGCCTTATACAAGTCATTTAACCCCTCTATGACTCTTTCTTCTTCTCACAAATAATAATACTTGTACTACTTATCCGAATAGCTCTTAAGAAAGTTCTTTGTAAACCTTTAAGGAGGTTTCAATTCTAATTCCTATGAACTATCTCATCTCCTTCTTGAGGTGATGATGATGATGTTTGTCCTTTGTTCTTGAAGAAGACCATGACATCAAGGAGGTGTTTCCATGACAAGAATGTGAATTGGATTTGGATGAGGGGGTGCTGGCCTAAGTCACCAGACTCACCTCCTCTGGAGCCATCTGGATCCAATAGCTAGATATGAATCAGTATGACTGGAGATGGCCCTGGATGCAAGGCAATCAGGGTTAAGTGATTTGCCCAAGGTCACACAGGAATGAAGTATCAAGGTCACATTTGAACTCAGATCTTCCTGACTTCAGGGTCAGTGCTCTATCCACTGTTCTATCTAGTATCTCCCTCTTAATAGTTATGTGATCTTTCATCAAGTCCTGTTTCCTTATTTCTTTTCCTTATCTGTAAAATCAAATCTATTTTTCTCTTTTACAAAGTATAATAAGGGAAAAAAAACATGAGATTTGCAGCTAGAAGACTTGGGTTTGAAACTTAACTCTGCTACTCAATAGCTGTATGTGACATGCATAAGTCATTTCCCCTCTTTGGGCCTCTGTTTCCCCATTTGTAAAATGAGGAGGAGTTGGATCATTTTATGTCCAAGTACATTTCCAGCTTCAAATTCTGGGACTAAACGATCTCATAAAGTCGTTACCAATTCTGTCACTCTATAATGCTAATCCTCCTGTCTTGCTCCCAAAATTAAAGGATCAGGCTCTGGGGTGGATTTCTTAAGCCACGTTGGATCACAGCACCCTCTTGTGTCTTGTTGAGACTTGAGACTATTATTTCTGAAATCATAAACTGTCTTTCTCCAAGGTTAGCGTTCTCTTCCAAATAAAACTTAAGGGTCATCCTGAGGTGGTAGAGGGGAATCAGAAGCTAAGAGGGACAGAAGAATGTCATGGTGTAATTTCTGTGTGGATGAATGTGTTTTGCATAAATATCTACTTTGCCAAGAACATAGGAAAATCTCAAAGGAAATCAGTCAGTAGTCCAAAAAGATATTGAAATACAATGTCTCTCCTTTCTGTTGCCTGTCAGTTTGATTTTCCTGGTAGTTTAGATTTATGGTAATTATAAGCATTTTTACTCCTGGAAAATGCCTAGTTTAACTTAGCTGAGGGATACTGGAACCTTCCAGAAGGGTTGAGGAGCTTGGTGACAGTGTCCATGATACCTTTGAAAGACATGCCATTTGCAATCAGAGACCAGGTTTCAAAAGATCAGCTCTCTAAATTACAGCCTGGAAGAAATTGGCCAAATCCCATTCCCTCTATAGGCCTGTTGCCTCCTCTCTAAATGAGTCAGTTGGAACAATTAACCTTTAAAGCCATTCACAAGATTTTTTCTTATGATTCTCCTCCACTTAGCTCCAGCGCCTTCCCCAGTTGTCCTGAGGATACCTTCCTCGGCAGTAGGGAAGGGAGATATAGAAAGGCTTGGTAAGGGTTAAATCAGGGAAAGTAGGAGTGATGGCACTAAATTACAGATTGTCAGAACAGGAAGGGACCAGCCTTATTTTTCTAGATTTATGGAAAATAACATTACAAAGAATAAAGATTCTTGACCAAGGTCACATATTTTGTAGGGGGCAGGGCAGGGATTTGAATTCAGGCTTTCTAACTCCATATCTTGGGCCCTGGCCAATGATACCCCAATGACTAATAGGGTTCCTACTGTCTCTCTCTACTCCATTTCTCCAATACTTCAATATAATAAAGGAATTGATTTTTTTTATCACTGGCCCTGCACTAAGAAGGATTCTAAAGAAGATTCATCCACTACTTTCTAAAGGACTTGCCATGTGATTGGAAAAATAAGACTGGAACCTCTATAAAACAATTAGAGGGCCATATACAATCAAGTGGGTTGTTTAAAGCAAAATGGGTCAAGATTCTAATACTTGCTCATTATGTGACTTAGGTCGAGTGATTTTATTCCCACCACCATAGGCTTAGAGTTATTATGATGATTTGTCCTTTGTTTCTGAGGGAGGTGATGACATGCATGTGGATTGGATTTGAATGAGGGAAACTGTGCTAAATCACCAGCTTCACTTCCTGCTCCAGACTCACTTCTCCTCACTTTCTCCTCCAGTCATCTAAGTCCAGTGGCCAGATATGAATCAGTATAACTGGAGATGACCCTGGATGCAAGGCAATCTGATTTAAGTGACTTGCCCAAGGTCTCACAACAAGTAAGTGTCTGAGGCCAGATTTGACCTCAAGGCCTCCTAACTTCAGGACCAGAGCTCTGTCCACTGTACTATCTAACTATCCCAGGCAGTATTTCGAAAAGCATGGAAACTGGGGTCCATTGAAATTAATTCAAATCTGAATTTTGCCACTGAAAACCTCCCATGTGACCTTAAGCAAATTGTATGACCTTTCTGTTAAATTAATTAAACTCGCTCCTTCCTCAACTCAAAGTAGATATAATTGCTATCACTAACCTAATGGCAATTTTTGTGGAAAAAAAGTGCATTTGAAACCTTAACATACAGTCACAGAAATTTCAACTGCTAGTGTTATTTCCTGTAAAATAAGGATAGACAATCTCCAAGGTTCTGGCTATGCTTAAACATTCTATAGGCGTGTGAATGAGAGGAACTAGACAAGCATCTTGGCAAGCTCTTGCTCCCTGCCTCCCAGGACAGACTGAATGAGGAATGGAAAAAAAATAGCTGACCTTGAGAAGGAGGCCACCCCAGAGAAATTTTCTTGGGAGAGGTTTAGACCTCTCCATGGCCTACTTCTCTGGCTCCCATCCCACCTTCAGCTTTAAGAGCAGAAAATTGACTCTGTCTCAGGACCAGGCTTCATTCAGTACTAGGGCTGGTTTCCTGAGACCTTCAAAGACTTTAAACAGAATCTGAAAAAGTTTGAAAACTTTTATTTAATGGAAAGGGCAGTGATCAAAGAATTAAAATGTACAAGAGACAGAGCAACAGGTCTAAAGTCAGGAAGATCTAAGTTCAAAACCAGACTCAGACACTTGACTCTGGACAAGTTATTTAATGCTACCTGCCTCAGTTTCTTCATCTGTAAAATGGACACCTACTTCCTAGGGTTATTATGATCTTTTTCATGGGATTATTATATAAAGCATAGAAAGTACTATAGAAAAAATTAACTACATATACTGTTGTTGAAAATCTGGGTTCTAGTCCAAGCTCTATCACTAAGTGTGGAAGGAGTTAAGATGTCATTTGAGCTCCTGAAGGTCTTGATTCTCCCCTTTCCTCACCCTAGTAGAATATAGGACTAAAAAATGTTTTAAGTACTAGGTTTAAACTGAGGTGAGATAATGAGTAATAACAAAAAAGTTATGTAGACACAAGGCATTATTAATGACAAAAGACTCATTTAGCAATTCAAAGGGGTCATAGGTTTTAAAGTCAGTAAGAATTCAGCCCCCTCATTTTGTGCATGGGGAAATTTGGACCCAGAGAGAGCAAATAACTTGACTGAGTTCACAGCAGTGCCAGAATTGCAAACAATGCCCTTGCCTAGGCTGTTTTCTCTTCTTTCTCGGTTCCCAAGGCAGACTAGAGTTCAGGCAAGGATGCTGTAGAACTAGTAATTCAGATTCAGCTCCCTGAGTCCCAGATTAACAGACTTTCTAGAGCCTCCCATTTCTCGGGAATACAGAGAAAGCCCCTGTGCCATTACAGCTTCTTTTAACATCACCAGCCTTAGATCACCAACAATGAGCTCCAAGCGCCTCCTGGTGGTCATTGTGCATCTTGAGGCCTTTGAATAAAATGAACAATTCCCATCTAAAATTTACAATGGGAATTTTGTCATATGTATTTAGAGAGCTTTTTAATTTTTTTTCCTGATTGATTTATTCCCTAAGAAGGGTGATCCAAACGTTTTCTTGTCTTAAGCTACCCAAGAGAATTGGGACAATTTTATGTGAATTCCATCATCTATTAGTTAATTCTTCACTTGAAAACTTCTCAACATCATTCCCCTTATTCTCTTCCTTTGCTCCAGTTTCAAAGAAAAAAGTAAGCCTTCTCCTTCCCACAGCTAATCTCCTTATTTGTACCCTTTGAGCTTTCCCCTTAGATCATCCCCTTTTTCTGTATAATTTTGCCTCTCTGAATCTTCCCTCCTGCCAACAAACACATCTAGGTTTCCCAATTCTTTAAAAATAAACTCTTTTGGTTTGACCCTACTAAAGCAGTCCCAAATCCATCAATATTTGTCACCTCTTTTTCCTTACCTCTTCCTGCTTTTCAGACCCATTATAATTTAGCTTCCTCCATATCATTCAACTAAAACTGTTCTCTACAAAGTTATCAGCAATCTTTCAATTGCTAAATCTGATGACCCCTTGCCAAGTCCTCATTCTTCTTAATTTCTATACTGCTTTTTTGTGATTGAACATTCTAGATAATCTCTCTTTCCTCCCCACTGGGTTTGTTCTTATCTGACTCTCCAATCTAATTTTCAGGATCATCTTCCATGTTGCTATTGTTGATCAGTAGTTTCAGACTCTCCATAGCCTCATTTGGGGTTTTCTTGGCAAAGATAATGAAATGAGTTGACATTTTCTTCTCCACCTCATTTTATAAATGAGGAAACTGAGGCAAATAGTGTTAAGTGACTTGTCCAGGATCACACAGCTGGTACATGTCTGAAGTAAAATTTGAACTCAGGTCTTCCTGACTCCTAGCAGGTGATCTATATATGACCTTGAACATTTTTCTTCATTCTCCATATTATCTCCATTTCCTCCACCTCTCAGTTCTTTCCCAGCTTAAATTTGTTAGGAGTAAATGTCAATTCTTATGGGGGGGGATGGGACAAAATAACGTTTTCACAAGTGTAGGATGAGAGAAATACAATTAGATGTCAGTTTATCCAAAAAAATCTTTACTGATTTGGTGGATGCAATATAAGTCAGCAAATGATGACTCAATAATAGTAATACCATAACAACAACAAGAATGATACTGTTTCCGTAGGTTAAATTGAGAAGCATAGATTTCAGGAATAAGGAAGTCTATGATAGTACCAACAGACTTTACCTTGGTCAGTAAAAACCTGGAAAGTGTTCAATTCTAGGTATCACAGATTAAGAAGGGTATTTACAAACTAGAACGTGTATATAAGAGATCAATAAAGATGGTGAATGGCTTTGAATGCATGGAATATGAAGACTGGTTGAAGGAACTAGGAATATCTAGCCTAGAATAATGAAAATTCTCAGGGGCACCTAGGGTGCAGTGGATAGAGCACTGACTCTAGAGTCAGGAGTACCTGAGTTCAAATCCCATTTCAGACACTTAATAATTATATAGCTGTGTGACCTTAGACAAGTCACTTAACCCCATTGCCTTGCAAAAAAAAAAGGAGAGAAATGAAAATTCTCCAGGACAGGGAAAAGAAATATCAGGACAGGCTGTCTGCTAGTATTTGAGAATCTGGGATTAGACTCATTTACTTTGACTCAAGAGGGTATAATCAGGTAGGAGATGCTGAGGGGAAAAAATTGATATCAGAAAATAACAATTAGAACTGTCCAAAAGTGAAATGACTTTCCTATAGTGGTAGTAGGCTCCCCCATTCTTGAAGGGTTGGGGAGGGTGGTCTTCAAGGTTTTCCTTACCTCTCATTGCTTTTCAGACCCATTATAATTTGGCTTCCTCTATATCATTCAATTAAAACTCCTATCTCCAAAGTTATCAGGATGTTGTAGTGTAAACTCTATATCAGGAAGGGGATAGGCTAGCTATTCAGTGAAATACCTTCCAATTCTAGATTCTGTGTGTCCATGAATTGAATAGGAAATTCACATATACTTTCTCATTTAATCCTGAATGAGGAAAATAAGTTGTAGGAAGGAAATAAGATACCATGTGATAGAAAGAGTTCTTGTTATAATTGTCATCTTGAATAAGTCTTTCCACAATTTTAGGCTTTACTTTCCTTAATGGTAAAATATGAATATTGAGTTCAATGATCTAACTTGTCAAGATAGTATGGAATTTTCAGGTTAACAAGTGCTCTTGAACTGAGTAGTTTCAGAGTTACTCAGAGGTTAAATGACTTCTTGCCCAGGTGTACAGTCACAATGTGCTCAAGTTGAGGCACAAAATCTAGATTTTTCTACTCTGAAGCTAGCAATCTATATACAATGTTCCATTACCTCTCCTGTACATATCTTTTAAAAACCTAAGAGAAGTAAGTTCTCTATTATTCATCCACATCCTCTTTAAATAACTCTCCCTTTTCTTTCTCATCAAAATTGCTGCTTTTTATATCTTCAGAATTTCTTTCCTGGTAGTTTTTCATCCCTCCCACACAGATTTTTCTCTGTAGAAGTTTATTGCATGATATGCCTTTTATGTTTTTTCTATGTCTTTTGAAATCTATTCTTCCCAAACTAGAACTGTTTCTGGTTCTTCTCTCTCCTTTCACAAATTCAGAAATGGGATAGGAACGTTCCCCCTAAGATATCCATCATTTCCACATCAACTTCCTAGTAACCTGGCTTGTACAAATCAGAGCCAGAATAGAATTACTCTCAGGTTAGTCCCTCTATCTTTTGTAATTTCAGTTGAAGCATAATAGATTAGGCTACAATCCCTTATTTTAACAGTGTCTGCATGTCTTTGAGAAGAGAATTCCTTTTTTTAACCAATTCAGACAAGAGTGATATTAAAGGACAAACCTCTCCTCCAATTTTCCTCTCAACTGTGAAAAACACATTCTCTTAGGTGACATAATTTTCCCAATTCATCCTCTCCTTTCCCTCTTCTCAGTGCATACCTTTTTCTTCACCTTTCCATTTTTTTGAGATCATTCCTCATTGTCAACTCATACACATATCTGTGTAAACTACTTCTAACTGCTCTGATAATAATATAGTTACTCGGAGTTGTATCTATCATCGTCTGATAAATAAAAATAAACAATTTAAACTTTTTAAGTTCCTTATGATTTCTCATTTAGGTTTACCTTTTGATGCTTCTCTTAAGTCATGTTTGAGTATCAAATTTTCTAATTAATTCTTATCTTTTTATCAGATATGCTTGAAAGTCTTTTATTTCATTAAATATTCATTTCCCTCCATGAAAATATACACAGTTTTGCTGGATAGATTATTTTTTATTATAGTCCTAGCTCCTTTATTTATTCATTTCATATATGATGGATGCTAAATCTTGTATGATCTTCACTGTGGCTCCATGATGCTTGAATTAATTCTTTTTTTTTTTTTGGTTCTTAAAGTATTTTCTCCTTAACTTGGAAGCTCTGGAATTTAGCTATAATATTCTTGGGACTTTTCAATTTGGGATATCTTTCAGAAGGCGATCAGTGAATTCTTTCCATTATCTTCTTGTTCTATGCTAAATAGGCTGTTTTCCTGTATTATTTCTTGAAATATGATGTATGCAGGATAGCTAGGTAGTGCAGTGGATAGAGCACTGGGCCTAGAGTCAGGAGGACCTGAGTTCAAATTCAACCTCAGACACTTAAAAATTACCTATATGACCTTGAGCAAGTCACTTAACCCATTGCCTTAAATAAATAAAATTTAAAAAAAACGTTTAAAAAGAAACATGACATATGCAATTTGTATGTGCTTCAGAAAGTTAAATAATTTTAAAATTATCTCTTCAATATATTTTCTTAGTTATTTTTTCCAGTGAGATATTTCACACTTCTACTTTTTTCCAGTATTTTTGCTTTGTTTTATTATTTTTGATGACTTATGGAGTCATTAACTTGCCTTTACCAAATTCTAATTTTTAAAAAGTTTTTTCTTCAGTAATGCTTTGTATTTCTTTTACCAAACTGTTGATTCTCTTTTCATGATTTTTTGCATTGTCCTCATTTCTTTTTCTAATTTTTCCTCTACTGCTCTTATTTTGTTTTTATAAATAATATTTTGCTCTTTTAAAAAAAAAAACCCTCTTCCAGGAATTCCTGTTAGGCTTGTGTCAATCTGCATTTTTCTTTGAGATTTTGCTTATAGATGCTTTCAAGTTTCCAGTTGCAGTCTCAGGATATATTAGGAGAGGTTGCAGTCTGCAGTCATAAGGAAATAGAGACTGTACCTGGCTGGGTAAGGTGTGTGTGTGGACAAAGAGATAGTGATCAAAATTTCTTCCTGGATCACCCCACCTTAGAAACATTGAAAATCTTTAGGTCCCCAGAACTAGCCACAGAAATTCAGGCTAGGCATCTCCTTCCCCTTTCTCTCAGCCCCAGATCTTCAGAGTCTAACTCTACATAAAATCCAAAGTTGAGAAAGAGGCTGGAAAAATGCATAAATGCTTATATGACCAAATGGTATGGCCAAACATATGTACACACATATGAGTATACTTTTCAGGATTGCTTAGTTTTGAAAAAGAAAATCAAAATTAGGGTAAGAAATTTTAAGAACTCAGGTTGAGTGGCAAGGATGGGGAAAGAAAAGTGAGATAAAAAAGAGAAAAGAAGACAAAGAAAATACTTAATGACCCTGTGGGAGCTGTCTTCAAATAATTGAAGTATTGAGGTGTTACATTTGATTTCCTTAATTCCAGAAGGCATAATTAGGAACAATGAATAGGAGATGTAAAGAAAAACTTTCTAACAATTAGAACTAAGCAAAAAATACTACAAGAGATAGTTTCCCCTCTCTAAATGACCATTTGTTGACTATAATGTAGAGAAAATTATTGTTTCAGGGTGAATAGGACTAGATGGCCTCTGAGTTTCTCTTTTAACTCTGAGATTCTGAGAAATTTATCCTGCCCTAAATACTTTGACTATCAAAGGTTCACACTAACAAGAAAGGATGTAAAGAAAATTTTATGCTATTTCCTAATTTGATCTAAGGGTATTTAGTATGCTAAAAAAAATCAGTCCTACTGTTCAGAATATTTGAAACCACTGCAAATTAATAAAGCAACTTAGGTTATAGGCGGAATGAACCCTATTCCATTAAAATCACTTCAATTTCCTTCATCACCTCTTTGCTTTTCTTTAAGTCAAGACAAAGCCTGGTCATACTAATGCCTTCCTAGATCAAAGAAGATATATTCATTGTTTTAAAGTTCAAGGATGGATGGAGCCTTTAAGGAAAGCTTAGATGTATCTGAAATACAGGAGTAAAAGTAAGACTCAGCTCAAGTAGACAAAATACCCTAGTTCTTAAAACTTCTCTTTAGTGAAAATTTCCATTTCAAAGAGGAGGTTTTTTTTTTTTAAAAAAAAAGGTTCACATCATCTTTCAGAATGCAAAGATACTTCCATTCAAATGGTTTACAGGAAATAAGTCATTGTTTGGCTATTACAGTTAATAGTTCCAAAGTAGAGGCAGCTAGATGGCACAGTGGATAGAGCACCAGCCCTGGAGTCAGGAGTACCTGAGTTCAAATCCGACCTCAGACACTTAATAATTACCTAGCTGTGTGGCCTTGGCCAAGCCACTTAACCCCCCATTACCTTGCAAAAACTAAAAAAAAAAATAGTTCCAAAGAAACAAAATAAGATTGTGTGTGTATTGTAGAATAGTGTAATAAGAACCTCTCCTCATCAATTTCTTTTTTTATTATTGTTTGAATAGTAAGAACACTTGAATTTAATAAAGCTATTCCAAGAGATTTAGGAATAGGATTGTCCTCCAGACAATTAGTCCAGCTTCCACAGTAGCCTTAATTTCCACTTTCATCAACATCACTAATACTAACTGCTAAACAAAATATTGCATCAATAGACAGGTAAGAGCAAGAGCCTCTATCAAGGCAGTACCTCTACCCTTCCTCCATATACACTTTGCAAAAGCCCAACAAACCCCAATCTACCAGCCTAGCCTCCACAGACAGCACCCTGGAGATGAGGATCAACTGCTCCCATCTCAGACTTGACTGCTGTTTCTGAGTGTGCTACTAATGACCATTTTAAGAAAGTAAATGTCTTGAGGTACAGAGACTATTATTTTGCCTGTCAAGTTTCTCAATATTTAAATGATGTTTTGCACATAGAAACCACTAAAGAAATGTTTTTCATTTATTCATCCATGCAGTCATTGGGAGTATGACTGAAGACAGTCTAGGGTAATCTTTAGCAGTTAAATAATCACTGTGGCACTGTTCTTAAAACGCACCAAAATAAAATCAATGATCAGAATAGAAGAATAGAAAGGTTTTAAGTAAGGTAAAACTTCCTAGCAGTTAAGAGTTATTCAAAGCATAATTGAGTTTGTTCAGGTAATTGTTTTCCCAACCCAAAAGAACCTTCAGGTCAAAGATAGGAGAGATCTGGAATGTTTGTAGGTAGCAGGGAAGGAGTAGTCAATTAGTAATAGTTAAAGATTAGGTTAGCAGAGAGGTGGTCAAAGGGGTAAACTACTGAAGCAGAGCAAGGAGATCAGATTAAAAACAGAAATAAAGACAAGGCTCATCTCTTCATCAAGAGACTAAAACAAACAAAGAGAAAATAGTACACATTGTAAAGGGGTTTTGAACTACAGAAAAGGAGGGGGTAAAGATGATAAAAGGTCTCTATTTTCTCATATATATTACAGGTGAAGTAAGTAGGTTTGAGAAGAAAACGGTTTGGAGCAGTTCAGTTGGGAATTCCATAGAAAGAAGGCCATAAATGGTGATAGAACAATGGCAGAAGGAATTTGAGAGTAGAGATAAACATGAGATTGAATTGGCTAATGACAGGATTAAGAATGAAAATGGAGAAAAATGAGACCAAAGGAGGGTTGATGGCTTGTGGGAGCAGGGCTCCATGGAGTAACTAGAAGTAACAGTGAGTAACAATAATAGTTTTAGGGAAAATGGGGCATAAAGAGAGATTTAAGAAAAGGAAGTTATGGACAGAGATACAAATTTCAGATATTTCAGGTAATGGGATTGTAGGTAATAATTAGATCAAAGACATAACTATTGTTGTATATTGCTGAGGTGGACATAAATAATGAATTCTATTTGAAAAACTAATTGACTCAGATGTTTGATGGGACATCATTAAAGGGGAAAAATGTGGGTTGAGTTTCTATTTCCTCTGTTTCAATATCATCAGGGCATGGTTGGGATGTGAAGACGGTACTGATATTCTTGACAAAAAAGAGGGGAGAAAGACCAAAGAACTGATAGTTGACTACAATGAAGACTTGAATAGGGTCACATAGGTTGCTGAAATCAGTCATAAAGAAGGAGAGGTTGCTGTTTTGAAGCAGTAATGATTAGTACAGAGCATGCCTATCCCTCTCCTCCTGACCTTATCATGGGAGAAAGAACATTTAAATCAGGAATGTTGTCTTTTCTGGAAGTCAGATTTCTGATAGTACAAAATCAAAGATTTGAATGTGAGAGTCGAAGAGGTCTGAAATGAGGAGGATTTATTATTAGAGATGGGGATTCCCAAGGAAGGGAGGTCAAAGAGTAAAGAGTAAAAAAAGAAGGTTGTTGATACAGTGTTATAATATATGATTCTCAGGGTGTCCACAGTTTATCTGTTGGTTTACTAGTAGCATTAATCAATCAACAATTATTTAGTAACTATTACTTATTATCGACTAGATATTTTTGCTCCACTGGAGGAATATAAAGTAAACAAGGAACTAGCCCCTGCCCTCAAGGAGTTTGTATGATATTGGTAAAGACATCGACTTGCATCAAGGAAAACCCTGTTCTGTTAAGTAAAATGAGTCCCATTGACTCAGAAAACTTTAGAGCAATCTATGGGAAAAGAACAGCTAATGTCCCATTTCCCCCCCTAAAAAAAATAAGCTGAAATGTTCTGGCTAAACCTATTGCTTCATTTATGTACTGGCATTTGAAAGTCTTTATGAATGGGGTAATTTCATAAATCACTTATTGAGATAGTGGATTCTTAAACAGAATTATGGGCAGGAAAGTCCCCTTTTGAGAATTAGTATTTATGTATTGATTTATAGAGATGATAAGCATTTTGGATGGAAAGTCCCTTTCTTCATATTAAACTGGTATAATATACTATTCTGCATAACCTCAGTTCACTTTACCCATTATCCATCCACACTATTTGTCAAACCCATTCTGTTAAGCAAAAGAGCTTCTTGGTGATTCTAAAGCTAAGGAATGTATCCCATTACATAATAAAATAAAGACCACTGGATTTGGGGTCAGGGAGGGTTGAAATCCTGTCTCTGCTCCTTACCACCTATGTGACCTTAGGCAAGTCCAAAATAAGCAAACAAAAATACAAACAGGTCCTGACCTCACAGAGTTCATCATCTAATGGATTATTATCTCAATTTCCTTACCTTTATTTTCTTCTCAATTCTAATAATCTATATCAAGGACTATTCTCTATACTGGACTTCAGGTCTGAGTTGTCAATAGCCTGCTAGCTCCATATGGATATCCTCTAGGGAACTGAAACAAGACACATTAAAAATTCATAGTATTTTTCGTCAAACCCACATCTCCATATTTCTTTCAAGGGCATGACTGTCTTCCATCCTTCCAGTCATCCAGGTTAATAAACATCCTTACTTTTTCATTCACTTTTTGTTATCACTTGCCAGGTTGCCATGATTTATTTGTTCTTCCTCCACATCTCTGACATTTACTCTTTTTCTCCCCAACTCAACTCAAAAAGTATTTAAGTTCTTGCAATTTGCCAAGGACTGTTGGTGCCCCGGGGATTCAAAGACAAACATTTTCCCTCAAGGACAATGAATACTATTTGAGAAGAAAAACACTATATCTAATAACTACAAAAATATAAAATATATATGTACAAAATCATTCCCTTGGGGTAGAAAACATTAACTGCTGGAGTGTTGAGGAAAAATCTTGAAAGAGGCTTGAAAGGGTTTACAAGAATTAGAGGAAGGGGAACATTTCAGGTTGTGGGGACAACAAAGCCCATCTACATGGATGGGTTGCCATGTAGATGGAAGATAGCATAAGTCAGTATGGTTAAATAGCAGAATATGTTACAGGAGTAAAGTGAAATCAGCACAAAGTTTTAAAAAAAATTAAATGAATGAATAATGATAAGTAGGAGTCATATTGTGATGGACTTGAAATGTCAAACAATGGTATTTCTATTTCATCCTAGAGGTGATGATGGAAACTTCTTGACCATGGGAGGGGAATAGTCAGACTTGTGATTTAGTAATATCAGTTGGTTAATTGTTGAACAGAGAATTGGAGAAGGAGACTAGGGGGAATTAGAAGGATATTGTAATTGTACAGAGAAGAGATACAAGTGAGGGCCTGGATTCAAATTATAGCTAGGTCAGAGGATAGAAGGTTTGGGTAGGAGAATTATAAAGGAAGTAGTATGAATAACACAGGACAACTCATTGAATGGTGTGCAAAAGAGAAAAGACTAAATGGCCTGAATGATTAGAAAGATAATGATTCCCTTGGGAGGACAGGGAAGTTGGAAAGCAGATGAGTTTAGGGAGAAAAATAGAATTGTTAGATTCAAGTTGAGTTTTAGTTCTGCTAGGTGGATATGGTAAAGTGAAAGTGAGATGTGTGGATTGTGGAGGCATCTCTATAGAAAAGATAATTGAAATGGGAATGGATAGGATCATTGACAAAACATGGGGTGAGGTGGTTGGTGGAATGTGTAGAAAGGCAAAGGAAGACCACTCAGAACAGAGCCCTGGCATATATCTAAAGTGAGTAGGGTATGAATAAGGACTGGGGAAGTTAGAAATGTGGGGAAAAGTCTAGGGAAAGAAATGTTAGGAAAACCGAGGGAGAAGAGAGTAATCAGTGGCATCAATATTGCAGAGGTCAAGAAAGATGAGATCAAGTCACCAGATTTAGCAAGTAAGAGATCACATATTCTCTACTCTGGTTCAGACCTTCACCACCTCTTATCCATACCATTTCTTAATTTGTCTTTTTTTCTCTTTAATCCATTCTTAACACAACTACCAAGTTGATACTGCTAAAATACTTTTCTGGATTCATTATTCACTTATTCAAATATTCTTTAGTGGCTCCCTTTCATCTCTAAAATAATATACAAAATTCTTAGTTTTATATTAAAGATGCTCTACAACCCAGTTCTACTCTATCTTCCTAGATATTTCCCATTATTTCTATCATGGCCTACCAGCTGAAATTGCTCTTTCCACACAATGTTCCACATCCTCTTCCCTCACCCCTCACCTTTGCATTGGTAGTCCCTCAGGTTTGGAAGGCATTTCTTCACTTCCACAAGAGCTTCCTCCTTAAACACCCCACCCCATCTAATTTTAGTCCTTTCCTTGGCTCCTTGAAATAAATTTTTAATTACTTGGCATGTGTTTAGTATTTACTTTGTATGTATTTTACATAGAGTAAGGACATTAAATTTAGAATCAGAAAGAAGTGGGTTCAAATTTGGCCTCATACACATATATTAGCCATCATATAATATTAGGTAAACCATTTAACTTCTCTGCAAAATGAGAATAAAATAATAATGATAATAATAATAATAATAATAATAATAATAGCATCCACCTCCTTGGACTGCTGTAAGAACAAGGTGAGAAAATAGTGTAAAATACTTTGAGAGCTTCAAAGAAATATAAACATAATATTGCTGTTGCTGTTGCTGCAGTTGTTATTATTCACTTTTTATATAGGTGTTGTATCAAATCCCTCATAGATATAAGCTCCTTTGGATAAGGAACTATTTTGTTGCTTTCCATAAAACAAGTCTTAATAAACACTTGTTAGGGTGCATTGAGACTCAGTTTCTTTATCTCTAAATGACGGCTAATACTACCAGTAGTACACATCTGACAAAAGAGCTAGTGAATGTAAAGCACTCTGCAAACCTTAAGATGTACCATAAATGTTACTTTATTATCATTATCATTATACTCAGCATTACATACCTCCTAAAGCATTCATAGAATCAGGTCCCCATAGATACAGAAGGATATAAAATGATTGGAATAAATTTTGAGGAGGTGAGTTAATGATAGACTTTGAAAATAAGACCCAGGAGGAAAGAATGGCTAAGTAGTGTCATTAAGCAAAGAGGCAAACAGACAGACAGACAGAGGCTGTTAGAAAATTTTAGGAAATGAAAATCAAATGCTGTTTATCTCCCCTCCATACACAAAAAAAAGGAAATGATTTAAATTTCAAAGAGGAAGTTATTTTATTCCTCTGTGGGCTTTGTATCTGTTTCTATTCCCTTAGTCACCAAAGCTAAGTTGAACAAGCACTTATGAAGAACATCCCTTGGGGAAGGCACAGAGTTACTGTATTTCCCATGTGTAAGATGCACCCTTTTCAAACAATTTGGGTCTAAAAACTGAGAGCAACTCATACAGTGGTTGAGGATTTATTTACTTGGAGATTTCCTACCTTTTTGACCTTGTTGCCTTTGTGCTCATTGTTTTGAATTTGTTACCAGTTGTGTTTTGCCATGTTCTGCCCAGAAATGGCTCAGAAAAGATTATCACACAGTTCTGAATTCAAGTTCAAAGTGATAGTTTGCAAAAGTGAATGGAAATCGTGCTGAACCTACGTTTGATCCTCCTCCAACTTAGAAAACAATTCAAGACTGTCTACATTAAGAAACCATTCTGAAAATGCCATAAGAGCCAAGCCAGTCAAATGGTCTAAGTTAGAGAGGGAATTGAAGAGTAGAGGGCGACTGGAATTCCTGTGTCCACAAAGATGGTCCAGCAGGAGGCAAGAATTGCTGATGAAAAAGAAGTGACTGATTTCAAAGGACACAATTGGTGCTTCATTAACTAAACGGAATGTACTAAGCATGTGTCCATGCACCAGATTTGCCCAGGGAGTGCTTGTGGTCAACCCTAGACCAGAGCACAGGCAGAAGAGCAGTCAGAGCTTCTCCTAAGACAGTGACTCATCATCAAACACACATTAGGATGAGCTAATGGATGGGATTTTTGATGGTGATGAGTTGTTGTATGAATTTTATGATGACTAAAACTTGAGTTCAATAACTTTATGTAATATTTTTTTTAAATCCTGGGAATACAAGGATAAGCAGAAAGACAACTCCTACCAAACCTTCTGAGAGGCTTACATTTGGTGGGGTAAATCACAAGGAAGGAAGCTGAAAAGAATGGAGAGGCAATAATAAAGAGACTTGGTGGTGGTGATGGAGTCTGGAGGTGTTGCTCTGACATGGAAGAGAAAGTCTGCAGAGTCAGCAAGGCAGTCTGGAGAATAATAAAGCCACGGCTTCCCTGGGCATCTGCCTTAAAGGGCCAGCCAATGAAGCCTGGGAGAAGAGGGTTCTGTGGTATTGGCAAGGTAGAGACAGTTTGGAGTCAGACTAGAGAGAAACATAATACCAAAAATTTGTGGTCTTACTTGTTTCTCCAAGTATCAGCAGATAATTTATTTCTTTTCCAAGTCTTTATTGAAGGTTGCTAAGCACAGAACTATTTATCTTATACATTTGATTGAGAGAAATAAGGACAATCATCAGTGATGTGAACATTTAAACATACGTGGCACTGCAAAAGTGTAAGGCTAGTTTCAGGTTAACAGTAGTGATGGTTCAGAGATGGCAGGTGGGAGTTCGGAAACTGGGTGGAGTCCCAGAGGTATAGGACATATTGCTGAAGGTATCTAGTAGATAGATCATCTAGTCTAACACCTCCAATCCTCTTTTACAGAGGGTTTGAGCCCCAGAGAGGGTAAGTGATTTACTCATGGTCACACAACTAGCTAGTGGCAGAGCCAAGAATGAGACCTAAATCTTGAATCAGAGGTAACAGTGTCAATTCTGTAATAAGAGATGGATTCTGCCTTTGGCTATATTCTGACATTGGGCAAATTTTTTATCCTCTGTAGGTCTCAGTTTCCCCATCTGATAAATGAATCAGTCAATAAACTAATGTACCCAGTGCAAGGTACTATGCTAAATCCTAGAGATACACAAGTAGACAAAAGATAGTCCTTGGTCTCAGGGCATGATGAAGTCTTGCACCTCCTTACTCCCAACCCAGGAAATGAAGAGAAGGCTAGCCTTGGCCTCTTCCTTAAATGCAGGACTTGGGAGGGGGGTCTCTGATGTATACCTGCTGAGGGACCTCAGCAGTAAGAGATACTGACTGAGGAAGTTTGTTTCAGAGTTGATGCAATCTTGAATAAAAATGAATTTCTGGAGATAATAATGAAGTCCAGGAGAGAAGCCAGGTGGGAAATGAGGGGATTGAATTAGATGGCCTCTGAGGACTCTTTCCAGTTCCAGATCTATAATCCTCTGGCTTCAAATACTATTTCCTTTTCATTCTGTGAATATGATTTTTGAATAGAGATAAGTTTTGCTATTATTAAAAGACTGAGAGTGATGTAATATGGCAGAAAATGGGGGCAGGGAGGTTGATGAATGCACTGGGAAAAGTCTAGGCAAAGATTAAGAGTCAAACATAGGAGCTGTGACAGGATCTGGGGTCAGTCAGGGAATTTCACGGAAGAGGTGAGTTGGAGCAAGTATTGTAGTTGAAGTAAAGGATAAGGAAAAGCCAGAAGCAGCTCCTTTGTCTGAGGTTGAGAATGGAGTCCTGCTAGGTCAATATATGAACACCTGGAAGCTTATCTATCATAGACCAAGATAACTGGAGGAGGTGTCTCATGGTTTATTTGGTTTGTTGTTTTGTTGGGTTTTTTTAATTGATATAATTTGCAAAAAGTCAACTCAAAAATTCCTTGTGTCTATTACCTCCCTGATGACATGGTCCTCTTCAGAAAGGAAGGACAAACAACAGCAATCAATCATATGCAAGACACTTTGCATTCAGATGTTGGTTTGCTTCCTAGGTTTTTGTGGAATGTAGACTTCATCCGTGGGATTTTGTCTCTAGGCAAATGCAAACTCTTCCAGCATTTATGGTCCCTCACAGACTGGCTCCAAACTACCCTTCAAGGTTTGGTCCACATTACTTGCTTTCACAGTCTAAGGTCCAGCCAAATTGGCATTCCTGCCATGCCATCCCACCCCAGCCCCCTTCCTTCTTTGCCTTTGCAGTAGCAGTCCCTTATGTCTGAATGTACATTCTCCTCATCTGTTTCTTACAATCCCGAGCTTCTTTCAAAACAGCCACCTCCTCCAAGAGGTTATTCCCTGTGCTCCCTCAGCTGCTAATGGCTCACTCCCTCCCCTGAAATTTATATTGTATTTGTATGCTTATTATTTTATATTATTTTCCCTGACAATCCCCATTTCCTGGGGTAGGTAGGTGGCTCAGTGGATGAAGTCAGGAACACCAGAATTCAAAGCCAACCTCAAGACACTGGGTAAGTAACTTAACCCTGCTTGCCTCAGTTTCCTCATCTAGAGAAGGAAATGGTGAACCACTTCAGGGTCTCTGCCAAGAAAACCCCAAATGAGCTCACAAAGAGCTGGACATGAATGAAAACACTGAACAAAACCCACAGCTTATAAACAGTGCTGGTTTATAAATGTGGAATATATTTTATGCTGACATATGTGGAAGAGATTTAGAAGGCCAGCAGGACCCTAATGTCTCTCTCTATCTGGGCAAGAAACAACCAGGATCACTTCTGACCAAGAATGGAGATTTACTGAGGTGTGTGTTGGGGAGATCTGGGAGGAAATGTAGAACTGAAGAGATTCAGTGAAGCTTTTATGTTGACAATGAAGAAGGAAAGAAAATGAATCAAGAAATTAGCTGGTTTCCTTCTACTATCCATTTACACAAAGGCTGGATAACCTTATATATATACACAAAGTTGTAGAGACCCTTGCTGAGCTAGGGCTTGAACCAGAAGACCCCTTAAGTCCTGATCATAGAAACTGTGGAGGTTTAAAAGGGTTACTCCAGGAGCAGCTAGGTAGTGAGGTAGATAAAGCACTGGCCTTGGAGTCAGGAGTACCTGAGTTCAAATCCAACCTCAGACACTTAATAATTACCTAGTTGTGTGACCTTGGGCAAGCCACTTAACCCCATTGCCTTGCAAAAAAACCCCCAAAATAAAAAGGTTATGCTAGTCACTTTGGATTGTTCTGCAAAGCTGATTGTGAAATTTTCAGTGTAGTGTATGTTACACCATAGAAACTGAGAAATCATGGTTTGAGTTATTGCTTTCTTGGTTGTCTCGAGAAAATATTGATAATGCAGATTAAACTTAAAACTATATCTCACTTAATTTTTTAAAATCATTAAACATTTACTAACACATCCTTGCTTTAAATGCCAAATGCCAGCGATTGTTATAATTATTGATATTGGCATTCAGAGGCAGCTTGGATAGCCAACAAAGCCTGAGCCGGGAAATCTTGGGATCAAGGACTACCTCTGACCCTCACTGGCTATGTATCTTTTAGGAAATTCACTTAACCTTGCTGGACCCCTGGCAAACTTTTTAAGTTTGCACAGCAAATTCTGATCTGCATCTATGTACCAAAAGTCCCTTAAAAAAGTAGTAATAATAATAATATTAATATTGACAAAACAGAACATGTTCTGAGCAAGATGATCTGGTTGAGGAAGAGAGAGATTCAGAGTTATGTTACAGAGGATCAAGTTGGGGCAGGGCATGGGCCATATAAGGCCTGGGACATCATTTTGTTTATGACAACCACAGGTGGGACTCAAAATTCAACAAATCTAAAGAGCCTTTTAGGGATGAATTAATTAAATGTTTGACCAAATATAGTAGGCTAATTTTTTTTTTTTTAGATTTTTGCAAGGCAATGGGGTTAAGTGGCTTGCCCAAGGCCACACAGCTAGGTAATTATTAAGTGCCTGAGGCCGGATTTGAATTCACATACTCCTGACTCCAGATCAGTGCTCTATCCACTGCACCATCTAGCTGCCCTCTGGGCTAATTTTTAAGTTGATAATTTCTCTGGCCCTCAGAGGATGTCATAAAATTTCAAATGGTCCTTGACAAAAAAAAGTTCCCCATCCCTGGATTAAAGGAACCAGAGATGTTATTGGCTATTAGATTGAAAGATTTAAGAAAAGTGCTATGGTACTTGGGAGACAGAGGGTTTAAAAGGAGAAATGATGGATAGAGTGCTGGTCCTGGAGTCAGGAATACCTGGGTTCAAATCTGGCCTCAGACACTCATTAATTGCCTAGCTATGCAACCTTGAACAAATCCTGCTGCCCTGCAAAAAAAAAAAAAAAGAATCTTTATTGGTAATTTGTAGCTAGATATAAAAAGACAAGTGTGGAACAGTGAGGGGATATCAGCACCAATTCTGAGACCAAAGGAAGTTAAAAAAAAACATTTATTAAACATATCTGCTAATATTTCAATTGGGGTGGTATGATGGATAGTGTTAGGCTGGGTGAGGAAGACCTGAGTTTATCTTGGACACTCACTAGCTGGGTGACCTTGGACAAGTCACTTAATTCTATTTACCTTATTTTCCTCATCTATGAGTTGGAGAAGAAAATGGTGAACTACTTCACTTCAGTATCTTTGCCAAGACAACTCAGAATGGGGGACACACAGAATCAGATATAACCAAAAAAAACCAGGCAAAATGCTAAGTAATTTTAAAATATTATCTCATTTAGTATCACAATGACTCTACCATTCCTATTTTATAGTTGATGAAACTGAGGCAAAATGGGGTTTCAGTGACTTATACAGGGTCAATACAGTTAGTAAATATCTGAGGCTAGATTTGAACTCAGGTCTTCCCAAGTCTGAGTCTCATTCTTTCCATTGTACTATCTAATACAAGTTTAACAGCTCAAAGGGCGGAAAAATGTCTAAGAGCCAGAAGATCTGGGATTTTGTCTCAGTGGCATTTCAGTTTTCTCATCTGTAAAATGGTTATAAAAAATACTTTCCCCTGCATTATACATATTTATAAGGTTTTTCAGGGGTTTTATTGTTGAGTAGGAGAAACAGATTATAAATATTTGTAAAAAATAAACTTGTCTAAAAAACCACTAGTAAACTTTAAAAAATACATACCATTATATTATGCATAATTAATGTATATTACATAATTATATGGATAAAATAATTTGTCATATATTTTATCATTTATATCAAATGTATATGACATATATGTGTATATATATATATATATATATATATATATATATATATATATATATTTGTGTGCCAAAAAAAATTAGTGTAAGACCAAATAGAAAAAAGAGATGACATGGAATTAAAATGAAACAATGTGACAGCACTTTGCAAAACTATAAAGTTACATGATTTCAGAGTCCTCAGTGACCATTCATGTACCAAGGGTCATTTGGATATTTATATTTGGTCAAACATTGAATTCACCCTTAAAAAAATACCTAGATTTATTGAATTTCAAATCCAGTCTGCAGTTGCCTTGGTAATCAATGCCAGACGAATATGGGGAGGTTCCCTATCCTATGTCCTCAGTGGCAATACATATCTGAAAAGAAAATTCTCTAACTTACTAGGCAAGTGGTCATACATATTTGTATGGTGGGTTAAAGGCACCAGTAAGGTGCCTAACATCTGAGGCCTTTGCCAGATAATTAATCATAACAGACAGCATCAGATGTTATGACAGCATCTATTTGCTTCTGCACTTTCTAACCAGGGCCTATTTAGGCTGAATTAGATCTAATTCTTCCCTCTTCTACTCTGCCCCTTTGGCTCTGCCCCCCCCCCCCCCCATATCTCTTCAGATATTTTAAGACAAGTAACTTGTTCTACCTGAGTCTTTCCTTCTCCAAGGTTAACTTAAACAGCTCCTAGTTCCTTTGACTGTTCCTCATATGATATGGAGACACCCTACCATCCTCACTGTTCCTCTCATGTCACACCCCAATTTATCAAAATCCTTTCCAATCCCAGTCTCTAAATCCTTAGAATTAAACACAGAACTCTTTGGGTGTATAACTAGGCATTCAATGGGACTTTTGACCTCTGATTCTCAGATGCTGCATTTTTTCCTATATTATGGTGTTATTTCTTTTAATGCATCTATGTCTGGCCCAGTAAAGGAAAATATTTGCTGGGGCCAATTTTCATAGTTCTGGTTCTGAGACTTCTTCTGTCTGTGATTACGGTGTTCTCTCTCAGTAACAGATATAGTCACTCATGTTTAGCAGAACATTCTGGAAAATCAGATATGGGGTTGTAAATCTGGGCAAACTGCCTATAGTTTTTCACCCCATGAAACTGAGTGAGAAGGAAAAGCAATTTTTGTTCTCCCCTGCCTGCTTCTGGTTTGGATTTGGCCCGACTTTTCGGTTGTGTAAGTGGAGAAGAATCCAGGCTTGCAGATCTCTAAGGGAAATGCAAACAAATGAAATGGATGACAAATCATTTCTCCAAGACCTTAAACCAACCTGGCTCCCAGTGCTGCTGGGATGGTATTGGGAGCCAATTTCCTGGAACACTTAGAAAATCTTACAAGCTATAATGTTTTCCAGGCCCTGGTAGGAAAAGCCAGGGGCTGTATTTGCTCCACAGCTATTTCATAAAGGCATTCTAAAGGGGCCTCTCCACCAGAGCAGGGAAGTTCAACTACATCCGCAATTTAGATTTGATGGGAGGGTGGGGGAGGAAGAGGTGGAGAGGCAAAAGAACTTCCCATTATCCACAGGTTCTCCAGAGAGCTAATATACTGACATTGTTAAAATGCTAAAGACTGCTTTGGGAATACCACATATGCTGAATTTTCTTACTTGATTTTTAAGAAAATTAATTTGTTTTTATGATGAACATAGTATCATCAATAAACATAAACATTCCAACATAAAAGGAAGCAAAAATAGTTATATAAGGGATTATGAACATTTACGATTTTTGTCTATATTAAACTCAACAAAATTGCCCCTTTTGTGTCTCCTTTGAACTTACTAATATTTTTTTCTTTGCCCCTTCCCATCTCCATCACTACTCTGCTTCTTCAATCTCATAAGGTTTTATAATATGCATAGTTAAGCAAAACATATCAACATATTAGTCATGTCTGAAAAATGTACACTTCATTTTTTTTTAGGTTTTTGCAAGGCAAATGGGGTTAAGTGGCTTGCCCAAGGCCACACAGCTAGGTAATTATTAAGTGTCTGAGGCCAGATTTGAACTCAGGTACTCTTGACTCCAGGGCCGGTGCTCTATCCACTACGACACTTAGCCGCCCCCTCATTTTCTACTGTTGTCTTCTCTTCCAAAAAATGGGAAGGAACTTTTATATATTATTTAGGTTTACATTATAAAAGGAATAAACAAAAAGCATAACTTATGAAATTTTTATATCTAGCTACAAATTACCAATAAATTTCATTCATTCATCCATATCATTATTGAGTATCTACTATTTGCAAAAGTCTATGCCAGGTAATCATAACAGACAGAATCAGGTAAATTCAGATCATACCTCAGATACTTAAGTATGTGACCATGGAAAGCTTATGGCACTTATTTGGGCCTCCATTTCTTCATCTGTAAAACACAAATACAGGTGTTCATCTGTAACACCACTCACACTGGGTTGTTGTGACATGTCAGGTAGCATTCCTATTTTGACAAACCATTTCAAAGGTTTCAATCTTTCAAATCCCAACTAAAATAGGTTCTTCCATGAATTTCACATCAAATACTCCTGCTTTTATTGATTTCCCTTTTATTTTAGATAGTCTAACAACAAAATGTGGCAAGTCCTCAGAGATGGGAGGATCAAATCATCTTACTTGTCTCCTGGAGAACGTGTATGCAGGCCATACAGGCTAGAATTAAACAACAGTTAGAACTAAAAATAGAACAACTGATTGGTTTAAGATTAGAAAAGGAGTATGACAAGGCTGTATATTGTCACCTTGTTTATGTAACTTAATATGCAGAGTACATCATCATGCAAAATGCCAGGCTAGAAGAATCAACAGCTAGAATTAATGGTACTGGAGAACTATCAACTACAACTCTGATGGCAGAAAGTGAAGAGTAATTAAGAAGCCTCTTGGTGAGGGTGAAAGAGGAGAGAGTAAAAATTGGTTTTTTGAACATCAAAAAAACCTAATATCTAGGTTAGTGATGGTCCCATCACTTCCTGGTAAATAGAGAGAGTAGAAATGGAAGTAGTATCAGATTTTATAGTCTTGACCTCAAAGATCACTGCAAATAGTGACTGTAGCCATGAAAATAAAAGTGCTTGCTTATTGGTAGGAAAGTTATGGATAATCTGGACACCATACTAAAAAGCAGAGACATCACCTTGCTGACAAAGGTCTGTAAAGTCAAAGCTATAGTTTATTCCAGTAACAACGTATGTCTGTGGAATTTGTACTATAAGGAAAGCTGAGTGCTTTTGAATTGTGGTTCTGGAAAAGATTTTTGAGTCTCTTGGGCAATGACATCAAATCAATCCAAACAAATTAATTCAGGCTATTCACAAGAAATTCAAATACTGAAGCTGAACCTCAAATACTTTGGTCACATAATGAGATAACAGGATTCCTTGGAAAAGACTCTGGTATTAAGATTGAAAGCAAAAGGAGAAAGGACATAAGAGGATTAAATGGATAGTGTTATGGAAGCAGTGAACATGTCCTGATTAAAATTTGCAGCTTAGACAGAAAAAAGAACAATTTATATACACCATAACAATAACATTATAAAAATAAGCAACTTTGAGAGACATCAAAACTCTGATAAATACCAAGTGCCAGCATGATGAAGCACACTACCTCAAGACTAGAGGCCCTTAGGATGTTATGAATGAGCATTTTTTTTAAATCACAGTCAATGTGAGAATTTGCTTTGCTCAATTAAGCATCCTGTTATAAGGACCTGATTTTTCTTCTTTTTTTTTTGTTTGCTTGGTAGGTTGAGAGAAGAAAAAAAATCAATCTTTTAATTAGAAAATTTTTTTTTAACATTTACTGCATATATAGCATCCCTTTCATCATTCTAAACACTAAAATTGGCTCTCTTCTGCATGTTCTGGGCAACATTGCTTTAATTTATTCTAGTATTTATTGGATGTCATATGGATTACTAAGATAGGAGTCCTTCTCTCAAAGTGACTATACTTTAGTAGAAAAGCCTCCAATCTAGTTTTTTTTAGGTTTTTTGCAAGGCAATGGGGTTAAGTGACTTGTCCAAGGTCACACAGTAGGTAATTATTAAGTGTCTGCAGCTGTATTTGAACTCAGTACCTCCTGACTCCAGGCCAGTACTCTATTCCCTGTGCCACCTAGCTATCCCTCTAATCTAGTTTTGACCCAGAACTTTTCAAATTTCAGAGGAGGGAAGGTTGATTCCTTGGGCTTAAGTGGTTGGTCCTCTATCACACCAGGCCCTTCAATTATTAGGTCAATCAAGAGTCCTAACATGAGAAGGAAATGAGACATTAACAGGTATATTAAAATATATTTATGGAAATGTATTGTTCTCTTCAAAAAGCTCAATTTGGGATATATACGTATATTATAAATATATTTATACATTTATATATATATATATATGTATTAGAAAACTCAATTTTGCATATCTATGTATATACTTATTGCAATGATGATGCCCTGCATCAAAACATTTTTCAAACTCCGTAAAACTGCATTCAGGGTTCTATTAACATTTAATAATCACTTAGTGCTTTGTAGTTTATAAAGTACCTTTTTTTTAACAACCCTCCTGCAAGGCCAGTTATTACCTTTATATTACAAATGAATAAACTGAACCTAAAAGAAGTTAAACAACTTGAACCATGCTCATACAGAGAGTATGTTGTTTTCATTTCCCAATATAACCTCCAACCCTTAGAAGTCATCTTTTTTAAAAGTCTCTTAAGCTTTAAATATTATGAATCTTTTAGCAGTCTGTTAAAATCCAAATTCTTTCTAAGAATGATTTTGAATGCTTAAAATAACAAGCACAGGATTATAAAGAAAATTAACTATAATAAGATGTAGTTATCAAAATATTTTAAATATCAAGTTCATGGATTCAAGGTTAAGAACTCTTTCCTTTATAAGAGAGAATTTACAAAGGGCGGGGAAACCAGTTCACATCAACCAATTATGAGACTATATTGCTTAAGCACTCCCCATCCCTATGCCTCCATCTCTGGAAGGGAAAAAGGAAGGTATATTCTCATCCTTTTTCTTCAGGGTCAAATTTGGCCTTAGCTTTAAAGCCTTAGGTAACATCCAAAACTCTTGCCTTAGCAATGAGTTCATCTTCATAAGCTTCTTTCAACATGCCAAGTGTTTCAATTGTAGATTTAATATCACACAAAATTAAATGTTAACAGTATTCATTCATCTTCATGGCAGTATTAAACCACATATGCCTTTTTCCCTTCATCATCACTGTCAGCACAAGACTGACTGACCTCGAAATCGTTGATGCTTCACCAGGTTGAAATATGTTGAAATATAACTTCATAATCTTGTTTTTCTTTCACCAAACAGACCAAACTGACTCCCATCATTTTACATTTAGCCACCTAAGTGAGCCAATACAAGGCCACATGAGGCTATATAGCTTGTAACAGAAAGATGGTACTGACCATGAATTCTCATGTTCCTAGGTTTGGAAGAAGGTGCCTAGGCACTAGAGACACATCACCTAAAATGTTTAATAGGCAGAGGAATTGGGCTAGAGGAAAGGTGGTAGTTGAGTCATCTCAATTGGGTCTAGTTCTCTGTGACCCCATTTGGAATTCTTGGCAAAGATACTGACATGATTTGCCATTTTCACAAATGAAGAACTGAGATGAAGTGGGTGAAGTGACTTGCCCCATGTCCCATAGCTAAAGTTAGTGTCTGAGACCAGATTTAAATCTTCCAAACCCATTACTCTATCCCATGCTCCACCTAGCTGCTACACAGAAGATGGAAGTGCTAGAGAAGGGTTGCTGTCATTATATCCCTATTCCAAGGCTAAAGTATGCTGAGATTTCAAGATCTCAGTCACCACAGGCTCAAATTAAATCAGTTCAGGAAACATTTATCAGATACATGCCTGGAATACAAAGACCCAAAAGAAACAATCCCTACTCTTAGAGGACAATCAAATCTTACTTTCACCTTGGTCTCAATCTTTTTTGTCAGTTACCTATTTTTATTTCCTATGTAAAGAATATCTGTAAGGATTCTATGTAATTGTGAAGATTATCAGATGTCTTATTCCCAGAATTTCAGAAACCTTTTTTAATAGGATGACTTTTGCTCAAGGGGATTTTACCTTGGAACCCTGAAAATGACACTGAACAAATGGATCCCTTCAGCCATTTTTTCAGAAAAGGACAGGAAGGAAAAAGGTCAAACTACCTTTATTTTTCATATTCCTCAGCATTTTTCTGAATATTCACAGGTTTTCTTCCTCTCTCTCTCTCCCTCCTTCCAGGAAACACTTAGAAACTCTGCCCACACTATTTATCGGTTTTTATTAATAAAAGTAAATCACAGAGTTGAATCTTTATAAGCAGCAAATATTTTACTCTAGAATCTCAGAAAGAAAATTACAGTAGGACTTAAGTCATTCCACAAATGATCTTTTTTATATCAATGAAAATAATAACTTATGCGTCAAATGGATTTTAATTTTACATGACAAAAAAGGCATTATAACCAAGGTTTCTGAGTGAAAGAAAGCAATGCTTTTTGGTTATTGCAATGCTTAATACTTTTAAACTTCTAATATGGAGCCTGTCATTTTGTTGATTCCAATGAGGGAAAAACTTTAAAACTAAGTTAAATACACTTGGAGTCAGAAACTGGCACAATCTCTTACAAGTGTGTCCTGATGGCACATGTCAGATCTAGAGTTAATCAAAAAAAGTATTTAGAAGAAACCAATGTAGATCTCTATTATAGTACCATCAATGCCTTGATTTCTGTTGGGTCTCAGTTTGCCATAATAACAGAGGATGGAGTTACGGGCTTTATGAAACTGAATATGTGGGATTAAGTATTTTAAAGGCAGGGTTACAATTCCAGTTGCAACACAGGTTCTACTCCATAATTAATTTACAATGGGTAACAAACTTTTCAGCAACTAAATTGTATTAAAAAAATATAGTCATTCTTATTATATGTTCCATTCACAGCAGACATCACAAGTGTCCAAGCTTTATTAGCTTAGAAAAGTACTTTTCCCTGAAAAGCTCTAAAGAGTGATCATATTTCAGCCACAGCTGTTCTGAACTAATTTTCATAATTAGCAGTGGCTATATTTTGTCACTACTTTATTCTAACACAGAAAAACATGGTAACAATGGGAAAAAAGCAGGACAAAATCTGAAGCAAATTTTTCAAGAAACTGATTTGTAACAACCAGTGGCATTTTATGTTTTCAGTAGCTGTCATTATCAATCTAAAACAACTCGCCGCTTGTGTGACACACTTGAACATGAACAAACACGGCTTTAGGAATTTGCTTAAGCTGGTTTTCTTAGAGGACTGCTCCATAATATTTTGATCCCTTCTGGAACAGTAATGACATTAAAACCTAGCTCTGAAGAATACAATCCTTATTAACTTATTAAAATAAATGCAATTAATCTACAGGAAGCTGGTACTTTCAAAAGTAACTTTAGTGTTCACTTGCAATGCTTCCTTAAATATTTAAATACTGCATTTCAGTTTTCTTAGATATGATAATTTCCATTTGACAACCTCTGATTTCCTTGAATGTGGATCATGTGTTAACTAGACTGCCAAATGGCCCACTTTATCATCAGGAAGGGTGAAGTTATCAGTGTTAACAACAGAGCTTTTAAAGATGATGTTACTGCCATATTTAATCAGATGGTAAAGGATACCACTGCAACCCTGAAACAAAATGGACATTGTTTTCCCTTAAATTACTTAGTGACCAAGTAGCAGTTTTTTAACTTATTTTAAATATGGAACATTCACCATCACAGTTGCCAAATGAAAAATTAAACTAAAATACAGTAGAGCAAATTTTTGTATTCATGATCCTTTATAAACTCTCAAATGTAGAACTATTCTTAGGCTCACCAAGAAATATATTGGAATGAACTAAAGATATATTTTAAAGTATTATTTTAAGCATATTATTATGTCATTTCATTTTTCTTGAGATCATTTACCATAACTCATAGACATAATTTAATCGAGACTACCATACTGTCAAATACTACAATGATCCACAAACATATTCTGGCTATGGAGGGAGCTTAATTATTAAGCAACACCTTCCTAAAAAGCTTCAGTATTTATGATCAATAAAAAGCATTTCTCATTGAAATAACACTGAAGTGGAACATGGGCCCTCTTCTTTTTGTCCAACTCAATTAATTTTTCCAATTAAAATGATAATCACATTTAGTCATAGTAAGGAATAATGTTCAAGAAAGCTCCATGGGTAGATCTGGTATCACAGTAGTATATCTTGGATCCAACTGGGGTGAGAAATCCTGGAAGTACTTAGATGCATCAGTACCAAATACATCAAGGACTTTTCTGTTCATGACAGCAAACCTAGAAAACAAATGGTGAGAATGTAAGAAAATGAAGGCTTTATGAACCTTGCTATTGAGTAAGTTATTTATAATACTTCATCTGAATTCATTTTTTTTCATCTAATGGGAAGAATAGAGGTATTTCATCTAATGGGAAGAATTGAGGCCAAGCCAGCTAATGGTAGACAATGGCAGAATTATGGAAGGAAGTGGGGAGGGAATAAGCATTTATTAAATGCCTACTCTACTTTGTGCTTCAGGTTGCATCAAGACATTATCATTTGAAACTCAACTTTTCTATCAATGTCAGATCTTAACTGAGGTTTACCGAGAATTTTCTAATGAAGTGAATCATAGTTTTTTTTTAAAAAACCTAGCAATAATGGAGATTCTAATTTAGAATTCCAATAAACTCAGAGGGTAAATACAAGCACATTCTAACAAGTGACTGTCTTCACAGATAAATCCATAGTTTATCATTATTTTTGTTGTTGTTGTTCAGTGGTTTTAAGTGATGTCATAAATCTGGGATTTTCTTGGTAGAGATCCTGAAGTGGTTTGACATTTCCTTCCCCAATTCATTTTATAGATGAGGAAACTGAAGCAAAGAGAGTTAAGTGACTTGACCAGTGTCACACAGCAGGTAAGCATCTGAGACCAAATTTGAAAAAAGATTCCATTCTATCTACCGTGTCACCTGCCCAAAGTAAATAATGGATTTTCGGCTTTTTAAGGGGGCATAAGGCTATGCAAAGATCTAAAAATTAATGGAAAATGGAAGGAAGTGAGGGAAAGCACTCTGCTAAATTCTGTCAATAAATTTACATTTTAATGAGATAAAATAACACATAAAAAGGTAATGGGGGGCAACTAGGTGGCGCAGTGGATAAAGCACTGGCCCTGGAGTCAGGAGTACCTGGGTTCAAATTCAGGCTCAGATACTTAATAATTACCTAGCTGTGTGGCCTTGGGAAAGCTACTTAACCCCATTTGCCTTGCAAAATCCTAAAAAACAAAAACAAAAACAAAAAAATGGTAATGGAAGAAGGGGAAGCCACATGGCACATACTACAGTATGGAAATGACCAGGAAATAAGGTAAAGGTCTGGATTTGGGCAAAATAAGGCAAAGTACAGAGTACAGAGTGTTTTGAGGAGTAGAATTCAACTTTCTGTTGGAAATAAGTCATGATTTCATTTTGTATTCTATTGCTTAACCAAAACCATTTATGAGCAGAAAAATCACTTCTTTTGGGTTTTTTTTTTAGGTTTTTGCAAGGCAAATGGGGTTAAGTGACTTGCCCAAGGCCACACAGCTAGGTAATTATTAAGTATCTGAGACCGGATTTGAACCCAGGTACTCCTGACTCCAAGTCCAGTGCTTTATCCACTATGCCACCTAGCCGCCCCAAAATCACTTCTTAGAGGAAGAAAGGGGATAAAAACCATTTTCAAAAGCCCTGTGCATTCAGATAAGCATGGCATGGACCTTAAGCATTTGCATATAATTAGCAGACCGAAGAATTTTCTTTTTGCTCTAAGCACTTCTTTTTTCCTAGAATTTTAGATTAGTTCAACAAAGTTGACCAAAAGGTGACCCATAAAATGTGTTTCAGGGGTATCTGCAAGAAGGCTCTGGACATTCAGTTGGATCCTCAAACTGAGCTTTATGAAATATACAAGTCAATATTAAGAAAAAAATGAGATTGAAAAGGGAAAAAAGGGGTAGGAGATTAAGGATGTATAAAATGAAAATGGCTGGATGGAAAGCAAACATAACTATTATTTAATGATAAGAGGTTATTTAAAAAACACACAATATCAACAATTCAACTAAAGAATGACAAAATAATTAATAGAATGTGCTAACACTACTTTAGTACTGAATTCCTAGACTCTAATCCTTTTGCTATTTTTAAAGGCTTTTATATTATTACCCAGTCTGATCCCTTAGTCCATATCACTATTTTATTTTCAGGTTTTTTTGCAAGGAAAATGGCTTGCCCAAGGACACATAGCTAGGTAATTATTAAGTGTCTGAGGCCAGATTTGAACTCAGGTACTCCTGACTCCTGGGCCAGTGCTCTATCCACTGCACCACCTAGCCGCACCCATGCCACCTAGCCACCTCCCATATCGCTATATTTTAAGAAAGAATAAGAGAGAACTCAAACAAGGTCAACAGAAGAACATAGAAGTTTATAAAAAGTTGAAAATATGAAGGAATATTGAAGGCGTTGCATTTGACTTAGGCTTAAAAAAAGAATAGAGGGTCAAATTAATAACTTTATTCACATTTTTGGAGGGGATTTTATATGGAGAACGATTCTTGCCAGCTCTTTTCCTCCGTCGCAGAGGAAAGAATTAAAGAAAAGGGGCTTGGGGCAGCTAGGTGGGTGGATAGAGCACTGGCTTTGGAGTCAGGAGTACCTGAGTTCAAATCTGACCTCAGACACTTAATAATTTACCTAGCTGTGTGGCCCTGGGCAAGCCACTTAATCCCATTGCCTTGCAAAAAAAAGGGGAGGGAGCTTAAATCTGTAAAGAAATAACTACTGTGTGAGTGATTAAATTTTAAGCCTATTGAAGAAGGGTGTATATTATCCACCTTTGAAAATCTAAAAGAATGGGACAGACAACTAGCTGACTCAGATAAATCGAATGTGGTTCAGAAAGGTATTTTTGGAACTACTGATATTTTTTCCAAAATTGTTCAATAGTCCAATTTTTTGGATTTAGATTTTTAACCAATCTTCTGAACATGTTAAGTTTAAAGAAGAAAAAAAGGCTCTTGTACTTATAAAATTAGGTATGAATATAAATGCACATGTGCATATATATATATATATATATATATATATATATATATATATATATGCAGAGAGAGAGAGAGAGAGAGAGAGAGAGAGAACATAACATCCAACAGGCTTCAGCAAAATCATATTGTATTCATCTAGAATCAATAGCATTTCTAAAATATTTATAGGGATGAAGAAGTATATAATCATATTCACTAAATGCATATCTTGTGGGGTGGTAAATGGAGAAAATATAAGGTTAGCTGATTTGAACTCTATGAAATATTCATTTGATTTATGAATTTTTCTATAAACTGATAATTTTCCTTTTGAAGAAATTTAAATTGTTTAAATAAAATTAGTCACTTACTTGCCCTTGGTGAGTCTTAAAAGAAATTTCCAGTAAGATGGTCGCAAGGTCTGAACTTCCATGACAGCCTAAAAAAATAATACTATCAAACTTTTTTCAGGATATAATAAAAACATAATCAGGCTTATAAGATAGAGCAAGTCTAGGTTTAATTTTGTTATACTCATGATATATGCTATACACAAGAATATCAGTGCTAAATCTAATGGTGTTTTTCCTAAGAACAATGAGGATAATCTTTAAAGAGTCCAATAATCTTTAAATATTTCCTTTAGAAAATAATTTAACTGGTAGTCAGCATCTTCAAGAAGCATTTATTGAGTATGCACTGGTTGTTTAGTACTTTACCAGCTGGAATAAATGATCATCCTACTCTCAATTCAAAAAACAAACAAACAAACAAACAAACAAAAAACCCTATCCAAACTCAGTCCACAATTGCCTTAATGCAATAATAAAAGTCTTTGGTAGAATATGAATGAAAAAAATGAAACTAGCTATTTCTATAAAAATTAATTTTTGTGCTGGTAACATTAGGGAATACTACTGGTATGGCAGCAATGCTGCCAATATATTCCTTTTGGGAATATTCTGTTGACTTGGAAAGCACAAGAAAATTCTTCTATCCCTAGTGGACTATTTACTACATTAGAGTTCAAAATTACTTTCAAACTGAACTGAGCATCAATTCAAGAAGCAGCATATTCATATAACAAGATCTGACACAGGAAGATATTTCATATTCTTGATGATTCCTGTCCTGATCTTGAAAGATAAGTGAAACACTCTACCCATAGGGCTGGTAATATTTTAGGTTTTCCCACTGGGTATATAATAAGCATTAGAAACTAAAATAATCTCATTTCCCATTTCAAAAGACATACTTACTGCCTGAAAACAAATTGCTGTAGAGATGGAATATATGATGGTATCTGCATGAGGGAAATAGGGAACTTTCCCCGCTTCAATACCTTTGAAATACATGGTCTACAAAATAATCACAATACAAGATTTATAAATGATGCCACTTCAAATAAAAATTGTACTATTATATGTAATATCGCAACATTTTTGCTATTCAAAAATTCTCATGAAACACAAATATGACATAAACAAAAGTGGGGAACATAAAACATGCAGCAGTAATTTTAAAATCAAACAAAACACCTATTTATCAAGCTGTTAATGAGTCCAGTTGGCCTATAGTCAATATAAAAAAATATATAGCATCAAAGCTACCCTTTTCACAAAGGCCTCAAAATTTATTTGGGAAAACTCCATATGACAAAACAATGAGATTACAGGGTCGCATGTATTCAGGTAGAGTATTATATTGCATTTATATTAAAGAACCATTTAATGAATATGCAGAAGTAAATTTCCAAAAGGTACAATGAAATCCTGAGATTCCTTGGGGTTTAAAATAAGTGGATTTCTAATTATTTCTGGGGTCTAACTTTTGTTTCCCCAACTACAGCATACATTCCCCAAAGGAAGACAAAGTCTTAATACACTTCTGTCAGATCACTAAAGATCTATTCTTGATCCTACTATATTCAACAATGAATTGGATGAAAGAATATTGATTTTTAAATCTGTAAACAACATGTAAGGATAGCTAACAACCTGGGCAACAGACTCAGAGAACAAAATATCAAAGAGCATAGGACAATGGCCAAATCTAAACAGAAAAAAAAAAAGACAATTAAAAATGCTGGCTAGGGAGTCAAGAAGACCTAATTTAAGTCCCTTTTCTGATATCTATTAACAGTTTAACCTTGTGTACATCACTTACCCTCTCAGTGTTCTAAAATTATTAAATTATACAATAGTTATGGATCTTCACTGGGAGAAGTTTCCCTAACATGGGTTACCTACACCAGTGAAAATGCAGGTCCAAATAAAGAAAGTACTATGCTTTTGTGAATACGATCTGTCTGTTTTAGAAGACCTACAAGCATGAGTCAATATTATAAACCAAAAATCTCAAAAGCTAATACATTGTTAGCTTACGTTACAAAAAGCAGCCTCCAGAACAAGGGAGGTGTCAAAGCCATTGCTGTCTGCCTGGTCAGATCACAGTGTTTGGTCCTGGGCATCCCTGTGATAAGCTAGAGAGCTCTGAGAAGGCAGTGACAAGTCTCTGGAGTCTTGACCATGCCATATAAGGAATCATTAAGCAAAATAGGGATTGTTTAAGTTAACTGGGAACAGAGGAAGTGGGGGAGGGAAGACAGAAAGGAAGAAATATTAAGTTATTTTTAGGCATTTAGGAAACTAGTATGAAAAAAAGAATTGCTTTGTTTGGGTAGAACTCAGTAGGACTAAAGAATAAAATTTATAGAGGCACATGTGGGGTTAAGGTGAAGAAAATCTTTCTAAAAATTAAGGTGTCTAAAACCTGAAAAGGTGGTTTCAGCAGGTGATGGATTCCTTAGTTCTAAAGGATATCAAGGGGAGTCCTGATGATACCCTGTCAAGGATGTTTTAGAGGAAATTATGTTCAGTTGTCCGAGGCACTTCCAAGTCTAAAATTTTCTAATTCTTCCTCCTCACAAAGTGCTGGGTACATAGTAAATAGGAAATACTTATGGACAGATTCATAGATTTTTAAAAAATTGTTCATAAAGCTATGCTAGGCATACTGACTCTTACTATATAATTATAGTTCAATTAACACAAAATATAATTACTGAATCTCTATAAGAAAATCACATCAAGGAATGCTAAAATTATAATATTTAAAGGGAGCTTGATATTTCTCTGCTAAATATTATTGAAAATATTATTTCTAAGTAAAATAAAGAATTCATTTTGGTCATAAATTAAATTGTCCAAAGATTCCATTGAATCCTTTCTCTAGCACATATTTTTGATCTAAAGGCCTGGTCCAGATCTGACAACCATATGACAATGAAAAGATGGAAATGAAGATGCTACTGCTTGACTTAAAACACTAGATAAAAGCATTCTCTAATAAGTTTATATTGAATTCCTATACAGAGCATGTTTATGCTATATGCTTAAAATAATTTTAAACAAAACCCTGTGTTATGTTTTTTAATGACAGTCACTGGAATCTGAACTTGTGATACTTCTTCAGGCTTCAATGGCCAGACTAAGAACACATATTTTAGAATAATGTACATAAAGAAACATTTACTTACCTCTACCAGTTTGGAAGCCAAATACATGGATATTGTTGTGCTTTTGTAAAACATCATTGATACACCTGCCAAAAATCCTACAACAAATAACAAAGGAAAGACTGAAAAGGTTCTGAAAGGTTTAATTTAATATAGTTCAATAATTCTACCCAGATCAATGGCACTACTTTTTGTAGGTGTATCAGATCCTGATAATAGTATTCCTGAGTGCTTGTAAACTAAGTTAAAGTTTGGGAAGAGAGAAGGCATCTCATATTAAACTTCATAAAATCAGTTTCTAAGTCAATAATTTATCTTCATTTCCACAAGCAAATACTTTTGATATATTGTAAATAATCTACTTGAAATTTTAAAAACTTTATCATTTTGCCTTCATTTCTTTCTTTCCATAACTAGTTGTATTATTTGGGACAAAAAAAAATTAACAGAGAGAGAGAGAGAGAGAGAGAGAGAATAAAAATGATGAAATTAATCAAACAGGTCAACTGAGTCTGACAGCATATATAATTTTTCTTTCTCATAATCCTCCACTTCTGCAAAGAAACCTGAAAGGTACACTTTCTCATTTCTTCTTGAGGGGCATTTTAATAATACACAGCATTTTGGCAACTTTTTATTCTTTGCATTTATGTTATTGTGTTTATTATATGTTCACTTCCCCTTGCAGTTCTTATAAATTTCCCCTGTTTTTCTGAAACTGTTCCTTTTATCATCTCTTAGAGCACAATAGTATTTCATCACAGCCAAATACTATTCATTAATTCAACTAATTTCCAATTGATAGGTGTCCTCTCAATTTCTAATTCTTTGCTATTACAAAAAGAGCTGCTATAAACATTTTTTCCATCTTTCTTTGATCTCTTTGGGGTATAAACCTAATACTAATGTTGCTGAGTAAGGCATAATTCAATCACTTTGGAGAAATAGTTACAACTTGCTTTCCAGAATGGTTGAACAGCTCCACCAATAGTGCATTAGCATATCTGTTTTCCCAGTCCCTCCAGGATGCCATTTTACTTTTTTGGTCATCTTAGCCAATCTGATGAATCTAAAGTGAAGAGAACAAGTTTCACTGAATGATGAGATAAGATGTCAGATTGGAGAGAATTAAGAAGAGTGAGAGAAAAGGATGTGATGATCTCTACTGAGGATGACCTCCTCATGGAAGAAAATTAGCCACAAAAGAGAGGGGCAATATGTGATGGGGAAGAGTGGCTCAAAAGAAGGACAGCTCAAGTGAGGATTTTTTGAGGATGAAGAAAACATGGGCATGTTTGTACAGAGTAAGGAAGCAGTAAATATACATAGAAAGACTGAGGTGAGAAAGTGGAGATGACAAAGGGCAGTATTGCTGGCAGAAAACAGGATGGAATAGAATCATTTGTGCAGGAGAGAAGTTTGTCTTCACCAAGAGAAAAGCTTCCTTTTCATGGGAGACAAACATGAAGTGATAGTGGCAAAAGGCATCTGGGAAATGTAAGATGAGAAGAAGGAGAGAAGAGTGAATTCAGTGAAACATCTCAGTTTTGTCAAAGAAATACACACAAGGTTTTCTGTACCAAGGATGGGGGAGAAGAAGGTAACTGGAAAAGATCTCTTGGTGAATGGAAGAGTAAATCAATTAGAGCAGTCTAAAAGGATTGCCTTGCTGCACTGAGGGTACAGTCAGATACAGTCAAGGCTACATAACAAGATTACAGAATAATTTTGTGACAGATCAAGACAGCATGGTTTTGTGATTTTCTTTAGCTTTGTTTACTATCACATGAGTAGGAGAGAAAGCAGTAGAAGGTGATATTTAGCAGGACAAAATATTCAAAAGGATAAGCAGTCAAAAAATTCAAGAGAAATGACAGAACAGAATTGAACTGGCTCATTAAGGAATAAAGACAATGAAGGGGAAAAAATGTAGTTATTGCTAGAGTGATGGTCTGGAAAATACAGCTAGGTAATTATTAACTGTCAGGTTCTCCTGACTCCAGGGCCAGTGCTCTATCCACTATGCCACCTAACTATCCCCTTGGAAGTGGTGTACATGATAGCAAGACCTGTGCATGATAGTAAGATATGTTGAGTAGATGTGTTTTGCTTGGCTCTAGGAAGCAGAAATAGGAACAAAAGATGGAAGTTGCAGAAAATCAAGTAAATATTAAGAGAGACAACTAAATGGTTCAGTGGCTAGAATGCTGGGTTTGGATTCAGGACAACTCTTCTTCATGAGTTCAAATCTGGTTTCAGACACTTACTTTAGCTTTAGGACCCTAGGAAAGTCACTTAAACTTATCTGCCTAAGTTTGCTCATCTGTCAAATGAGCTGGAGAAAGAAATGGTAAACCACTCCAGTATTTTCTTGCCAAGAAAATTCCAAATGGGGTCAGGAAGAGTAAGACATGACTTAACAAGAACAAAATTTATTGAAGTCCTCAAGTGAGGACTCTAAAAATGAAAGAAGAAGAGAAAGACTATGAGTCAGGGACTGAATTCTTAAAGGAAGGGAAGTACTGAGATTAGCAGACAATAGTTACTGGAATTTTGTTGGGTTAGTTGATATGGATTGAATGAACCACAAAGGATGAGAGATTATTGTTTGATGGTGATAGGGAGATTTTGGAAGTGGCAATGGGAGCAAGACATATTCCAGTCCCTCACTTCAACGAGTTAGTTAATGAATAAAAGTGATACCAGAATCAGGAGGGAACAAAGTTTCAGTAAGAACCCAAAAAGCAGGCCTTTTGGAAAGCACAGTGTAAGGAGTGTGGAGGGAATGAAGGAAAGAACAGGAGGGAATGTAGGAGAGTTTGAATAATACAACCAGGAGTTCAGAATCACTAGAATGGGAGATATATGACTGATGTAAGTTAATTAGTTATTAATGAATAAGTTCAAGTGAATTATCACCATTATGAGGGATTCGACCTCATGATGGAATCTTTTTAGGGGTAAGGCAGCTGGAGGCAAGGGGAGGAAAGCTGATGGAATAACGTTTCTCTTTTCCCTGCTGCAGATGAGTACAGAAGATAGGAGAAGAGAGCAAAGTTTGTTATATTCATAATGAAAAAGAAAATTAAATTAAAAATAAACTAAGACTAATAACTATAAAATATCAAGATGGATTAAAGGAAATGTAGAGGGTTTAGCCTACCTAAGAGCAATATAGTATCTCTCCTCAAGTATCTGAAGGAGTGTCATGTGAAAGGGAGATTAGATATGTTTTGCTTGGCTCCAGGAAGCAGAAATAGGAACAAAAGACGGAAGTTTAATAAAAAAATATATCTCAAAAGGAAGAATTTCCCAAAGATTAAGAAGTGGAATAGAATCATGAGATAGTGGGATTCCTATGATTGGAGGTCTTTAGATACTAGGTGACCATGGGAATTGAATAATCAATTCCCGCTCAGGTTCAGGTTAAGTTAGATGACCTCTTAAGTCCTATTTAACCTAAATCTTCTTCAGGTTTGTCTCTGATCAAAGGAATGAAGCCTGAACCAATACTTGTACCACTTGCTAGTCTGACTCGTGATCTGTTATGAAAAGTACATGGTTGTGTGTGACTGTGATTGTGAGTGTGTGTGTGTGTGTGTGTGTGTGTGTGTGAATTATATGAGTGAATCTTACATATAAAGGAACTGAAAAAATATGTGTGTCTATATATATATATATATATCTATATCTATATCTATATATATATATATATATACACACACATTTATTTATATGTAAATGCACACAATTATTCTTAGAATCCATGCAATACATAAACATATCCTCAACATAATAGGAATAAGGGAACTAATTCCTTCCTAAGTAAACCTCATACTAAATTAAGTAAAAAGCATGTTTACATTGAAGTACTTGATTAAAAATATATTTAAGAATAGTTTTTTAAATTATTTAAATGCCTGGGAAATATAAATTATTACTAAAGAAGAAAACACTATCTCTCAGGATGACAAAAGAAATGTTTTGAGAAAACTCACTATATTACAATTTGATAATGTCTAAAATCCTTGCATAATACTGGGATCCACAAGGCTCATACCTATGCTCCTGTGTTTTTATTGTCACTTTCCCCACAGGTTCGTAAATTAAAAAGTATTAGTGTTTTATTGTTGCTTTACCAGCTATAATTGCATGTAGCTCATCATCCAAGTTTCTCACCCAGCGAAGGAAGCAACTAGTACCCTATATTAAGGGGAAAACGTAATAGTTTAGTTAATTTACATTTTTAGGTAAAGCTCATTAAAACAAAAACATCTTTAATCAATTCCAAATGTTGAAAATGTAAAAAAAATTCAAAATAACTAGGTAGTTGGAAAAAATATGTTGATTCATCATCCTTAATACCACTGAGCTGAATTCATTATATTAGCAAATTCTATATAATAATTTTAACATAGGTCCAAATTTAACCCAATCAAGTAATATCAGACTCCATTATTTACTGTGGCTAGTTATATGTGAATATGAAAATCCATTTAAGAGAGATCCCTACACACCAATATATGATTTGCACCAAAATGCAAATAACTAAGTTTCAAGAAAAATTCATATATTCCTTCAGAAAGTATGTAACTTTTGTTTATTTCCTGTTGCTTCACTTTTAGACTGGTAACAGAGGAAATATGGAGAAGTTATTCAAATTATTCAAAAAAGATTGAATGTGCTCTTTTGTTTTAAGTCCATATATTTGCCATTATTAGGATACATGTGAATATAAAAAGAAATACAAAATAATATTTCCATTTGACAACTTTTGGAAATTAATACAGTGGCAGTCATTACTGGAAATAAAATTCACTGTCTTTTGAAAATGTTTGTTAGATAAATATGTCTCAAGAAATTTCAATATCAGATTGAAAATAAATCAATATTGAAATGGTGATATAAGCAACATATATTTCAATAATAAACAGACCCTAAAATCATGGATAGCAAATGAAACAACAAGAAAAATAGAGTTTCAAGGATAGGATTTTAACTACTTCCATTCACAAAAATCTAAGTTTATGAAGAATAAATTAATTTTTCAAAAATCTTATAGAAGTATTTTAAATACTTCATTATTGTGATCTTTTAGACTACCCTGTCTCACTAAAAATACAAAACAAGTTGATAGAAGCTTCAATAATTTGTCTTCAAAGTTCGAATCATACTTAAATAGGAAATCTTAAAGGATAAGGGGAAAGTAATTCAATGGAAAAGGCAAAGTTACTAGTCATTTTCTGCTTCTACCAATGAACAGCAGCATGTTCAATTCAATCACCAAACAGCTATTGAACTCTTTAAGCACTTAGTAAAATCACTCGAAAGAGCTGTAGAATAGAAGGCATATGAGGTAGTTTAGTAAAATATATGCACACGGTGTTAATACTGAGCATGTAGATCAACATAGAAATGTGATAATTTATATTAGGGAGATAAAACCATCTACTGGATTACAGGTAAAAGAATAAGAAATTCAAAATGGTGGAATGACACTGGACATTTTTAATCAATGTGATTTTGGGAGGCACTGAAAAAATGTTACTGAGGTTGGCAGATGTTATGAATTCAAAACAGAATTACCAATATATGTAACTACATTAAAATCATATGGTAAGTTTGAGGTAGATGATACACAGTCTTTTAACTACATAGTGTTATGCTGTAAAGAGTTACTGAAGTGTTTATTTTTATTTCAACACCTTGTACTTTCTATCATGCACAAAAATTATATTATAAAGGACAAAATGCATAGTTTAAATATGAAGTATGAGGTTGGGTATGAAGAGATTAATGTGGGTAAGAATGGACTTAAAGGACTTTTTTTGAGGATATGGGTTCTTAATATTTATAAGTCTATATTCAAATGAAAAGTATGTTTCACAATGGGTAAGAGCATAAATACTGAAGTCAAAAAGAGACTAGAATTTTAATAAAGATAAAGATTTTATACATATATATGTATGTATAATATGTCTCAAGATTATACATGACCATTTTGCAGAATATTGGAATAAAAGGTTGGGGAGATAAAATGGGACCAATTTATGTTGACGTACTCAGATGAGATGTTTAATTTGATTTAATAATCAATGGGAATTAATTAAGTTTGAAAGCAAGTAAAATATTAATATGGAGGTTTTAATTTAGATCAATGATAAATACAAAATAAATATGAAAAATATAATATAAATGGAATCCAGTTACTCTAGAAGAGAGGTATCACATTCAAAAAAGAAACAGATTCCTATGAGTAACATACTGACATATAAACCCCACAATTTTATACTACATTCTATGTCATTTTACTTATTTTGTTGAAAAGTTCCAGTTATATCTTAATCGGGCTCCTGTGAACTGGAGAGTCCCTCTGAGTTTGACACCTATGTGTTCAAACACTCATAAATCAGAGGTCAGCAAACTGTTTTGTGTGCCAATAGCTTTTAATCCAAGAATGGCTTCATTTTTCAAAATGTAAAAATCATTCTTAGCTCAAGGACTATATAAAAACAGGCAATGGGCTAGATTTGGTTCATGGGTTATAGTTTGCATACCTATAATATAGGTGAATAACTTACTCTCAGTGGAGTTTACACATTGTGGCTCCCCAGTAAATCTAGGCTATTCCAGACAAATTCATTAAAGGTAAATTACAATTAATAGTAAGCAAATTACTATTAAAGAAAACTACTTACTATGAAACTTAAAAATTCAGCTCTTGGCATGTTAAAGTAAAAAAGTCAATGCTAAAAACACACATGTCAACATGTAAAATGAAAAAAAAAACTATTTATGTATTAGTAAACTGTCCCATTAACCAAGGTTTGAGTATCTATATGAAAAGTTCCTTTGTACACTAAGGTTCAATAAAAATTCAATAAATGACTATGGTCTTAAATTACATTTTGGCTAAAGAACTGCATCATTCTAAATTTAAGGAATTAGCAACCCATTTTTCTTAAACTGGGAAAAATTATTTAGACTTCATGAATTTGTTTTTATAGTTGCAAAACTTTCCATCTTCCTAACTTGCAAGAACAAGTTGAGAATGGAGCAGTAAAAGCTGGCACAAAATGCAAAACATAAACACATTAAACAAGAAATATCATATGGTCATGATCTGGTCATTTTTTGAAGCATCATACTCATACAGGAATATGAAGTGGCCAAAAATAATAAAAAAAATCAGCTACATATGGCTGTTAAATATACCCTCTGCATTTTTTGGTAGAATTGTTCTTCCCTTTGGAAGATAGTAATGACGTATGTTGGACAGCAGAGGAAATGGGCCTGGGCTTACAAATGTTGCTGTGATCACTTCATTGGGCATCTATAACAAAAACATGAATCACAACATAAGAGCAGAAAAGAAATGCTTATGAGAATGTATAAGTTAAAATTTGTTGCTTCTAATAGATTCACAAAATGACAATGGTACCCTACTATGGGCATACTTAAAAATAAAATCTTCAGCATTACTGTGTTTATCAAAGTAGAGAATTATCTGTAAGTGGAGATAACCCTCATTCATTACCCATCATCTGCCAAATTTTCCTCCCCTTAAAACAAATGAACTTATATTTCACAGGAAAATTATTATAAAAACAAATATTCTCTGAAATCTACAAGAGTCCAAAGATTAATCTGATCCAAAATTGTTTAGAAGGCAACTCAAAAAATATAGGCTGATCTCATTTAGCTCAATTTTGCTTTTGATGATTTAATAAAACATTTAAATGCTCTCATTTTCTTTTAAACAAAATGGTTACCACCTACTGCAGAAAATGTAGCAGTACTAATGACTTTGTTAACAATTTATGTGTCCTGATCACAGTTCTAATAGTTGGTGAAAGCTCTGAGTTGGTCATTAGGTTCAACAACTATTGATAGTAAAGGAGAATGAACACCTAAGGAGATGAACACAACAGTTTCATCTCCATCTCAATATAGTTTCAGGAAAAAATGATTTACATAATTTTAAAATATCTGAAAGGACACTGTCAAATAGAAACGACGGTAAAGTTAAATCTTTGAAAATCTTCTATAGTGTATGTAAGAGTAAACTGCTTTTACATATTTATCTATTTAAAACTAGAAAGAAATAATTATAACCTATATTATTAATTTCATCTCTACATCTAGATTTGACAAAATTATAATTAAGACATGAAAAATATATAATATAGATGTATTAAAATACTTTGATTAACAGCTATAGGCTTGACCTTCCTTTTTTTCCTTTTGAAAAACTTACCTTATATATACTGACAAAAGAGCCAAGAAAAGCTCCAAGTTGAAAGTTTTCCTTGTTATAGAAGAGAGAAAATAGCCGGGATGGTTGTGTAAACAGATGCCTGAATGCTGAGGGGATTCGAAGGCAGCACTGAATCAAATAGCCAACACTAAACATTCTGATGAAGCCCTAGGAAAGGAGAAAGGAGGAAGAAATGTGTCATATTTTTGTATTAACAATTTCCCTGTATCTCATGCTCTTGAACCATATTACATTCTACCTTGCATTGATTTACTTGTTTACTATTGCAAATTTCTTGAAGACTGAGAATTTTGCTTTTCCATTTTTCATTTCATTGGAGTAGTTGGGTGTCACAGTAGATAGAGCACTGGTTGGAGTCAGGAGGACAAGAATTCAAATCCTACCTCAGACAATTGACTTGTACTAGCTGTGTGACCTTGGGCAAGTCACTTAACCCTGATTGCCTAGCATCCAGGGCCATCTCCAGTCATCCTGATTCATATCTGGCCACTGGACCACTCTGGAGAAGAAAGTCATTCTGATGACTTAGCACCGCTCCCACTCACTCAAATCCAATTCACATGCTTGTCATGGCAGCTCCTCCCCTCATGTCATGGTCTTCTTCAAAAATGATGGACAAACATTAATATTTTTCAACTCAACAAATATTAGTTAAACACTGTGTGCTGGTCATCTTTGTATTCTTCCTAGTGCCTTGAACAAGGTTGGCACTAATAAAACATTAGTTGAATGTTAACAGAAAATGGAATTTCAAGCTCTTGGACCAAAAAGCATTTAAAAGTTCATTTTACAGACATCCTCAGAATTTATTACACTTTCAAATATTTTTGTCCATTCAGCATTGAACATGAAGTCAAAAGGACTATATTAGAGTCCTGACACTGCCATTTACCAGCCATGTAAAGCTCAATAAGCTCTGGAAACCTTAATTCTTTTATCCTTAAAGTATTCATGATATCGATTGTATTACTATAAAGCAATTATACAAGCACAAACTGTTATTATTATTAAAGAACAGACATTTTAGGTTGAGTGCATTTAATTCATATGATGCAAAAGTTTAAACATTTCAAAGCATGTACTGAGTGTGTCTATATGTTAATAAGTTTCTTGATATTTCCATATCTTACTGACTAGGATTGTTAATTCTTAAACCATTTGGTTTAAGAATGGAGTGAAGGAAAAAAGTCCATTTAAGCACAAATGTGAAAACCCACATCCTAACAGAATCAAGTACTTTAGGAAACTTAGAAAAACAATACAGCCAACAACCCTGAATTATTTCAACAGGCATACAGTCTTTTGACAGACAAGCAATTTTTCCATTTTTTTAAGACCATAGGGATAGAAATTTAGAACTGAATATGTCAGAATAAATTTAAAGAAGTAGAAACAATTATATGAACATTTTCTCTTACTGATCTATCAAATCAGGCTGAAAATCCAAAAGAAGATGACAGCTTTATGGCACATTATCCAAATGAGATGCTGATAACACAAAAACTATATATTTATAATCAACATTTCTCTACATTTATGGTAAATGCTTAAAACCCCAAAGGAAATTGATTTGGAAATAGCTGGTGTTTGAAAATTTTTGTTTTCTCTGATTTCAACTGAGCCAAACTGACATATGATATCTAGAGAACAAGACTAACTGGTTCAGGGAAGGATGCTAAAAAGTGTTCATATACCATATGAACAACCTATCTTATTCCTAACTTCTTTTTGATACAGTATATCAGCAGTAGCCTCTGAATAAATGCTTTCTCTTTATTACATTAATAGGAACACTTGCTTGGTATAGAGGAAAGAAGAACTGGACTTGGAGTCAGGAGATATATGGTTCAAATCCTATTTTTGCAACTTACATAACTAGCTGTGTGACCAGGGGCAAATCATTTCATCTCTATGGGTCTCAGTTTCCTTATCTATACAATGAGGATACTTACAATACCAACTACAGAGGATTTTGGTAAGAAGACCTTTCATATACTTTAAAAAGGTACAGAAATGAAAACCTACTTTAATAAATATTTGAAATTATGTGGGATCCATTCACTCAATGAGTTGGAGGGATCATTCTCTAGATCTCTTGACATTTTACTGATATAGCATGAAAACTATTCATTTGTTATCCTTCTCTCCTTTTCTAGTCATACATCTTCCTTTATGGAATTTTCCCCATATAATTGTAATTCACATGCTCATAATATATTAGTCTATTCTATAAGACCATATGATCTCAAATTTACAACTTTAAGAGACCTTTACATGACATTCATTCAACAGTGATTTTTCAGACACTACATGGTACTCCATGACTCATAGTAATATAGTTTAATGAGAACACTGGTTTTTAAAAGATAAAGAACCTCCCTATCCTAGTTGGTGGAGTTGATACTGTGTTTATTGTATAAAGCCCCAAACACTGCAGTTTCCTAAATTCTACAGTTATCTGAACTGGTGATCCAATTTTCTAATTAACTGCAACTTCCCTTATATTTTCTAATTTCATTTCTAGATTTCAAAATTTGCAAAATTCACTTTTTCCAGTAGTGTAACAGCTGTGTGTGTGTGTGTGTGTGTGTGTGTGTGTGTGTATAAAATTGTCTTAAAACTAAGATATTCTTTTAATCTCATTCCCCTTCTTTTATATCCTTATCCCAGTCACCAATATTGCTAAAACAGAAGGAGTAACATAACACTAAGAGACATTTTGTATTCTTATTTCATGAATTGCCATGGTTGAAATAAGTTCATTGCCAAATGGCCAGTCTATTCTTAGATAACCTGGTCTTTAGAAGGTGCAAGGTTATATTCAAAACCTTTGCAGTATGGTAGAATCTGATAGAGCTAATACTCTCACTAGTATATACTTTTTTTTTAAAAAAAGGTTTATTTAAATGACAATTCATGGAACAAAACAAGCATTTCCAGTACAGTTTACTAAAAAACAATATGATTAAACACAAAATTGCACATATTTATATACAACTTGCATTCCTTTTTTTCCTTTTTTTCTCTCTTCTTCCCCCTTCACTTTATCTTAGAGAAGGCTACCATTAGTCAGAAATATATGGATATGGATGTGTGTGTGTGTGTGTGTGTGTGTGTGTGTGTGTGTGTGTGTGTGTGTGTATAAATTCTATATATGCTTCTATTTTTATCAGTTCTTTCTCTGGATGCAGATAGCAACTTCAATCATTTGTCCTCTATAGTTATAGTTAAATGACTTAATCATTCAAAGTTGTTCTTAAAATAATTATTACTCTTACTATATACAACATTATCTTAATTCTGTTCAATTTACCTTCTTTATTTTGTATAAGTTTATCCAAGCTTTTCTAAGATCATTGAACTCATCATTTCCTTTAGTTAAGAAATATTCCATTACAATCATATCCTTCACCACTTGTTCAGTCACTCCCCAACTGACAGGCATCCCTGCAAGTCCCAGTTTTTGCCCCCACAAAGAGTTGCTATAAATATTTTAGACCATATAGTTATTTTTTCCTTGTTTTCTGATCATCTTTGGGAATAGATGTAATAATAGTATTGCTGAGTCAGAGGGTATAGACAGTTTAACCACTCTTTGAGCATCATTCCAGATTGCTCTCCAAATAGTTGGATCAGTTCATAATTTCACCAACAATGAATGAGTGTCCCAATTTTTCACATCTCCTCCAACATTTGTCGTTTTCCTCTTCAATCATTTTAGTCAATCTGATAGGTGTAAAAATGATATTTCAAGGTTGTTTTAATTTGTATTTCTCTAATCAATAATAGTATGGACCATTTTTTTATATGACTGTAAGCTGTTTTGATTTCTTCATTGAAAAACTGCCTGCTCGTAACTTTTGCCCTTTGGGGAATGACTTATATTCTTATAAATTTTACTAAATTCTTTATGTATTTATATGAGACCTACATTTGAGAAACAGTCCATAACATTTTCCCCCAATTTTCTGTTTTCCTTCTGATCTTGGCACTTTTGTTTTATTTTTACAAAATCTTTTTAAGGTAATCAAAATTATTCATTTTATACCTTACTCCTCTCTAACTTTTTTTATTCATAATTTGTTTGCTTACCTACAAGTCTTATAAGTAATGTTTCATGTTATTCACATTTTCTCATAATATCTCTCTCTTTATATGTAAGTCATATATTCATTTTACTTTTATCTTGGTAAATTGTGTAAGATAACAATCTATATGCCTAGTTTCTGCCATACTGCTTTTCAATTTTGCAATAATTATCAACAATTTAATGACTCCTTATCCCAAAATCTTAAATCTCCACATTTATCAAATACAAGATTATTGATCATTTACTATACATGTATTGTATGTCTACTCTATTCCACTAGTCTACCTTTCTATTTTTTTAATCAGTATCAGATAGCTTCAATAATTACTACCTTTTCATATAGTTTAAGATCTGGTACTGCTAAGCATCCTTCCTTTATATTTTTTTTAAATTTCTTTTGGCATTCTTGACTTTTTGTTCTTCCAAATGAATTGTTATGATTTTTTTCTAATTCAGTAAAATAATATTTGTTATTGTAGTTCAGCTATTGCAGCTGTATCTGATTCTTCATGATTCCATCTGGGGTTTTCTTGGAAGAGATACTGGAGTGATCTGTCATTTCCTTTTCCAGCTTATTTTACAGATGAGGAAACTGAAGCAAACATGATTAAGTGACTTGCCCAGGGTTCACACAACTAATAAGTGTGTGCCAGTTAACATTCCAATAGTCTCTTTTAAATAGAAATAAATTATTTTCCAAATTCCTTTTTTTGTTTTTAGATCCTTTTGAACGAGAATCACATTGGATTTACAGAGTATAACCATTTTCCAGTAACTAGCAGTCGACATGGCTGACAGTATAGAGCTTTCTTTCATCACTTTAAAGTGGTACAGGAAATCTGTTGTTGAAAGGTAGCTTTACCCCTTATAGAAATAGAAAAATACTCAGTTATTATAATTGGTGATCTTGCCCATGACCTATCTTTGAGGATTATAAATCTATAAATTGGTTTTGGATTATAAGTAGAGAACTGCATGGAAAACCCAATGACTAGGTTCATAAGGGTCTACAATTTGAAATACAGAAAGATATTTTCTCCTCTCCTATAGAAAACCAAGGGAATTTTCCATCCAATAATTTGTAAATCTATTCATTTGTAAATCTACTCCAGACTGGTTCTCAGTCTGGAGTATAGGCAGACTGTAAAAAAAAAAAAAAAAAAAACAAACCCAGCAGCAACAACAACAACATTTTGATGAGGTCTTTTAAAATGTAAACTTAAAAAAGAGTTAGATCACTGTGAGTTGATTGACCTAGATGGAGGCGGCTCCTCCCAGCAATTCAGAGAGCTTGAACAACCCTAGGAGACCAGCTAAGACAACACTATACTCACCCAAAGGAAGAAAAACAAAACAAAACAAAACCAAAAAAAACCTACAGAATCTGAATGAACACTAAACTCAATCTGTAAAAATTTCTCTTATGTATTTCTTTTCTATCTCATGGGTTTCTTTCTTTTTCCTTAATCCTACTTCCTCATGACTAATGAAAATGAAAATGACTAATCTGTAATCATGTTAAACATAAATGTGGATATATTCACCTGTCTGTTTGCAGCTGAGTGAAGAGGGTTGGGAAGGGAGGATAAAAAGAAATCATGTAATTTAAAAATAGGCTTATGCATGTGGATGAATGTTGAAAAGCTTTCATAACATGTAATTAGAAAAATAAAATAAAATATCAATTAAAAAGAAAAAAGCTTTCAAAATATAAAAGAGGTCTACTAAGAAAACTATCTCAAATAAAAAAAAAAAGAAAAAAGTTGTAGCAGATGGGCAAACTAATTCCAGTCCAAACAATCTCCTTCATATAGGATTGTGCTTAAGAGGAAAAAGGGGAAAGAATACTAAGCACACGAGAGAAATGGATAATTTATGCCAGAGGACACAGGCGGCTCTCTCTCATTGTGTAGCAACTGTGGGCAATCTTCCATTATTCCAGCCCCTTAACAAAATGTATCAACTCGGCAAGCCTAAAGTCACATTCCAGGATACCAGATATGCACAGCTGTACATATATGACTACTTATCCAAATCACATTCCAGGTGCTCTGTTAGGGTGGGGTTGTAAAGGAACTAAATTAATTACATTTTTTTCTTTCTCCTGCTGACCCATCTTTTTTTCTCATTCTCCTGTCTTCCAGGGATTTTACACAAGTTCTCCTTAACACTATCAATTAAAGAGCTTCTAAAAGTATATATAAAAATAATTTGATTGTTATTGACCCTTAGTTTCAGTTTTGCAAATCATATACAAAGAAATAATCCTTAACATGTGAGAATTTTTCATTTTCCTCTAGTTTAATGTTGTATTATGTGATTTCCACTCCTAATTACCACTAGTCATGATTTACAGACTTACTTTTAAGCAGTAAGATATGCAGTTATCTTCATAATGTTTGCAACACCTATGCCTTGGTCCATGCTTGCATCTAAAATTGAATCCAAAAAAATACAAACTAATTAGATAAAGGATCCAAGAACACAGAATCATCAAGTTAGAGGTAGAATAGATCCCTGAGGTCTAATCCCATTATTTGACAAAAGAGTAACTGAGAAGTTAATAAAGACTGAGGAACTTGTCCAAGGTCATAAAGGGAAAAAAATAAACACAGGCAGAATTTGAACCTAGTTTACTTGATTTTAAATTCTGTGATTTTTAAATGCAGTATCCAAATTTATTTAAAAAAAAAAGTAAAAACCCCCCATAAGTCCATTTATAAGATGTGCATTTAAAAATATTAATTTTGATTAATTTTGATTTTAAATTCTGTGATTTTTAAATGCAGTATCCAAATTTATTAAAAAAAAAGTAAAAACCCTCCATAAGTCCATTTATAAGATGTGCATTTAAAAATATTAATTTTATTAATTTATTAATTATACACATATACATATATATAATTAAATTAATCAAAAGGGTTTTTTTAATCAGTTTAGTGCAGGATAAAATTAGGAAGACACTTGACTGGGAAAGCTAAGGCTCCTTTGTATTTGTCCTACAACATGTAAAATGACAATCTGATTTCATTTTTTTTCAAAATTAGCTTAAATAAACTTTTATTTAAATTTGCAAGTTCCTTTAGGGCAAAAATTTATTTTTCACATTTGTACCTCCAGCACTTTGGGCCTACAGAATGCTTACTGAATTCAAAACCATACCAGGACTTAAGCTTGTTTCATTATTCTGGTAGTAATTAATTATAACTGCAAAATAGTATTTCAGTGTTTATCTATTTCATCTTACCTGCTTCATTTTACAAAAATTATTGATTCATAAATTCTTATTTGTGTTACTAAAACATATCTATTTCGAATATCAAATCAGGGCATTTAAAAGAGTTTTATATATTTACTTGGGTTTGGTTTATGCTAAGCACTCTAAAAGTATGTAGTACCTCCAGAGTGCAAAGGTGGAACCAGATTAAAAAATAATGGGGAATATTAAACAAAATACATAAAAAATGTAATATAATATAGATAATCTAGTTTTCTAAGTCACTATGCCTCTGAGATCCTTTACTATTTGAGTTCGATACCACTGATGTAAGGTATGTTTTTCTAAAGGGGTCATATATTACTTATCTCACTTTTCTAAATGTATTTTATGACTAAAACCTAGTTATAGGCAGAAATGCCAGCTTTTATTTAAAGGAGTAAAATAATAAAATCTTCAAAGAATCAAAACTTTGGATGCCTCAAAGATACAATAAAGAAATGCATGGGAGTTGGGGTAGGGGGCACATAGGCTTTAAGATAAAAACATTAACAAAATGGTAAAAGAATTCACAAAAGAACATTTATATCTATAAAGACAAAAATACCCCACCTCTCTCTCTTTCAATGTAGCATTTAAAAAGTAGATGGCCTGATCATAACATGGGGAAAAAAGACACAAAATTAAAGTGTTTGGTATCCACAAAAAATGTTCAAAGAAGAAGGACCTAGGATTTGATTAGCTCCTCTGTGAAGAAATCAATAGGAAAATATGAAATGAAAAAAGCATAGAAAAAGGCAGGGATTGGGACAGCTAGGTGGCATGGTGGATAGAGTACCAGCCATGAAGTCTGAAGAACCTGAGTTCAAATCTGGCTTCAGACACTTAATAATTAACTAGCTGTGTGACTTTGGGCAAGTTGTTTAACCCCACTGCCTTGCAAAACTCAAAAAAAAAAAAAAAAACCCAAAACTGGCATGGATGGATGGATGATCATCTGAAATAATGGAGAGTATCTATACCTACATAAATAAGTTCATGTGTGCTAAGGTAGACAACTTCAGGAGGGCAGCACCAAAAATATACTGGTTTTAACTAGCTATAGTTTCACTTAGAAAGAAAGAAGGTAACTGTTTGAAAAGAAAAAATTATTCTAATTTTTTTAATGCTTTAAATTAACTGTGTTTATCTTCGTGTGAAAAAGTAGAAAATATTGTTTAAGCATTTCAGAGAATGTCCACATTTTTATTATTTGGAGCATACAGAAGAGATGGCTCTGGATTTGTCTGTTTTTTTTTAAGCTGTGAAAAACTGCATGTGCCAAAATCACAGTAAGATAATTTTATACAGGTTCTACAAACAAGTTGCCAAGTATTCATAGTTTACATGAAGTAAATTATGTAATTTATATACTCAGTCAAATATTTTGGAAGTTTTGAATCATGTATTGTAAAATGTACTACACATAAATCATCTATGAGGTCAGTTCATGTAGCAAAAATCATAACAAAAATATACTCAGATTACAGGCATTTATACTTAACTGCATTTGAAAGAAAACATATGGAAGAGAAACTCGATATAGCATTAGATTGAAACATTCAATATTTTTATAAATACAGGAATAGATCATTTAGGAATTCTAAAGGAGGTTAATTATTTGTGGTTGATTTTAAACCATTTCACTTTCTAGTGTTTAATAAAATTATGCTGAAGGAGCTACTATTCAAGTCTTATTTTAATTATGTAATAGCAATTGCAGGGGTATTTAATCACAGTAGAACAAAGGAACTTGACTGTACTAACTTGAATTAAGTTCCAGACATCAATTAATTAAGTTCTCCTCTTGTTGATTTTTTTTTGGGGGGGGGGCAGGGAAGGGGATGGACAAGAGGATAGTTCACATTCCCAGATAATTGACCTTTATAACCTTTTTCAGACTAATAAATTGGCAGCATTGCCAACCATTTCTATCTATGAAGATAACTTTCTGGGAAAACTCTGGTCCAGGATTTCTCTCAGTCTTATTTACAAAATCACATGGAAAGTCTTTTTCTCAGTTTAGCCCCCAAAATAAACTGAAGTTTACACACTGCCTTTCATTGGGAGGTGGGGGGGAGGGGGAGATGAAGGCTCATATTCACTATAACACTTATGTCATCAACATGGTATGAAAGAATGGTCATGTGGAGTTGTGGAGAGATTATGGTGGGGGCCAAGAGACCTCCCACAGCCACAAGGTATCATTCTCTTCAAAATTCCCTTAGAAGTCTTGGATTCTACTGGCTGGCTATTAATTTGATACTGATCATGCAAGTTGGTCATTCCTTATCCTTACACTAACACTGTACAGCCTAACAGGGACTGCCTTGTTTCTCATTTGTAACCTGGCATTCTCTTATCCTGCTTATTCTCTTACTCTTACATTGTCATCCCTCACTGGTTTTTTGTTGTTGTTTTAGAACAATTCTTTCCACTCTTTGACAGGTGTGTGTGTGTGTGTGTGTGTGTGTGTGTGTGTGTGTGTGATTTCTCCTCTTTTCTCACCCTTTTACCATAGATGGTAAGAAAAGCTGCTTTTTCGTGCTGGTTGTTCAAGGTCTCTTCCATGCTGGACTCCCTCATTTCTCATGTATATCTATCTATTCCATTCATTTCAAATGATTACTGCCAATATTATTTTTATTTGCAGATATATCCTAAACCTTATCTTTGATATGCATATTCCTAAAGATCAACATTGGCTTTTTCTTTTTTCACTAAAAATCAAGATTTTTTTTGTTTTACTTCCAAAGATATGAACATTTTCTTCTTACAGAATAATCTTAAATATTTAAGATATACTTCTGACTTTTTCTGCTTTCTTTAGTCACTAAAAATTATTTTCTTTATTTGGTTTAGTTTAGTTCTTTCCTGTGCTAGAATATACAATTAATGTACAACAATCTTTTTCTTCTAATCTACTATACTAGCTTCTGGTAAACGCACCTATTTTTGAAATGGCAAAATATTTCAGTTTCAAACTAATATGGTTCTGAATTTGTATAATATTCTATCAGATAGCTTTCATTTATGCCAAAGATTATAAATCTTTTTATTACTATCATAAGGGTTTCCTTTTATGTTTCTATAAATTTAGAATGGCATATACATAATTATTATTATTTGAATGGAAAACAAAATTAATCCAACATTAGTCTTATTATCATATAAAACAAAATGATGATATATGCTAGGCTGTTAGGATAAAGAGTCAAATTATATTTTAAATAACTCACACTGAATCCACAAGTTTCCTGGCTAGAGTAATTATGTTCATTCTTCTTGATTTCTCCTCATGCTTCTCTTTCTTTTGTTCCACTTTAGCATATGCTGCCTCTGGTGAATATGAATGTGTGGGAATTTCTTCCTTCCCTACAATGAATCTAAAGAAAAGAACACAACATGTGGCAATTCTTACTTTTCAAAAAAGGTATGGGAATTTTACTTAGATTCAAATAAATTTCAAACAAACCTCCTGCCATTTAAAATAATATTTTCTTGATTTGATTTTCTATACAAATCTGAGCCAGTTTTCAAGAAAAAAAAATAAGCAATAAAATATAAGAGAGAGGGTATTGGAGTGAGAGGCAGAAAATCTGGGCTAAAATCCAAACTTTGATACTAAATAGCGAAGTGACCTTGGATAAATCACTGAACCTCTCATATACCAAATCTGTCATAGGGATCCATCCAAATCTTCCCTAGTTTCTCTTACCAAGCTCTTTGACAAATCAAAGAAATTGTACATGAAAGGATTTTGTAAGGGAAATATTTTAAGAAAATTTTAAATTTTAAAGGGAAATATAAATCCAAGCTATTAGTTCCAATATTCTGAAATACTGAAAATGACAAAAATGTCAATCATAATCTAAAAGACACAGTCATTCTTATTCTGCAAATACTCATATATACATATATACACTCATAGTATAGTAAATAACAAACAGATGTTAATATAAGAAATACAGAAAGACATAATCTACAATAAGTATCCCTGGAGACAAATGTTGTGAGGTATAGGGTAAGAGAAAAGGTCATTGTCTAAGAAAACATTTTATATTAAAGTATACAACATTTAAAGTCATTAGATATCTGAAAGTATTCCTAGCAAGAAAAGGTATATTAATTCCTAATCTGTCAATTGCAATAATTATATTTTGCCTGAATTTTGTTTAGTAAATTTGGATAGGTTCTCCATTTCCTCCCCTAAATTATTATATTTGAGCTCTAGAGCAGTTAGTTGCCCTTCAGCAGTGAATCATGTGTATATACATATAGAAAGGAAAAACAAAAAGCTTGCATGTATTCTTACATAATTTTATATGAACATCCTCTTTGTTTTCAATTCTTCTCATCTGACTGCTTCATGGAAAAAAAACTCAGGAAGTACCACTCATCCTACTTCAGACATTTTTTAAAATGTAATAATCACTCAACACTAAGATTTTCATTTTAAAAATGGCTTGTGAATATTTAGAAAGGTTAAAGTGGTGATAATTAAGAGTCAGCATGGGCTCATTCAGAGCAGGTTGTACCAGACCAAATTTATTTTAACACAGCTCTTAGAAAGGAATTAATTGTATAGCTGTATTTTCTTGTGGACAAGATGGAGAGGTATAGGCTATTCAGAACTAGTTGAATAATGACTTACAAAGTTGTGATAGATGAGATTGTTATCAGCCCTAGAGAATGGAATCTATCTAGTTCAGTCTCAACTCTACCCCAACCCCACACACATTTTCTCTCACTCCCCATGTTCTCAAGAAGCTCAGAGTCTAATGGAGAAGACAACATGCAAATATTCATGTACAAACAAGTTATATATAAGATATATTGAAGATAATCAACAGAGGAGAGGCATTAGAACTAAGCTGTCTTCAAATATTTGAGGGACAATCATGCAGAACAGGTTCTGCTTGACCCCAGAGGGATTGAATGGGGCAAGGGGGTAGGGGTGGGGAGTGACAGAAAGGCAGATTTGACTTTTCTTGAGATAGTCAAGTTATAAAAAGCAAAACAAAATAGAACAATTAAAGCTCCCCCTAAGTGGAGTGGGATGCTTCTGAAAATGGAGGAGTCCCCACTCCTGGAGACATTAAAGCATTGGCTGAATTATTAAGTATTAGGAATGCTTCAGTAGAAATAGGTTAGACCTAGACACTTTGATTTTCATTTTTTTATTTGGCTGCACTGCTTTGGGACTTCTCTAAATTCCTCTACCATGCCCTCTCAAGCTCATTATTGGGAAAATCTCATCCATCATTCTGCTAGATCCTATCAACCTTGATACTCCATCTAATCAACACCTACTGTCTTCCTGATAGGAGGATGGAGCCATCAGCTCCAAAATCTCCATTAAAGAAGAGAGCTTACCTCAGAACATTTTACATCTGACTGCTCTACTTTGGGACTTCTCTTTTTTCAGCAAATATAAAGGAGTATTTTCTAGATGTTTCCATCCCCTGCTGAGGGTTGTGGTTATAAGGTCAGTAATCAAGAGGAGTTCAGTCAAGCACTGGGGACCTAAATATAAGATATTTACTAAGCCAAATCATTAGACCAAACCATTCCCATTCAATATCTGGAACAAGATGTTGCCCCACTCTCTCACCCTAGTGTGGTAATAAATGGGTACATAATCAGTTAGCTCTTGCCTCATCTGTCAAACTCCCACCTCTTGCTTCCTTGCTTCTGAGGAATGCCATCTAAGAAAATGAAAACTGTTCTCGTCTCAGCCACCAGATTTCCCCGTATTCTCTTCATTATTCATCTTATCCCTATTCCTTTAGTCAGAGAATCAAAAGATCATATATTTATATTTGGAAGGGACCTTGGAGATCGATCAGATCAATCTACTCATTGTGTAAGTGGAGGAAACAGGCTCAAATGAAGGGATTTGAATCTAGGTCCTCTGCTTCTAAATTTAGTGCTTCTTCCTCTGCAACACACTACCTTCTCCTCCTCTTCCCCTATGTCTTGTAGAATCCCTGTTCTATTGTCAATCAATTCCCTTTCATTTCACTCTTCATCTTTGGTACTCCCAGACACCTGGTTCCTTTGGTAAGTAGGATCTAGTGAAAAAAATACTGTAAAGTATTGATCTAGTGATCAATATACATGTTAGTTTTCCTTTAAACACCCTAACCTATTACTTCCTTAATCTTCATCCCTTTCCTATTTCCTTCTTCCTTCACACTTACCTAAAAATAAGCTGAAATCTTCTCAAATTTTAAAGAAATAAAACCTTCACAAGACACCACCATCCTTGTTGACTAACATCCTGTATCTTTTCTTTTTTTTCCCCTCAAATTATTTGAAAAGCTGTCTAAACTCATTGTTGTGCTTTCTCTACATGGACTTTCTTCTAAACAATGTGCCCTCATCATTCACCCAAAACCAATCTCACAAAAATAACTGAAACTGCTCCCATCAAAATTACTAATAATCTAAAAATTGCCACATCTAATGGACTTTCCTCAAGTCACATCTTTCTCAATTTCTGTCTTCCAATCCTTGACCCTATTAACTCCCCTTTCTGCCTCTAGAATCTTCTGGGCTTTCATGACACTATTCTCACTTGGTTTTCCTCCCATAGATCACCTATTCTTACTCTCCACTGCTGGATTATCACCCAAGTCATGCTCACTGTGTGAATCTGACCTGGATCCTTTTTTCTCTACAACTCTCTCTGTTGGTGACCTAATCAGCTTCCATGAATTAATTATTATCTTTTATGCAAATAATTCTCAGAGGTAAGTGTATGTATATATAAATATGAAATGAGAGAGGGAAGGAAAAAGGGAAAGAGAATGGAAGGAGGGAGGGAGGGAGGGAGGGAGGGGGAGAGAGAGAGAGAGAGAGAGAGAGAGAGAGAGAGAGAGAGAGAGAGAGAGAGAGAGAGAGAGAGAGAGAGAGATGAGTCCCATATCACCAACTGCTTAATGGATATTTCAATCTGGATGTTCCACAGGCATCTCAAACTCATCATGTAGAAAAAAGAACTCATCTTTCCTTCCAAACCTATCCTTTTCTAAAAGTCCCTATTAGTGTAAAGGGCACCATGACCCTCCTGTCCAAGTTCACAACCTTCATTTCATCTTCAACCTCTAAAACTATAAACATTTGAATTATCACATCTATTTCCCCAATCCTTATATCTAGTATCATATCTATTTCCACAAATTTCTAACACAGATGCTGCCTTTTCCATACTCACACAGCCTCAACCCTTGTTCAGGTACACATCATCTCTCACCTAGATTGTCACAGTAGCCTTGCATTTATTCTCTCTGCTACTACTTCTTTCCCATTCTAATATATCATCCACCTAAGTATCAAAGTCATTTTTCTAAAGTGAAGGTCTGACTATGTAACTTCTCTACTTCATAAACTCCAGTAGCTCCCTGTTATATCTTAGATGAAATACAAACTGCCTACATATGATTTAAAATTTCAAAACTTGGTCTCTTTATACCATTCCAATCTTCTTACACATTATTCACCTCTATATATATTCTGCAGTTCAGACCTACCATATTAGTGATTCTCACACATACAATTCTCTACATTAGCACCTTCTCAGCACTACTCACATAAAACATTCCATCTCTTATCTTACATCATTGCACTGTGTTTCCTAGACCCAGAAAGCTCTCCCTCCTCACCTCCAACTCTTGTAATCCTTGGTCTCCTTAAGACTCAGCTCAAGGGCCACCTTATGTATAAGGCTTTTCCTCTCTTTCCCTCTTCCTTTACTCTTCAAGGATACCTGCTTTGTATGTGTTTTATATACAGATAGACCTGAACATGTGAACTCCTCAGGTGGAATGTAGCTCCGTGAGAGAAGAGATCATTTCATGTTGTCTTTATATCCTGTGCTTCACATAGTTCCTGGCACTGAGCAGAACTTAATAAATTCTTATTCATTAATAGAAGGATTGATTCATCATTCTCTTATATAATCTCAGCTGCTTCTACAGACCCATACTTGTACTAATTCCATCAGCAGCAACTCAAAAATTCTCAAATCCCCATGTTCGGGTCTATTATCTCCTCCAATCCAGTTAACAACCTATCAAATGACAAAGTCACACAGTGATGTTAGATTCTCTGAAATTTTGAGATGTAGACTCAATTGCTTTATGTGCTTCATGTAAGACGTTTTATTGATCCTGGACCAACACATTCAACACAAAGCTATTCTAAAACTTTTCAAATTTCCTTTACTACCTCTTCTATCCTTCTTAGGAAATGGCTTTTTATCCTCCTTTAATGAGGAAAATTGAGGTCATCCTCCATGAACTAACCCTTCTCACCCATTCTGAATCTTAAAGCACTTCTATTTTATCTTCAGTTTTTTTTGTTTTCTTAAAATTTGATTTATTTTCACATTACTACAATAGTCTTATTGTAAAATACAAGGAATTCCAATATAATTAAGTTCCTCATAATTTGCCCATCCCATCCAGCCTCTCTATGATTCATCTGAGTCCTTTAAGATCAAACTTTCTGTTCAGCTCTGGTCATTTCAACACTAAAGTTTTAAAGTCCCTTATTTCATTGAACATCCATCTTTTCCCCTGAAAGAGGATCTCCAAACTCTTTTGCCTTCTAGAATAACATATTCCAAACCCTACAAGCCTTTAATGTTGATGCTGCTAAATCCTGTGTAATCCTGACTATAGCACCATATTTGAATTGTTTCTTTCCCACTGCTTTTAATATTTTTCTCTTTGACTTGAAAGCTCTGTAATTTGGCTATAATATTCCTGGGAGTTTTTATTTTGGGATCTCTGTCAACTGATCGGTAGATTCTCTCAATTTCTATTTTACCCTCTGCTTCTAGGATATCAAGGCAATTTTCCTGGAGAATTTCTTTAAAAATTAAATCTAAACTCTTTTCCTGGTCATGACTTTCAAGTAGCCCAATAATTTTAAAATTCTTTCTCCTGAATGTGTTTTCCAGGTCAGTTGTTTTTTCCAGTGATTATTTAACATTTTCTTCTAGTTTTTCATTCTTTTAATTTAATTGTTTCTTGATTTCTCACAAAGTCATCTGTTTCCCTTAGCTTCCCTTAGCTCTATATTTGAAGGAATTATTTTCTTAAGAGAGCTTTTTTATCTCCTAAGGTTGTCTTCTCCTCATTGACCTCTTGGACTCCTTTTTCCATATGACCTAAACTGGTTTTTATCATGTTATTTTCTTTGATTTTTTTTGTATCACCTTCACCAAGTTGTTGACTTGGTTTACACAATTTTCCCGCATTGCTCTCATTCCTCTTCCCAATTTTTCCTCTACCCCCCTTACTGGATTTTCAAAATCTTTTCTGAGGTCTTCCATAGCCTAAGACCAATTTCTATTTTTCTTGGAGGCTTAGAATACAGAAGCTTTGGCTTTGTCATCTTCTGAGTGTATATTTTTGATCTTCCATAGGACCAAAGTAATTTTCTATGGTCAGACTCTTTTCCTTCTGTTGAGTTTTCATTTCCCCAGCCTATGACCTGATTTAAACAAACTTTCCCAAGTTTTGGTAGGTTAGGGGACACTCCCCACCTTTGCCCAGGGACCTCAATCCCTTCAAGATCTCTGAGTGGCTCTGACTGCTCTCCTGCCTGCACTCTGGTCTGTGGATAATCGAAAGCACTTCCCTCTGCTCTGGAGCTGTGAGGAGAGTTCCTTGATGGTTCTGTGGGCCCAGACAGCAACCTGGATCTGAGTAAGAGAAAAGCAGCAGAGTATTGTTCCAGGGATAATGGAGAGAGCTTGACAGTCTCCTCTGGATCCCCTTAGGTTAAGTGCTCTGGAAGCAGCAGCTCCGCAGGTTCCCTGGGCAGGGCTGTGCTAACACCTGCACTGGCCTGGGCTCTGCGCTCACTCTGGTGTGGCAGGTTTATCCCCTGACCTTCCAAGTTGACCTTGGTGCTCCCTAGGCTAAGAGGTCTGGAAACTACTCCCACTGCCATGGACCCAGGTGCCCCCAGGAACCCAGGTGCCCTGAGGGCTGTTCCTGGAAGGCTGCTGAAGCCCTTTCTAACCCCAATGGAACAGAGCCTTCTGGTGGATCTTCCAAGCTGTCCTGGGCAGGAAAATTGTTTCACTTAGTCTTTCTGTGGGTTTCGCCACTCTAGAATTTGGTTAGTTTTGTAATATCAAGGCATTTGGAGTGGTCTGGGAAAGAGCTTTTGGGATTTCCTGCCTCTACTCTGCCATCTTAGCTCTGCCCAACTTCAGTGTTTTTCATTTACTAAGGTATTCCCCTTCGTGTTTGCAAGGGAAAACGTGTGGCCTTTGTCTCATCTTATCTGGGAGTTTGCTTTCTCAATATCCCCCTTACCTAATCATCTTCAGTTTTTTTTAATTCAACCCAGGTCTAATCTGTCATTAAAAAAAAACGCATTCTAAATTTCCTAAAGCTATTATTGTCCTATAGTTCTCTTATGAGATAAACTCTTTTTTTTTTTAAGATTTTTCAAGGCAATGGGGTTAAGTGGATTGCCCAAGGCCACACGGCTAGGTAATTATTAAGTGTCTGAGGTCAGATTTAAACCCAGGTACTCCTGAGTCCAAGGCTGGTGCTCTATTCACTATGCCACCTAGACGCCCCTGAGATAAGTTCTTATAAAAAACTGTCTACTTGTTACATACTTTCCCCTCACCTTTTCCCAGACTCACAAAGCTTCTAATCCCACATTCTAATGATACTGATTCCTCATCTGTAAAATTAGTTACAGAAGGAAATAGGAAACCACCTCAATATGTTTGCTAAGAAAAACACCAAATAGGGTTCACAAAGAATCTGACAGAATTGGAAATGACTGAACAACAACTATACTTATTCTTGAACTGTAAAATCTGATGACCTTCCCAATCTCTCCCCTCAGCAGTGAACAGTCTGGTGAATATTGTACATGCACATTTGTGTTTAACATGTTTACAGAACAGTCATTTTTCTATAATAGGAATTAGGATTAGGAGAAAAGCAAGAAAAACATGAGATGGGAAAGAAATACATAAGAGAAATTTTTAAAAAGTGAAAATAGTGTTCATTCAGATTCTGCAGGGTTTTTTGCTTTTTTATTTCTTTTTGTTTTTCTTCCTCTGGATGGGGATAGCGTTGTCTATAGTCAGTCTATAGTCTATAGTCAGTTGTCCTAGATCTCTGGACTTAAAAGAGGTGCTTCCATCAAGACTGATCAACCCACAATGTTTTTGATATGTTCAATGTTCTCTTGCTGCTGCTCCCTTTGCTTAGCATCATTTCCTGTAATTCATTTCATGTTAAGCAATGATTCTTTATGCAATATATTTGGTCTTATTCTCTTGCCTAAACTGTTGCCCAACCAAGACTAATACCAATATATTTCTGGATCCTATCAGGATCTTAAATTCAGCATGCCTAAAATGAAAATCATTACTTATCCCCCAAAATCTTTCCCTGTAAATTTATTTCTGGTTAATGCACAACTATGCTTCTAACCATCTCAGAATCATATTGGACTTTTCTTCTCACACCATTCTTATCCAAACTGTTGCCATATCTTCACAACTCTAATTTCATAGTATCTTACATTCATTGCCTTCTTCTTCACACCAAACATTAATCAAGTTTAAGTTTTTCATTCATCACTTTTCTTTCTGGGCAACAATCTCCTAATTATCTTCCTGCTTTCAGAATACTATCTCCATATATCCTCCAGACAGTGGACAAATAAACATTCCTAAAGCACAGAACTATTTCATAACTTTGCTCAAAAATCTTTAGTTATTTTAGTTGTTTATAGACTAAAATTCAAAGTCCATAATCTTGCTCCCATTCACCTTTCTTTTCTTATGTTTACTTTTCACATATTCGACAGTTTAGTCAATCTGCACTAATAGCTACCCCAACTCAACATTCAATCATCCATCTCTAAGTATTCACATATATAGTTCTTCATCCCTGCACTCCCTTCACTTCTGCCTCTCATAGTTCTTGTCCTACTTTAAGGATTAGTTTGGCTGTCCCTGCCAATGTGGAGCCTTTCAGATTTCCCCAGCTGTTAATCTACTTTCTCAAATTAAGCAGTATTTAAATATCTGCATTCATAGGCTATCCCACCCCAGAACATAAGCTTCTTTAGGGCAATAATCTTTCCTTTTTTTCCTCTCTTTTTTACCTTCACTACCTAGCACAATGCCCTATACATAGTAGTTTTATAAAGAATGGTTGAACTGAAATTCAAAAACTCTCAAAACTAGTTAATAAAGAATAAAATAATTTCCATTATTCAATGAGAGTCAAGTTAATAAGGTACCATTTAAATAAAATATTTTTTATTTTACAAATAAATCTGATGAATTAGAACACAATAATTTCCTGATATCAATTATGAGAAATATAGTTGTGTTGTGGATATATTTTATTTGAATGCAAATTTTTACTTTCCTTCAACCTTGACATCTTGTCAAATAAAGATTTCATCAATACTAGGCCTGTATATTTAGGCTAAATTAAATGTTTAACAGTATAACTGTTACTTTGGAACATTAAATTTAAATTATTTGGTAAATCAATGCTATTTTGCTAACATTAAATTTAAGCAATTTGGTAAATTAAGGCAACTTTTCCCCAAACCTAATAAACTATGTGCATGTGTGTGTGTGTGTATGTGTGTGTGTGTGTGTGTGTGTGCGAATGTGTGTGTGTGTGTGCCTACATGAAGGCATTTTTTTCATTTTTAAAAACATAGCTTTTAAACTGAAAAGAAACCAGTTTCTAAAGTATCAGCTAAAAATTTTTACTGCTCACTTACTATGAGATGCATATCTTGCTAATTATTAATTAAAAGAACCTTGAGTTATTTCTGCTGATATCTTTTAATATTTATTACTAACCTCAATATATCTTTACATTTCTGAAGCTTAATATTAATACTCTATGTATAAATCATTAAAAGTAATTAATAATGATATTTAATATTACTATGAAGCCATATAATATTTTAACTTTAATTTCGAAAGAACACTGATAATAATATTCCTTATATGTTACATATTTATCATGTGTTTGTAATAAAGAATAAAAGTGTGTTATAACTAAATTTTGATTTAGTTTTTGGGAAGCTATGAGACCTACTTGATGAAATAAAACCAAGTAAAGATTTTTGTTTAATACAGAGGAGTATACAATACATGCTAAAGGTATACAAAGAATACCGGCAGGACAAAAGATATTTATCTAGACGATTCTATATCCTCTTCTACAGGAAGAATTATAAGATAATATATGAAGAAAGTCCAAAACAACAGCATTTCCATGACTAAGAGATAAAATAGATTAGTTCAGAAGCATAGTATATTGAATATAATTTTTGCACTAGTTCTAGAGGCAGAGACTTCACAATTCTACAGAGACAAATAGCGGTTATCATCTTAAAAGAAGGGTCTTATTAAACTTCAAAAACTTTTAGTTTTTTTAATTGATTAATAATAGGCTTCCTTGATAAATGCAATAAGTGGGAAGATATATATTCTAGATAATCACAGGAGTTTTGGATAAATACTACGGTACTATAATCTTCCCTTAAAAAAAATCCTCTACCCCCATGTTCAGACTTACTTTTATGGTAGCAACATGTTGTTAGTCACTCAGGCTCAAAATTTAAGATTTGACTGAATCTTCATATCTAGTAATATTCAACCAGGTTCCGAATTTTATGGATTCTCCCTATGTCTCCTCATAAATGAACATTTCCTTTTAATCCCCTACTGTAATCCTGGTTAAGAAATTTTTTTTTAATTCTAGTAAGAAGAAAAGTTGGGGGGGAGGGGAGAGTTGAGGATAATGGATTCCATTTTGGACATATTGAGTTTTAAGTCGTCTACTGGACGTCCAACTTGAGATTCTGAAAGGTAGTTAGAGATGTGAGATTAGAGTTAGCAGAGATTGCATCAGGATAGTTAAGATTTGAAAATCATAGTACAGAAATTATAATTAAATTCATGGGAACTGATGAGATTACTAAGAGAAGTAGCAGAGAGAGAGAGGAGAAAAGAGGGTTCAGGTTAGAACCCTGAGGGATACCTATAATTAGGGGGAATGATCTAGAAGAATATCCAGCAAAGGAAACAGAAGAACTGGTCAGCTATGTAGGGAAAAAACCAGGAGAAAAATGGTATCACAAAATACTAGAGAGAAGGAATTATCAAGGAGAAGAGGATGATCAATAGTGCAGAGAGGTCAAAGAGAATAAGGATTGAGAAAAGATCATTGATTTGGTAAGCAAGAGATCATTAGCAACTTTAAAAAAAGCATTTTCAATGAGAAAAAAGTTATATTGTAAAGAGACTGAGAAAAGAGAAAGAAGGGAGAAAATGGAGATAATTAACTGCAAACAGTTTTTTCAAGGAATTTGTCTACAAAGGGCAGAAGAGAAATAGGAGGTTAGTTATCAGGGACAGAAAGATCAAGTAAGGATTTATTTTAGTATTTAGTATTTATTTTAGTAGGAAATCAGCCAGCAGAGAGGGAGAAATTGAAAATAAGCTAAGATGATAGGGAACAATCCATTGGAGGAAATGGCATGGAATGGGATCACTTGAAGAAGTAGAGGGGTTAGTTAGTCTTGGTAAAGAGTAAAGTCTCTCCATCAAGTGAAATAATAGAAGGTACCTATTAGTAATAGGAGATGAGGGAGGGAGAAGAGAAAGTTCACAATAAATGGCCTCAAATGTTTTCTGCATAATATGGGGCAAGGTTTTCAGTTGAAAGAGTGGGGGCAAAGGAAGTCATTGTAATTTTGAGAGATGAAAAGGTATGGAACAGCACACTAAGGGAAGTGTAATAGTGAGTTGATATGGGAGTATTATACTAGTACTGGCTAGTAGCAGTGAGGGCCCAATTGAGATTGTGTAGCATAAATCAGTAATGGACCCAGTTAGAATAGTTGTATGGTTCTCTCCATCTTCATTCAGGAGCATATATGTTGAAATGAAGACAATGGATGATGGTAGTACTCTAAGGCTGAGGCCTGACTAAGAAGCAAGAGTCTAGAGATGATTCAAAAGAGGAGTAGAGTATAGAATTGAATTGGTTCACTAAAGGGTCAAGTTGGGTCAAGAAGAGGAGAGAAAGGCTAGTACAGGAAAGATGACCTGGGAAAGAAATGAAGGTTCAGAGGATTTGAGATCATGGTAAAGCTAATAACTAGGGTTTTGAAAGGAATACAGACAAGAGGTGAAAAGCCAATAGATTATGGTTCATAAAGGAATGACAAAATTCCCAATACATGGAGATGGTACAAAATGATTAAACACCAATTCGTAAAATTTTTTGTTATATTAATTCATAGATAATTTAATATTAATGACTAATATTTATATTGAGCCTTAAAGCTTGCAAAGTGTTTTCATAAAGCATGGTAACTTAACATATTAATATTAGTAAGTTAATATTTGATCCTCTAATAACCTTGTGAGATTAGAGCTATTAGTATCTCCATTTGACAAATGAGGAAACTAAGGTTTTAAGAGATTAAGTGACTTGCCCAGGATAGTTTCTAAGTAAAGGTCTGGGACAGAATTTAAATTCAGGTTTTCTTGACTCCAAGTCCAGTACTATATCCCGGGTAGGACCTACCTGGGCTGTACTCTAATGCTGGTAGGCACTATTCTCATAGCATGAAATTTTTATTTCCTTGAAGTATTATTCCTTGAAATAAAAGTATTAGTACTCAGACTTCATTACTTTTAAAGAAAAAAGGAGGATGCTTTAAGTGATCTTTTAATCTAAAGATAGTTGAAATATTACTTACCTAAGTGCAGAAAAAGAGAATCCTTTTAAGCCATCTTTGCACCTAAAACATTAAAAATTTACTATTATAAATGAATGCACTATGGGAAATAACCATATTATAAATAATTATAAATATTTTATATATCACATGCTTTTATATATAAAGTATATGATATCTAATATATATATTATACAAACATATATATATATAATTTATATATAAAATTTATAAAAGACATACAACATTTCATTTGATCCTCACAATGACTCCATAAGTGATAAAACCGAGATTGCCCAGAGTCTTGGAGATAATAGGTATCTGAGGTGGTATTCAAATATTTTCTTGATATTTGAAACTCTCCAAGTTTTCTTGACTAAAAGTCTGGCATTTTATTAAATTGATTAGGTTCCTCTCTTAAAATGTAAATGTGAAATTGCTCCTGAGAAGAGAACTATTAATGAAGTGTGAAAAATCTCTTTACAAACTTGCACAGCAAAAGATGAACAATGAAACAAAATCACACCTTAAAACAGCACAAATAGCTGTTATTATCTACAGAGAGCCCTAAGAGTTTGCAAAGTAAGGATATGGATAACTCATTTGAATAACAACTCAAGAAGCAGGTATTAACATCCCTTCTTTCCAGAAGAGAATTCTGAAATTCAGAGTAATTGGCGAATTTGCCTATTGTTAATAATACAGGTGCCCCCCCCCCCCCCCCCCCATCCGCCGCGAGGGAAGGCGAGGCGGCGCACAGGCCCGGCCGGGCGCGGGGGGCCGGGCCGGGCCGGGCGCGGGGGGCGGGGCCGGGCGGGGGGCGGGGCCGGGCGCGGGGGCCCCGCAGGCCGCTGTAGCCGCGCGCCGCGAGGCCTCGGCTTCCGCCGGGGCTGGGATGGGCGGGCGGTCACGTGCCCGCGGGCGCCGCCTCCGAGGGCTCCCGCGCCGCGGCCGCTCAGAGCTCGACCTGGCTCCTGCTGCCCCGCAGTCCTCCGAGAAGCCCGATTTCTTTTGCATAGATCTGTAGAAAACATCTGAAAAAATGACACACTGGTTCCATCGAAACCCACTAAAAGCCACTGCACCTGTCTCCTTTAATTATTATGGTGTAGCTACAACTCCTGCAGCTTCAAAAATTTGCAATGATTTGAGATCATCAAGGGCACGACTGCTTGAGCTATTCACTGATTTGACCTGCAATCCAGAAATGATGAAGAATGCAACAGATTCCTACTTTTCTCTTTTGCAAGGTTTCATAAATTCATTGGATAACTCTACTCAAGAAAGTAACTGAGATATATTCAAAACTTTAAATGGACTGATACATTACAAGGACATGTTCCAAGTGCCCAGCAAGAGGCTGTGTTTGAATTGATTTCCATGGCATTTAATGTAGCCTTATGGTATACCAAATATGCTTCAAGATTGGCTGGAAAAGAAAACATAACAGAAGATGAAGCAAAAGAAGTACACAGAAGCCTAAAAATTGCAGCTGGGATTTTCAAACATTTGAAGGAAAACCATATTCCCAAACTTATCACACCTGCAGAAAAAGGCAGGGATTTGGAAGTTCGACTCATAGATTCCTACATTATTCAATGTCAAGCTGAAGCTCAAGAAGTTACAATTGCTCGAACAATTGAACTCAAACATAATCCTGGCCTAATTGCTGCACTGGCACATGAAACAGCCAATTTCTATCAAAGAGCTGATCACTCTTTATCCAGTTTGGAGCCTACATAACACTGCTAAATGGAGAAAATATCTTCACTTGAAAATGTGTTTTTACACAGCTTACACTTATTGTTATCATGGGCAGACCTTACTGGCAAGTGATAAATGTGGTGAAGCAATCAGATCTCTCCAGGAATCAGAAAAATTTTATGCCAAGGCTGAAGCACTGTGCAAAGAATATGGAGAAACCAAAGGACCTGGAACAACAGCCAAACCTTCAAGTCATCTGTTCTTTACGAAACTTGGAAGTCTAGTGAAAAATACTTTAGAAAATTGTCAGAGAGAAAATGCATTCATCTATTTCCAGAAAGTACCAACAGAAGCACCACAACTTGAACTCAAAGCAAACTATGGTCTTGTAGAGCCTGTACCCTTTGAATTTCCTCCTGTAAATGCAAATTGGAGACCAGAAATACTGACTGCATTTGATCTCACCAAGAGGCCAAAGGATGATAGTGCCAAACCCAAACCAGAGGAAGAATTGAAACCAATCAAAAAGCCTGATATCAAACCACAGAAGGATAGTGGCTGCCATATTTCCTAGAACACTATAGACATAGTGAACTCCTCTCTTGTGGATTGATTTTAACTCTGGGATTAGATTCTTTTTTGTGATTCCTCTGGAGCCTGAAGAATAATTTGCTTCTTTCCATGTGGGCCTTCACTATTTTAATGCTCACTTTTTTAATAGGATGGGTTGTATATGGGTTGTATTTTTTTTGTTGTTTTAGTGCTTTATTTCTTTGTTTCTACTTTAATTCACTAGAACAGCTTCTGTAGATTTACTTTGACTTGAAGATCTGGAAGAAGTATTTTTTTGGGGGGAGGATTTTAGAGTAATAAATAGTTTCAGATTAATATATTAAATTATGAAAAAGAATCATGGTTCTTGTCACAAAAAGATGTGTTCTCATTTCTCACCTGTCATTGAAATCAGAGGAGAAGTATAGATGAGAGTCAACAAGGAAAAACAGTTTTTACTTCCTTATGGTTATATTGCATCATGGTACAAACCTGTAACACTCCCAAGCTATTTAATATTTCTCATGTAAAATAGCTTTCCTATAATGCAAGAATCTGAAAATTGTTAGCAACTAGACTCCTTGATATGTTTTTGCTTGAAATTAATATTTTAAAAACCAGAATTGTAGTGTACATGTTGGAGCATTAATATAACCGAATTTTATTTCTAGTTGATGAAGCATAGGCTTAACTTTTTTCTTGAGCTAAATATTTATTTTAAAGCCCTTTTTCAAGAACTTATGTGACTAAAGGAACTAAGTTGTATATAACAAGCTTTAGTATATCTATAAAGGTAAGGTAAGAAGAAATCATTCCTTGGAAATTATATACCATAATGCAGAAAATTTTTAGACTTGAAAAACTACCTCTTTGTAATTAACAGTGGTTATCCTCTATTTCTCTTTCAAAGAAGTGTCCAAGTCAATGTTATTAGTTTTCAGACTTAAATATATCCTCTTCTCATAAGACTTTAAGTAATAGTTGGTGTGCTCTGTTAGAATGAATGAATAAAAAGCATTTATTAAGTGCTTACTCCTTATTGAGCACTGTGCTACACATAATAGAAAGTTCTACAGAGCAGAGGGAAAGGTCTGGAATTCTTGAGGATGCAACAATAAGGTGGATAACACAGCTCAAAGGTCCTTAGGTGTAGCAGGAACTTGAATAACTGACCATGAGTCTGTTAGCATGTTAGAAAGACTGACATTATGACCTGTTGGAACTTAGTATTACTTTTGACCAGAGAATATTTCAAGATTGAGAGAGAGCAAGAAGTTAGATAAAAGGTGAACTGGCTGTGAAGGAGCTCCAAGCAAAGCAAAGTTAGTGTATCTAGGTACAGTGGGGTTATAGCAGATGATGATACTTTAACAAATTGTCAGTTGTTGAAATGTAGACCTAGAAGAAATCCTTAGAAATGGATCATTTAGTCTAATTCCTTGGCAAGCATTTGATTATTTTGCAGTTTTAACACTTTTACTAAATGGTGCATCACTAAATATATTTACAGAAGCCTTTTTGGTTTTGAAATGTTTGTGGATCTCTTTTTTTTTAAAGTTACCAGAGGTTTGATGTAAGCCATACTGACCAAATGTTAATCTTACATTTATCACTGAGTGGCAGTCAAGCCTAACATCAACATTAGCAGTGCTCTGCACATAGAAATTTTTCATGTATATTATGTTTTAGTGCATTTCACCCTAGATTTATTCCATTTTCATATTGAGTATTTTATATATGATTCCTTCTTCCATACATAAAATAACATTCAGTGTATATCATTTTTTTGTAAGATACTGTAAATACTAAGAGTAATGATTGACAGTTTTATAACGGGTTGGAAATAAATATCCTGTTTAAAGCTGACATACAGCTAGAATCTTCTGACATAAAATTTTGGCATATGGAGGATTTTTTAAAATGAAGAGGTTGGGGGTGGCTAGGTGGCGCAATGGATAAAGCACCGGCCCTGGAGTCCGGAGTACCTGAGTTCAAATCCGGTCTCAGATGCTTAATAATTACCTAGCTGTGTGGCCTTGGGCAAGCCACTTAACCCCATTTGCCTTGCAAAAAAAAACAAAAACCTTAAAATGAAGAGGTTGCGTGAAGGTTAGACATCATATATGTTACTGTTTATATTAGTTCTACATAATTATTGTCTGATTGTCAGTCAGTCCTGGTCTTCTATTACTGTCAAAATCATTGATTCTATAAGGCAATTCCTGTCCCACCTATTCTTAAGAAGAAAAATTTTACGTATCGGGTTCCTTGAGATTTTAAGATTTATTTCCCATTGAATATTTATGCTTTTACTAAGTTAATAAGACAACTAATGCACAAGATTATGATTTTTCTCAGTAAAGTTTTTAAAAGCTATTCTGTTTGTATACTATATATATATTAAATTGTATCAATGTTAAAAAAAATACAACTTACAACTATGGAGATGGATAGGATCTGGTTCTATTCTTTTCTAGTTCCAGGCCCATCATTCTTAAAACAAATATATTTTCATTTAAAAAGTCAACATAATTTAGAACTTTAATCTATAGGCTGAAGAATGATTCATTTGGGAGTAATTTTCTCCATTATTGGAAGTAGGAAAGGAAAATTTTCACTTTCAAGCATTTGCATTGATAACAATTTGCTGGAAGAAATCAGGAGGTCCTGTAAATTCATTGGGAATTTTTTAAAATAAAGATTCTGTGCACTTCAAGGTGGAGCTGGGAATCTAATGCCCCAATTATTAGTTATTTAATTCCTTGAATGCATAGCTTTGCCCAAATGGGTAGCCACATGTATTGGGATTCTAGCTATCTCAATTTTCTGATCACCAGATGAGTCTAGGCAAAGCAGATAAAATAAAGCAAAGAAGAATAAACAAGAAGAAAGATCTTCTGGCTTATGTCCAAGAAACAGACATATTCAGTGTACAAGGTTTATTTAAACTACTACCTACCAGGTCACATTTAATAGTCTTCTACTACACTATAATATGATGACTGGGGTTTTTCCTGTGGTACTATCTGATGGTGAACCTATTTCTTCACCCAAAAGTCAAGTGATAAAATCTGACAAAAGACAGTGCTTTTATAAAGCTGCATTAAAAGTACCTTTCTTTTCTTGAAATCAGGCCCATCACAGAGGCTTAATGGTGGTGGCATAGCTGTTTAGTTATCTAGAACCATACTCCTTATATACAACTACAGCAAATGGTATTACAATGATATCTATTTTAATTTACTTTCACAAACTGAATATTTCAAAATGAAAATCACTAACTTCTCTCTTCACCTTTTTATCCTTTAATATTATAGGGAAAGTAATTTATGACCTAATTAACAATCCTTTCAGTAGCTTTTTGTTATTGATCATCACCAAAAGAAAAGAAAAAAATGGAATTATTTCAAGAGGAAGTGGTTAGTATTTTCCCACCATTTTAAATAAGGGCAAGACATTTTAGAAATCAATTTTTATCTGTGTAAGCATGTAAATTTTTTTTAATCCATAAGAAATGCTTATCTATTTGAAATCGTACTATGCATTTTTAAATTTTATTTAAGACAATGGGGTTAAGTGACTTGCCCAGGGTCTCACACAGCTAGGCAAGTATTAAGTGTATGAGGCCACATTTGAACTCAGGTCTTCCTTACTGGTGCTCTATCCACTGTGTCACCTAGCTGCCCCCACAGTATGCATTTTTAAGGTTTTATCAAGTAAAACTATTTCATTTTAAAATAATTAACTTACTTTACCCACAATGCACAGAATATATTTCATAAAATATGGCTACACACAATAAGGCAAGAAAAAGGGTGAAGACATAGGAAACAGATATATTTTACCTAAACGTTGAAATATTAGAATTGAAAAAAAAAACAAAACAATAAACTCAACTTTTCTCATAAGATAAGATTTCTATATCAAGGTCAAAACTTCAAAATTTATGAATAGAGAGGTGAATCAGAGGTCTATTGACAGGAAAAAACAAAGCAGTAAGGTGATTAGAAGATTATCTGGGAACAAAATATGTTTTGATATTACTATTAAAAGATAGCAATTTATCTTGGTGGAATCCTGAATAAAGGATTTTTGACAAGTAACTCCAGATTTGTGACCTTAAACAATGAATTTAATTGCTGTTCAAGACATCAAACAGTAGTTTTCAAAAATAAAAAGGGCATCTACAAATGAATTTGCAATTTCATTATAATGGAAGCTTGGTTCTTTTAACAGGACCCTGTGGGAAGTGCTTCATATTGGGAAAGTCTGAGGACTTTCAAAGAGGACTATTCTTCTTTCCATTCATGTGCATAATGTCCCATAATGTAATTGGGGGTCAGATGTCTAAATCCAAGAGAACAAAAAAAGTAATTATTCCTACCAAAAAAAAAATTAAATCTTATAAGGCTCTAGCTAGCCTTTAGGAAAAGCTTCAGATCACATATGTGATGTAGTACAACTTTAAATTTAAAGTTAAGATAAGTATGATTTCAGATGTAGGATTTATTACTATGTTGCCAAAGGACATTATGAAATGCCTTACTTTGTCATAGATTTGATTATATTTGATTTAAACTAGGTTTTCTATTAGTACAATGTTGTATAATGCATCTGTCTCTCCAAGCTCTATAATCTGAAAGGCTATAATGTCTTTTCCCCAACATCAGCTTTATAAGACTATTGTATTTGAGACAATTTAAAATATAATAAAAAAAAACCTGACTCAATCTTAATCTCATTAAAATCAAATTCAATTTATAAGTGTGAACATGAAAAAACACAAAGTATTAACCAAGTCTAGATTCTAGCAAGACATAAATTAAACTCTCTAGTCTTTCTTCCTTTCTGCCCTCATTTGTTCAGAAAATATTTATTCAGAGTCTTCAGTATCATGGAATGATTCTGTCAAATAGCATAATAAACAAAAGCATAGAAATGGTGTGAAAGAGGTTAGTTTTAAGTACTAAACAGAAGGGAGAAATAATATTTAAGCTCAATTTAAACAGCTAATTCATGAGTACAAATAGGCAAAAACATTTATTTAGAATATTAGAATGAAAAATTAGATTTAACCAAAAATAATTCTTTTAAAAGAAATAATGAAAGGAAACCAAATATTTTAAGAAATAGAAAAGGAGTCTGAGAAAAATATTACTACAAAAGTATTTTTCTCATATATAATCTCCATGAATTCATAAAATACAACATGTCCCCAGTAGATGTCCCCAGTAAACTATTATTGAAAGCATATGTAATCCTAATTCCAAATAAAAAAAAACAAAAGCAAATCTTCTCTGTAGATTTTTCCTTCAAAAAGTAAAATCTAAAGCATTGTAAATGTTGCTTTAATCAAATCACTGAAATTTCTCAGAATAAAGATCCCTTAATATTAAATCCATAAAATGAAAGATTAAAAATTACCAGATTTCATTATTTCACAAAATATTAAAATGCTCTAAGACAGTGATTCTTAACCTGGAGACTGTCAACTAAGTAAAATACATAGATTGAAGTAGAAGAGAAAAAAAAGCTAGAATAACTAGAACTTTATCATCTCATCCAAACTGCTCTGGATTAGAGCTTCAGTCTGATAGCCTTCAGCATGCCTGGAATGCAAGTTCTTCAAACTCTAAGCTTCAATGTCAAATTTCAAGTCCACTTCCTACTGGTAGATCACAAGGATCCCCTTAGGGGTTAGCATATTTTTCTTTCTCAAATAAATTATCTTCCTTTACCTGTAAATTCCTTCAAAAGACTCTGAAGGTACTTAGGTACCCCATACATGGCAAAGTGTTTTGCATATACTAGGTGACATCAAGGATAAATTCAGTCTCGTATACAATGAATAAATTACATTCTCAGTGGTGGAACTGACATATAACTGCTGAGTTTATGATTGTGGGAAAAGGAGAGGTAAATGAAGGATTGGAGAAAGGTAAATGTTATCCCCATTTTTAAAATGAGGAAGAGAGGAAAATACCAAGACTTGGTGCTGATTTTTTTTATAAAGGAATTATTGGATAATCAAAAGAATTTACATTAAAATTTGGTTCTTTAAATGATGGACTTTTCTAATATGATTACAATATCATGGCAATTTGATGAATCTTTTTATTCAGGATCTTTTTTATTCAGAAACATATCAACCTGATAAAGAAAGGTCCCTTGTGTTGGTTTTATCCTCTATAGCCTAAGAAAAAATAGTTCAACTAGGTAGTTATTTATGCCTAATTTAGCAGGGTTGTTAAGACCTCAGATGATTATTATGTTTGTTTTCTGGTGTTCTCTAAATTAAACATTGGAAACAATTGGGGATAAAGTTGTAATAAGTATTCCGTCAGAATCAGATTCCTATTTAAAGTTAGAATTGCTTTTGCTTCAAAATTCAAACTGAAAAAGGTCATGCTCCAAAATGATTTTAATTGGTGGGGAACGGAAAATTACCTTTTGACCATTTTCTGAAAAATATAGATTAATTATGATGATATCTGCCCCCAAAATGAACCAGTAATGGCAATACTATTATAAATTAAAATGCAAGTAAAAAACAAATTGTCTTCTCCTTGAAAGTAAGTGAAAAAATTAATCCCAGTCAATAGAAAAAGAACAAGATTAGACTTCATAAACATTCTGAACAATTATAATGAATAAAATCAAAATAACTTTTTGTATACGTACAAAGGACATCTTAGAAGTAGTCGGGATGCTGAGTTCAAATCCTGCTGCAGGCACTTACTAATATGTTACCCTGAGAAAAGTCACTCAACCTCTGTTTCAGTTTCCTTAATTGTCAAATGTGGATAATAATAACTATCATCCTCTCAGGGTGGTTGCGTGAATCAAATGAGAAAATATTTTGGCAGCTAGGTGGCACAATGGATAGAATACCAGCAGTGGAGTCACGAGTTCAAATTCAGCCTCAGACACTGAATCACTGAATAATTACCTAGCTGTGTGATCTTTGACAAGTCACTAAACCCCACTGCTTTGCAAATACATACATATACATACATACATACATATATATATATATATATATATATATATATATATATATATACACACACACACATACACATACACACTTAGCACAGTTGGATACATGGTAATAAATCCTTCCTTCCTTCCTTCCTTTCTATCCAGCTTCCTCCCTTCCTTCCTTCTCTAGACTTCAATGTTTTCATCTGGTCTTACCACTCTCCTCATTCTTAGTCTTTGCTAAATCAACATCAATTTCCCTAAAAGCCCAAGATTTTTTTTGCTATACAAATTCACCTGAAAGTCCTACATACATAATATTCAAAATATTTTTTACCTTCACCCTATATAGGCATCTTTTCGTAACTTTCCTTTTTTGGATTATGTTTTTCATCACACAGGTTCATAGTTTTGGAAATATGAACTCAATTCAATTCAAATCAACAAGCATTTATTGAGCATTTATTTTGTAAAAATCAATGTGCTAGGCAAAAGGGATACAAGTTATCAATCAACAAGTATTTATTAATCATCTACTAGGTGTGAGGCATTGTACTAGGTATAAAGAGCAGTTCAAAAGCCCAAAGTCACTTTGTCAGAATAAGATGTGCAGTGCTTGAGGAGCAATCAAACTCCAATTCACCAAGTCGGTGAAGTCGGTAGGGTATGTAGGTAGGATATGTACACCTCAACCCCAACTTGACATGCCAGCTCCAGTCTCCTTGGTTCTCTGCTTCTAATACTTTATCTTGGTTGGATGTGCAGAATTCCAATGGCAGGCCCTGTGTTTCTCCTTCCTGACTGTTCCTTCATTTTATGAGTATCTTCCCTTAATAAAATTTACTGGCTTCCCTTTGTCTGCTGTGTATTCTACTGGAATTGCTAGTGGTGCAGTGTCAAAACTACTGTTTGCTATTTAATTAGCAAAGAGTAGGTCTACATCCCAAATCTTTGTCTCAGGGAATAGAAGACAAAAGGGATGGCTTCAAAACAAACAACTGCAGTCAGCCCAATATCACAGCTTTTCCATAGACATCAAGACACCTTTTCCCAGACACCAAGGTTATTGACTAGAGACCCTGCCTCAATTGTGTATCCCTTTGTTTTTTTTCCCTCTATCACCTCAATAGGCATCTTTCCCTATACTGGACACTGGTACTCCAAAATATCCTAAATCTATATGAAGACAAATGGTGCTACAGAAGCTTAGGACATACAGATCCAGGAACCAGATATATAGAGATGATAGCAACATGTGTGAGAATTCAGGAGTTAAGCAAGAGAGAGTAAAGATAGAGAGCTTAGGAAAAAAACTTTAGTGAAACCCATGATGTGATGAATCAGCAAATGAAACTATAAAAGACTTAGCCAGATAAGAAGTAAACTCAGAGTATCCAGGTGAAAATACCATCAGCTTGGCAATTAAAGAGTTCATTGCTAATTTTGGAGAATGTAATTTCTGTTTACTGAGTCAGAAAGGAAGTAGAGGCAGAGATTGCAGAGAGCTTTTTCAATGATTTTGGGAAACAGTGAAAAGATTCATAGGATTAGAAATACAGATATGTAACTAGTGGAATAAAATACAAACCCCAACTTTTCTTACTTCTTCAAGCCCTCTATCTTTTTAGATCTCAAATCTAGTAGATTCTACCTCCAGTTTCTTATCTATTTTCTTCTCTCCATTTATAGAGCCACTACCCTCAGTTCAGCCTTCATCATGACCACCAGGATTACTGTAAGAGCCTTCTTTAGTTTAGTGACTCCACTGTCCAATTTGTCTTCTATACTACTGTGAAAATAATTCAAACCATCTTTAAAGCAGGCCCAAATCGCCAGGATGTCTAGTTAGGAATAATGGAAAAGAACCCTGGTGCTATTTTTGATGCTTTTCAGAACTGGGGCAATGATTAAGAGGGATGACCAGGACACTGGGGACATTCATATTGTGTCCTAGAAGGTGAAATTCTTGGACTGATGTAAGACAAACTAGAGTGAAAGCACTTGCCAAGAGAATTTCCATTTATCAAGAATGAAAATCAAAGTTCAAAAACAATCAGATATGCATAGTTCTGACAGTAAACAATGCTGATTAGTGATCAAGAGGCATTAGTCATATGACCTGCCAGAAAGCTTCCAGAAAACCAAAGACTTTGGATGGGGGGTGGGGGGGGGGGGAGGAGAACATGGGTGCAGGCCTGAGAGGAAAAGGCCATGCTGACAATTAGACCATTGTCAGACTTGTATTCACTATCTTGCTGCAGCCCAGCATTGTTAGAGCACCATGGCACCTTGCTGAAATGAGAGGGAAACTACATTAAAATGCCAAAGACTCCCACAGCATTCAGACCATCACCAGAAGTTCTATTTTTCTATCAAATCAAACCATGTGGTGAAACAGTTCTGGAAAAGTTACTGAGAAGGATGTCTCTGTACAACATTTCCCTTACTAGAATAGAAAATGTCGATCACCCCATCATATACATGATGTCATGGTCTTATTTGATTATGAAAGACAAATAATAAACTGACATCCCATGTCCTTCCTCCATCCCTGTCACCTTTACCTCATGTCCTCACCTCTACTCATAGAACTGAAAGTTTTCTTCACATCTCAGCTCAGGTTTCACCTCCTCTGGAAGGGTTCTCACAGTTGTTTGCTCTCTTCCCAATCAAAGGTAGATTTTTACATAGTTCCTATTTATTTTTCTATTTCTATGTTGTATTCTCCCTTCTCCTCAGGAAACAGAAGTTCTTGAAGATAGGCACCGTTTTCTCTAGTAGAAGAATAGAGCCTTCCACAAATAGATCATCAAATGCAATGGTTTAAACAAGGCTCCATTCTTCTGCAACCTATGGGTTCTTTGCTGATCTTTAATAAGGAGTATCTCAAATAGCTGATGGGCTATTTGTAATTTACGAAAGTCTCTAAGAATAAAGTCTGAAAGGCCAAGCATATATCTGTTAAGAATCAAATGGATTTGTTCCATACTTCTAAAGTAAATCTATAACACAACTCTCATTTTTATTGTTAAAATCCCACCATCTGCTAATGGTTCTCACAATAAGCTTCAGTTATTCAGCTTAAGCCTATTAAATCATAAAAACTTTTCTTCATAGTAGTTACAGGAATAGGATCACACACTGCATATGTGTATTTGTAACTTTGTACATGTGTAGTTAAACTCAGAGCTCAATTCTAGTATTTTCATTAACAATAAGGACTTCTGTATATCTACTTTGATTTGGACAGAAGATGAAAATTATGTCTATGGCATAGCATATGTTTATTCTGAGAAAAGTTTCTTAAATGAAGTTTCTTTTTAAGAAAAAATAAGAATTTATGTAGCAGAATTCTAAACAAATTTGTTTTTTAATCTACTACATATCAGTAATTGTAAGATATTCATGATTTTTAATGTAAATTGCATTTATTTTTCCTTTGTCTTATACTTGTAGTGAATTTACACAGAGATATAGCTAACAACAAATTATACCAATTCCATCCAAAACTAACAAGAGAAGCTATTTTTCATTTTTCAAAAGTTTTAAGACAAAGACCTTGACTCATCTAGATACCTTTTTATTCTTTTTGTATATCTTTTTTTTGTACTAATCAACTGGCAGCATATACTTCCAACTGATATCATTCTTTGTCCTGAAAATGGATGGTATTTTTCATTTACCCTGGTTTTTTCCTTTTTTTCTTTCTTCCATGTAATCTCAATATATCATTTAATATATCATTTAAATAGATAACATAAAATATATCATACCATGATCTTTTAATAATGTCATCAGTATTTCAGACACCTGACCTGACTCACCTTGACCAAAGGCAAACAATGGACATGTTGAGGGAATTCACAAAGTAAGATTAAGAATGGATGGACAGAATTTGGATAAGAAGATAACATTCTCAGAGACACTTGTTTTACATATTATCTCTGTGTGATGTGACATTCTTTAGGGAGAGTTCAGCAAGAAATATCAATAATTAAGACTACCAAAAATTTATACACTTTAGCTCCAAATCATTATTGTTTTCCTTAAGTCTCAGAGCAAAAGACAATTTTTATTCCATGCCAAAGTTAATCTTTCAACTTGCATTTTTGATACCATTTTCTTAAGTCTGCTCTAGGACCTTCCTCCCTCCATCATCACCATCATCATCATTATTTGTTCCATTCATCTTAAATCCATCCTATCCATTAAATCTTTTTAAATTATTTACAAACATGTCAAATCTTCTCAAATCCAAGAGTCCTCCCTTAACTTTCTATATTTATACTAGTCAGCTATATTTCCATCTCTTTCCTCTCTTTTATGGCCAAATCTTTAGGGAAAAGATTGTCTAAATATAATGCTTTTATTTATATACCACTTACTCTCTACTCAGAACCTTATAATCTTACTTCAATTCAGGCCACTCCACTAAAAAACTTCCTCTAAGATTGAGGGCCACTTTTCTAGTCTTGATCCTACTTGATAGCTATGCAACAGGCAGATCACCTCTCCTATCCCTCTCCTCCCCACTTTTATAGAATTCACTTCCCTTTCTTGGCTTTAGAGGGAAATCATCTTTCTACTGATTTCATCTCCTTCCTCTCTTTATTGTCCCCTACTCTGTTTTCCTTCAAGTGTATTCTTTAAGAATCTGTCCTTGGTCTCCTTGTCTTTTCTTTCTATATCTTCTTCCTTGGGAGTTTCATTGACTCAGAATTTCAATTACTACAACTACATAAATGATTCTGAAATCTATATACTTGGGCCATGCCCGTATCTTGGATTATATTCCTGCTTTTCTATCTCACTATATAAGGGCTTACCGGTAAAGACAGACAACTAGATGACACAATGGATAGAATGCTAAATCTGGAATTAGGAATAACTGAGTTCAAATCCAGTCTTAATAAATTAACTAGCTGTGTAACCCTGAGTAAGTCACTTAACTTCTGCTTGCCTTAACCCACTGGAGAAGGAGAGAGCAAACAATTTCAACTACCTCTGCCAGTGTGGTCCATTCATAAAGAATTGGATATGACTGAATGCCTAAACAACAACCACCACTGTGTGTATACATAAATATGTGTATTTTATGAAAGTTTATGGAGAGGTGCCTAGATGATAGAGAAATAGATTAGAAGTCAGGAAACCCTGAGCTAAATCTGACCTGGGATACACAATATTTATGTGACCCTTAACTGTTGCATGTCTTAAGTTTCCTCAACTGCAAAATTAAAAACAGCCCTTATTCCCCCGATTGTTGAAAAGATTCAACAAGATGACATTTGTACAATGCTTAAAACAATGCCTAGCATATAATAATATATCTCTTCCTCTTTTCCCTTCTTCATAAAGCCCTTAGCAAATTTTAAAGTGTTATATAAATACCCATTTTTTCATCTATTTTTTACAGCTTAGTGCTACAATGGTATTTTCAAGATATTAAATGAGCCAGAGGAAGGTATACAATGAGCTATCTAAAATCCATCTACAAAATTGTTACAGAAAAACAAGAATTACACAGGATGAAAAGCAGGAACAGTGTTGTTAAGCAGTCTAGGGTTCAATTTATGTTGGTAGACTCATCATGTGCATTCATGAGGTCACATTTAAACATATTAATAAAAGATGAGAAACTAATGAAGATGCTTAAACAAGGGAATGACTGGTCAGACTTCTCCACAAAGAAAATTTATGCAGGATTCTGAATGAATAGCCAGGGATGTACATAGTAGGGAGGGAGAAAGAATGTAGACAGTGAAATGAGCCAGATAGAAGCCTTTTTAAAAGCCCACACAAGAGGTAAAGAGCAACTGAACTATGGTGATGAAGGTTGTAGATAGGACAGCAACAAGAAATACTACTGAGGCAGAATTTATAGACTTTGGCTACCAATTACTTCTCATAATGAGAAGTGTAATATTGGCAAAACTTATCATAAGCCAATTATTTGGACCCTTGAGAAGGTAAGGAATTCTGCTGGAAATGCTGAATTTAAAGTACCACTGGAAATCTAGATGGAGACATAATTAGGCAACTGAACATGTATTATTGAAGTTCAGGGTAGAGAGTAGAACTAGAGACCTACATTTGGGCAGTGACAAAGCCCTGGGAACAGGTAAGATCATCAGTGTAAAACAGTAGAGAGAACTTTAGGCCCCACCTACATTCACTAAGTAGAAAGGGGAAGAAGAGATAATGGAACAGAAAAACAATGAAAGTCAAGTCAAGAAACCTATCAGGTAGCTCTGGACACAAAGAAAGGCAAAAACAGTCTTTGAACTCAAGGAGTCCACCATCTAATAGGGGTACAATGGGGTACAATGTCACTGAATCCAAGAGAAGAGAGGGGGAATATAGTGATGAAGAATATAAAAAAGGGCCAAAGGTAATGAGGAATAAAAAGTGTCCACTGGATAAGAAGATAAGAAAATCATTACTTTCCTATATCTGTGTAAAGTTAAGGTAATGTATGGGTATGGTAAATTAGAGAGTCCTAGGAAGAACTTTCCAGGGTAAAGAAAGCATATTCTAGGTCCTAAATAGAGAAAGGAAGTAAGAGACTTTATCATATTAAAAAAAAAATTCCTAGAATACCAACCACAACATCAGTTCCAAAGCCAAGTTATCAGAAATGTCAAAGAAAAGGGATTGTCTCACCTTTCCACAGCTAGGAAAGCTGTTGCACTGTAATTGTAAAGACATTGATCACTCAGTAACTTCTGAAAGAGAAGTTTCCTGTGACAGTATGGATTAAAGTCAGATTGCAAGGAGTTAGGGAATGAATGAATGAGTAATGAGGAAGTTGTTCTTTCTAGAAGTTGGCAGAGAAATGGAAAACACAGAGAAAATTGTTGTTGGGGGGGGAAGAAAGTGCTTTGAATTTTTTTTAGGGGAGAAGGTTCATTTTAAAATATAAAACATATTGATAGAAGGGAAGGAGTCAGTAAAATGGTAGTAAATGAAGACAACATAGGAGAATGATTAAAAAGAAACATTAAGTTTGTGGAAATATTCTAGAAAAAATCCCATCTTACATGCCACAATGTTTGGGATTTGCACTAGGGAAAAGTAGGAGGAAATAATTATTTAAACTCCAACTAGTTTGGCTTTTCTTCTTCTGAAATTATAAATACTTGAAAAATATACTTTGTCTTCCAAAAACTTCACATGTGTGATTATATTTTCAGTTTTCATTATCTTGCCAGATGAATGTTAATAGGCTTTCAGGGCTCTGGTTGCCTAGTTTGGGAAACATTTATCAAAATCCATCATCCCAAATCCCTAAAGTTAGTAGAGTATCTTTTTTCTTAGGTATTTTGTAACCAGATGTTCTAAGAACTTGACAGGAAGGCCTTAGCCTCAACAAGCCCGTTATGGCTAAAAGAATTTAAAAATATGAGTTGATATTTGACTTCTTTGTTCTACATTTTTTGGATTTTTGTTGTCATTGTGTGTGTGTGTGTGTGTGTGTGTGTGTGTGTGTGTGTTTAAAAAAAGACAGGAATTTATATTCCAGAGTCACATTTCCAAGAGTCAAGTTAGGGAGACAAATAAAATCACAAAATATTATGACTGTCAAAACAAAAGAATATAGAAGAGGATAACATTATTTCATCTATTTCTTTGTATATATATATAGATAGATAGATAGATAGATAGATAGATAGATAGATAGATAGATATAGATAGATAGATATAGTAAAAGTAACACTCAATATGGTATGTTTTATTTATGGTTGTAATCTGTAGTGACCTCCACATTGAGACAAGAAACTCCCCAAACATTCATTCATTTAAATAAAAAAAAAAAGAAGGGAGGTTAGAGGTTATTTGCTCTTGAAATAGAACAGATGCCTCCTCTTAGAGACCTTGAGGGGGGAAAAAAGTTCCTTAGTCACCAGAATGCATACAATCCATATTTTATATATTTCTTCCCTGACATACTTTATTCTGAGGACACTGGGTTGAAAATGGTGTTTATTTCTCAATACTGCTACTTATTACACATTGAAGCCAACTTACAGTCTCTGACAAAGGACTGCAAAGCACAAGAGAGCTGTTTTTTTTCCCCATCAATTACATGCAAAAGTAGTTTTTAATATTCATCTTTTTGTAGCATTTTGAGTTCCACTTTTTTTTATTACTACTCTCCTTTCCTTCCCCCATCCCCATGGCAGTGAATGATATGATATGATACAGGTTCTACATGTACAATCCTTATTAATTAAGCTAGAAAAGAAGAATTAGAACTGGGGGGGGGGGGGCTTGAGAAAGAAAGAAAAAAAAAACACAAAAGAAGTTTAAAAAGTGAACATAGTCTGCTTTACTCTGCATTCAGATTCAATAGGTTTTTTTCCTCTGGTTGTGGATAACATTTTCCTTAACAGGTCTCTCAGGATCACTGAACTTCTGAGAGGAGATGTGTCCCTCAAAGTCGATTATCTCACAATGTCGCTGTTAAAGTTCTCCTGGTTCTGTTAATTTCATTTCATATCAGCTCATGCAAATTTTTTCAGGCTTTTCTAAAGTCAAGGCTGCTCAGGATTTCTTACAGAACAATAGTACCCCAAGACATTCATGTAACATAATTTGTTTAGTCATTCCTCAGTTGATATGAATTCCCTCAATTCACAAACTCTTTATCACTAAAAAAAGAGCTGCTAGCAATACTGTGTACAGGTAGGTCTTTTCCCTCTTTTTTAATCATTTCTTTGGGATATAGATACAAGAGTAGTAGAATTTATTGCCACATCAAAAGGTATGCCCAGTTTCATTGCTCCCTAGGGTAAAATTCCAAATTGCTCTCCAGAATGGCTAAAACAGTTCACAACTCCACCAACAGTGCATTAGTGTTCCAGATTTTCCTTTTATGTCATTTTAGCCAATCTGAATCAAATAATGACTTAGAGCATTTTTATATGACTAGAGATAATTTTATTTTTTCATTTTAAAATGTCTATTCAAATCTTTTGTCCATTTAGCAATAGGGAAATGACTGTATTCTTATAAATTTGACTCAGCTCTCTATTTATTTTAGAAGTAAGTCCTTTATCACAAATACTAGCTATAAAAATTATTTCCCAGCTTACTGATTCCTTCTAATCTTGGTTGCATTAGTTTTATTTGAAAGCACAGAGAGTATTAAGGCACATTTTTGCCTTTATACAGTAAGAGTAGCAGGAATTTACAAGCAGAATCTGAAAAACTTAAGTACTAGAGATGGGAGAGAAGGAAAAATAACAGCAAGATGGTTCAGGCAGAGGGAAAAACTTTGGGGACACTATCCAGAGATTTATGCAAGCTCCAGTCTTTAAGAGCTTGACTTGACCCCCAAACATTTCATTCAAACTTTTTTTTTTTGCTCTACATACCAGTAAGATGAACAGCTTGTAAAAGGGTATATAGCTAGGGTCCCATGAGAGCAGGGGAGGGGGTGAACCATTCAGCAGAATGGTTCCATCCATGTTTTCCAGCTGTTGTTTGACCTGGAAGTTCCTTTACCGTTTCTAGTTTGGGCAATGAGAAGTCCCTAGAGTGCTGCATTCCCTAGTCCTAGCCTGGAAACTAGCATTTAGTAAACAGTAACTTAGGAGAGGGGGAAATCAATTCATGACAGAGGTTGAATAAAATGACCTAATAACCCATGCTTCCTATAATTTATGGAATTCTTTAAATCACTCTGACTTATTTTTCAGGTGTTTGGAGAATTCTCTCCTGGACCCATGACCTGAAGAAATATAAAATTCAAGCCTGCAAGTGTGATTTGCATTTTATGAGAAGTGTTTTCTAGGGTTCCATATTTCAAAATAAACAGACATAAAAGGGCCCAAAAGAATGAGGCATGAAGCTGAAAAAAGAATTGTGGTATAGGAGAAATAATTTCTGAATTTGAAGTTAGAAGATCTGGCTTTAAAATTTCACATTGGCTATTTACTACTTTTATAATTTTGGATAATTCACTTAACTTCTCTGGAAATACAAGCGAATCAGACTAGATAAGATAATCTAAGGGTTTCTTACTGCTCTGCACCTCATGAACCTATTATGTGATAGTTAGGAGTATACAAAAAAGACATAATGACTCTTTTCCAAATATTGTGTCTATGGAGTTAAAAGAATATTCAAAGAGAAACATAGAAAAAATTATATTTGGCTTTAAAGTTTTATTAGTAGACTGGTAAAGACAGAACTCATACCACAGAAGTTCAAGGTAAGAACTGATGGTAAAGAAATACAGGCCCTATATATTGATCATCCAATTTAAGAATTTAGCAATAAAAGATAACTCAGTGGAACAGGTGGATAGAGTGCTGGACTTGGAGTGAGGAAGTCCTCAATTTAAATCAGGGCACAGACACTTAATGAAATGTGTGACCCTGACAGATCACTTAATTTGCCTGTCTTCATTTCCTCATCTGAGGAAATGAGGAACCTAATAGTAGCCTCCTCCCAAGATTGTGGTGATAATCAAGAGATAATAATTGTAAAATGCTTAACAAATCTTATAGTCCATGGAGGAATGTAGGCCAGGAGTTGAGTCTAACTGCACAAGTTTACAGTTAGTGGCAATTAAGATGAAGCTTTTTTCCTTTATTGACATAGAAAGATTTCATAAATGTAAAAAGAATACCAAAACTCAAGTTATCTCCTGGTTCTGTTCTGTTCATTTAGCTCTGATCCTTGGAAAGTCAATGTATAGGCCTCCATTTCCTTATCTATAAAATGGGGATGATTGAGATGATGATGTTATTTGTCCTTGATTTTAGAAGAAGATCCTGACATCAGAGAGGTGATGCCATGATAAGCACATGAATTGGATTTGGAGGGAGGATAGGTGGTTGTGCTAAGTTACCAGCTTCACTTTTTTTTTTAAGTTTTTGCAAGGCAGATGGGGTTAAGTGGCTTGCCCAAGGCCACACAGCTAGGTAATTATTAAGTGTCTGAGACCAGATTTGAACCCAGGTAGTCCTGACTCCAGGGCCGGTGATTTATACACTGTGCCACCTAGCCCCCCCCCCCCCCCCCCCCCCCCCGCTTCACTTTTAACTCCAGAGCTATCTGGAATAAATCAGAATGGTTGGAGATGGCCCTGGATGTGAGGTAATCAGGGCTAAGTGACTTGTCCAAGGTTACACAGCTACTAAGTGTCAAATGTCTAAGACCAGACTTGAACTCAGGTCCTCCTGATTCCAGGGCTGGAGCTCCATCCACCATACCACCAAGCTGCATGGTAGAGGGAAGGGAATAGACTAGATGGATCTGAAAGAGTCACTCAAGCTCTCAGTTTGTCATCCTAATTAATGAATCAAATTATGCGATACATAAAGTATGGTCAATTTAACCAAAGGTAAAGTATATTTGGTAATGGTTAATCTGATCAAACTAAAACAATTCCTTCTATGTCCAATATGACTCTACTGGTGAAAAAGGAGTAATGCATAACTATGAAGTCTTTGTTTATTTGTTTTGGTAAAAATCAAAAAAGAAATATAACTTCTAATAGAAAATTGTTAATTAATCTGATATAGTAAATCTCCTGTATGGTTTACAAAATAGAAACTAACTGGGCATTTTTTATAACTGTTCCTTCAAACACATATAGAAACGAAACCAAAATAGACTGACAGCTTTTCAAATAAGAATCATGGGGCCCAGTCAAAATAAATATGAGGTCTGAGGAAAATGATGGCCTGTATCTGAATAGAAGGATTTTTGGAAAAGTGTTATGCTTTTACAAAATTTTGAAATTCATGGCCTTAAAGAAAATAGATTGATGATACTTGTCATAATAAAAAGTTGAAGCTTAAGGGAAAATATGGGCTAGAATTATTACAATGTGAAATTCACATTTGGGTGAATATAAGAACAAGGCAAGGATTCATGGCAAAACTCAAGAGATGACAAAGTGTGGACACAGGAATAGGATCTTTCTTCATATCAAGAGAGGTTGTAATTTTCGAATAAGAAGCACCAAGGGCATATTCTTTTGTCAGATATTTTTCTGGAATGACAGAGCACAGAATGTTACTAAACTGATAACCTTAGTAAGATGTGAAAACTTGCTTCTGGCTTTATAGCTACATATATTCTATAAGAGAAAAAGTTAGGTATTTTATTCTGACTTAAAAAAGAGGTACTATGAAAACGTTACTAGGTGACCATGTACTTTTGAAATATATTAGTAGGGGCGGCTAGGTGGCATAGTGGATAAAGCACCGGCCTTGGAGTCAGGAGTACCTGGGTTCAAATCCGGTCTCAGACACTTAATAATTACCTAGCTATGTGGCCTTGGGCAAGCCACTTTAACCCCATTTGCCTTGCAAAAACCTAAAAAAAAAAAAGAAAAAAGAAAAAAAGAAATATATTAGTACTAAAACAGAATTTCAAATTAAGTATAAGTGGTCATTATTAAAATACTGTGTAAAGTTGAACAATTGTCTATATTATAAGGAAAAAATAGAAATGAAGGAATTATAAAATCTTTTTTTAAAAAACTCTTTTAAATGGGAATCTTAAATGCCATTGTCTTGCCATTCTAGACATTATCTGAAACTTAAGACCTCAGGGGAAGTTTTTCTCAAACAGTTGGAATCCAGTTTAGATACACAAAATAAATCAGTTCTGACTGAATTCTAGCCTCAAAAAACTCTAATCAGACCCCACAAGCAGTGAAACAAACAAAACATGGAAGGAACATTAACATCTCTGGTAAACAAGGCTCACTAATTATACTGCATGAGGGAAATTTAAACAGGAAAAAAGAAAAAGAATGGAATCTTCTGTTAAATCCACATTTCTCTTACAATGAACACAATATCCTTGACCCCTTAAAGGTCAAAAACTTTGCTCTCCAATCATTCTCCCAAAAAGGGCATGGAAGGTTGTCTTACTGGTACAAATTCTAATTATTTCTTAGAATCTTAAGTCATTGATCATTGAACTGATATGGCAAATGTGGGTTAAAGATAAAGCAATAATTTTCTAAAAATAATACCTTCCTAAAATCATAGAACTTTTATTTATTAGTACTATTATTACACATATTCACATGCATTATCTTAAATGAAATTCTTTAAATTTATCTTACTTTTAAACAACTAATTCTAATATTTTATTTCTAAACAAAGGTAATATATAAATAGAAATGTAATTTTTAAAATTTTGAGCCAAATAATTCAACTAAGGTACTCAAGTAATATGAATAAAACCAGAAGAAAGTCTAAATAAACATATGAACCATTCATTACTTATCAAATTTATTTATTTTCTTAAAACATCTTAAAAATTAGAAAAAAACTCTTAAAAATTAGAAAAAATCCGGCTTGACCTTCCAATTATTTTATTTCAAGTCAAGTCAAGAAGCATTTAAGTGAGTACAATGTATCAGCCATTGTCCCAAGTGCTGGGCACACAAAGAAAGATAAAACCTGCCTATTCTGAAGGAGAAAAATATGCAAACAATTATGTGCAAAAAAGATAATAGAAAATTAGAAAAAAATCTCAGAGGAAAAGCATTAAGGTTAAGAAGGGATGGAACAGGCTACTTCAGAGACTTGAAGGAAGCCAGGGAAGCTGGGAAGTAAAAATAGAGGGAGTAAATTCAAAGATAAGACAGGCCACTGAAAGCTCTAGGATGGAGTGATTTGTACAAAGAAGTAAGTTACTGTTGCTGGATCAGTATTATGTAGAAGGAACTGGAACTGTAAGAAAGGGTCAGGGTTAGAAGGGCTACAATAGCCAAACAGGTGGTGACAAAGAACACCTCTTGTCGTTCATTTGTAAAAGGAAGGAAAGACATGGGGACAAAAGTTAATGGAATGAATAAGTGCAAGTTTTATGGGGATAAGGGAGATACAGGGTATGTTTATTGTCAATAGGTTAGTTAGAAGACAGAAAGATTGAAAATAAATCAGAGTGGGGATGTTAGAGGAGGCAGGCTGATGGAGAAGATGGGACACAATGGGATTTATTATTCATATATATGAGTTAGCCTTGGCAAGAATTTTTCATGTGAGACGGGGCAAAGGAGATAGTGGAAGGTGATGTAAGCTAAGTAAGACAGAAAGGTAACTCTGGCAGTGAAATTACTGTCAACTGAGAAGGTAAAAGGAGGGGAGCAATGGGAAGTTTGAGGAGAAGTAAAAACTCTGGAAATGTAGCTGTAGTGAATGGGATATTGAATTATGGAGGGGCAAAAGGACCTTGTAGGAATGAGGGTCCAGTTGTATAAATCATAATAGTCAAAGATTCAGTAAACAATTTACTTTCTAATGCTGCCCACAAGGGGAAAATTTGAATTCATTTTATTCTAGCTTAGAGTAGATAGAAATCATAATAAAGCCATTTTTAAAAGAAATAGCTTCTAAGGAGTAAATGGAAACTATAGACAAAATTTTTTATTCTGTTTCATCAAACACTCCCAAAACACAACCTATATTCAAAGCATGCATTATTACATAGCTTTCTTTCACTGTGCTAACTATACTTAGGAAAGTATATTGTCCTACACTTCAACAAAATAATTATATGTTGACAATATTCACAGCTTGTAGCCAAAAATACCTATTAAATTAAAATGAGGTAAAATAATGGGAAAAGAAAGTACAGTCATTTCATCTCATTAAAGAAATGATATTTTTCATCTTTTATCTCTTAAGAGAAGAGAAATTTATTTTTCCAAGATTGGATGACTTTATGCTAGGATAGTAACATGCATATACCTATAGGAAATGCTAGCTAAAAGGACTGTAAGGTTCTATATGTTTAAAGAATAATTTCATGAAGTTTCAGTACATATATTAAGTTATGACTAAAATTATCACTACAAATAGACTTCTTAAAAACCCAATATTCTAAAAAATGTATGTTTTGTAGAAATTTTACTAATAAATTTATATACATGTATGTATGTTATTTCAATACCATTCTTATCCCATTGCTCCTTCTCTTTCTGAGCGCCAGCTAATTCTCAACTACAGTAATGCTAGACTTGTAGTCAGAAAGATTAGTGTTCAATTCTGACTCAGTCATTCACTAGTTATGTGACCATGAGTTAAGTCATTGAGTTTTTTCATCTATAAAATGGGTGTAATAATAAATAGTACCTACATCACAGAGTTGTAAGGATCAAATGAAACAATGTAAGATGTTATGTAAATGCTAGTTTTTACTGTTGATATTATTCTTAGTCCTTAATATTGACCTTGGCTTCTTTGTAGCAACTGACATTCCCCTTTTGCACCTAGTCTCAACTTCATCTTCTCTCAGCTTTTGGGACACTGTACTCTGCTAATTCTTCTGCATATTTCTTGCAACACAGTGGATAGCATGCTAGATCTGGAGTCTGGAAGACTCATCTTCCTGAATTCAAATTGGCCTCTGATACTTTTGACCTGGGCAAATCACTTAACCATGCCTCAGTGCCTCATCTGTAAAAGAGGTTGTATATACTGCAGAATCTTAAAATCCTGAATGGAGTGATGAAGAGTCAGACATGATTGAAATGACTGAACAAGAGTAATAAATTCCTTCTCGATCTCCTTTGCTGGATCTTCATGATCTATTGCCACCTAACTAAGGGTATCAATGAAGGATCTGTCTTAAGACTCTCTGTCCTCTCTATTATCCCTCCCTAACTGTAATTGGTTCAATTGTCATCACTATGCAAATGATCTGTAATTCTTTATACTCGGGTTTCATTTTGTTCCTAAACTCTAGTGCCACACAATCTGTTATCTGTTTAATATCTCCACCTACATGACAAAGTAGAACACATCATTTTTTTGCTCTAATCTTACATTCCCCCAAACCTCTCCAATCCTTTCTGTTGAGAGTACCACCATCCTTACAGTTATCTAGATTCAGAATTTGGTTTATGGCTCTTACAAAGTTTCTTATCAATTCTACTTCTATACCATCTCTCACATCTGAATCCTTCTCTGCACACCCAATAAATTCTCATTTTTGCAAGTGTCTTCTAAGTGGTCTTAATGTTTTGGTCTTGCCCTTTTCTAATCCTTCCTATTTCCATTACCAAATTAATATTAGACAAACACAGGTTTGGTCATTTAACTTCTTGACTTAGAAATCTTCCATGACTGGTGCTTCTAGGAAAAAATACAAACATTTTAGCATGGCATTTAAAATCATCTAAAATGTGGTACACACCCACCTTTTTAGCTTCATTACTTTCCTTCATACATTCTATATTACAAACAAATTGAACTACTTTGGATTATTCTTAGTTCCCCATACAAACTCCCATCTTTGTGCCTTCACACAAACTGTCTCCTTTCCAGAAAAGCACTCCTTATTCCTCTGCCACTACCTTTTAGGATCACTTCTTTCCTCTAAGGTGCCTCCCTTGTAAATATAAGGAGTCAAAATAGATATAGATTCAGATGAGTAGTTAAATAGCTTGTGGTACAAGCTTTCCAAGAGTAAAGGAAAGGGAAAAACCAAACAAACAAAGCTACAAAGAATTACTGAGACTCCAGAAGGCTTATTTTTTAAGAGAAAACTTCTCCTTACCTACAGTATTACTAATGATTCTATTATCATTGAATTTTTAGCAATGGAAAGGACCTCAGCAGCAATATCTGAAAAACTGATCATCCTATCTGATAAATTATATATTTCCTGCTGAAAAACTTCTTAATAAATGGAAAATCCATGCCTTCCTGATATATTCTGGGTATCTGGGTTTAAATTTGCTTCTTTGCAACTTCTTCCCCTATTCCTATTTCAACCTCCTGAAGTCGTGAAGAACAAAGACGTCTAACTCCTCTTGCAGGTGGGATTTCCTTAAAAACTTAAAGACAGTCATCATGTTTCTCCTCCAGGCTAAAAAAAATATGCTTTCACTTGATTTCACTCAAGGTCTTTACCATGCCAGTTGATAACCTCTGGATAATTGTCCAATATATCAGATTTCTTCTTATACTGGGCACTCAGAATTTAATAATACAATAATCCAGATGTGATCTGATGAAAGTGGACAGATAAACTATAGGCAACATATTCCTGGAATCACTGATTCTCAATGCAGGTAAATAACACTTTAGTTTTTGTGGATGCCATGTCACATTGCATGAATCATGTTGAGTTCACAGTCTACCAAAGCCCAGCCCAGATCTTGTTCAGATGAATGACTATCTAGTCACTTAACTTTTCCTTTATGCAGTAACTTCGACTACATTGCTCTCACCTACAGTGTAGAAGAGAGGATTCAAATGAGAGAATCCATATGAAAGCATTTTGTAAAATGTGAGATTATTATCCTTTGAAAAGTGAGAAGGATATCGCTATGAGTCAGCTTTGTCAATACACAACTTTATGAAGATAAGTAGAATCCAAGTTTTCTTCCTGCTTTGACATTATGGGCAAGATACAGAAATAGATGAGGGTATGTCAAAATTCTATTTTAAGTGAACATGATTAATAATAAAGGGGATAAGTAACCAACTAATTTACAGAAGATTCAGTCTAAATTGGGGGGGGGGGGGAGAATATACTGACCAAATGACAGATACCTGAAATACAATCATGTTAGTAATTTGATTAGCAGAATACTAGGTTGAAAAATTAATTCAGGCAATATTATCAATTATTTTAGGAGGTGTAGCTCAAGGATGAACAATGAATATTTCATCATTTATTAAAGTCTTCCTTTTTTTGTAAAGAATGTTTTGTAATGTTATTCATTATTTAAGACTTGAGCATGTCTTGGTAGACTGAATCTCATGTCTATCATTTTTGAAAAACATTTAAAACTATCGATTTAGTTTATACCCTTGAGAAGAAAAGGGATAGAACAAGAGATATATTTTATGCCTTTCCCAAGATGATAATAATTAGCATTTGAAACTGTCAGCAAAGGCACTATGATTCAGTGAAAGTAACACTAAATTTAAAAATCAGGGGGGAAATTGGATTTACTCATTCTGCTACTTACTATCTATGGGTCCTGGGTTACATCCTTGAGCTTTACTGAGCTTGTTTTCTAATCTTTTAAAATACATGTAGTAAGACTTGCATAATCTGCCTACCCTGTCAGAGTTGTTTTGCAGATAAAATATAGACAATTCACATAAAAGATAGTATGGGTTATATTAGTAAAAAAAATTAGTTTAAACATTCACATTTCTGGGGTGGATTGAGAAATTTTTTTAATGGTTTAATTTTGATCATGATCACATATTATTCTTACAGTGATGAACCCTCACACTGTTAGAACTTAAAGAACTATAAGTTTATATGACCAAAAGGAAAAAAAAATCATTTATTATATGTAAACATATGGAAATGCACAAAGGGAGAGTTGTATTATAATTTACTATAAAAATTACTCCATAATGAATTGCTAGAGACCAATATAACTGTTTGACAGATGAACCTTTATTACAACACTACTCAAAAATCTATAACATTTCAATTTGTTACAGTATATAAGAATTTTTTGGCAGGGGAAAGGAATAGGAAATAAAAAATAAGAGAAATGCTTATTTTGTATATACTTTTTGTATATATTTTTATAGTATTTTCCCTAATAGAACTCAAGTTCCTCAAAGGCAGTGATTGCTTCATTTCTGACTCAGCATCCCTAGCACCTATTATATGGCACCTAGTAAACCTGTATAAAAAATTTGTTAATGGAAAAAAAGGGGAAAAAAGGAGAGGATTAATGATAACTCAAATGATAACACAAAGCATTTTTGATGGAGCATATTTAGGCTTAGGATCTAAAATCATAAACAGTAAGTATTAGTCTTGAGTGATCTGTGATGGGTCCAAAAATATAGAAATGGGATTATTCTCAAAGTAAATAGTTTCATTTTATATACTTTAAGTCAGAAATTATTCAATCTTTGTTCAACAAAGAAAAACATAAAATAAAACCTCTCTACTCATCTTTCTATATATTCAGTAGATTAAACACACAGATGACTTTGAATATACTGGATAGTCTCTCAATTGAACAGTGTTTCCAATGTCTGTAGTTTCTACAGTGTTGTTGTTGTTGTTGTTGTTATTTTTAATGAACAGAAATCTATTTTCTTTTCCTTCTACTCTATCCAAACCTGAGGGTTAGGATATGTGGATAAGTCCTTGAAATAAATATAAATGGTCAAGCAGAACAAATCCAGTCATTGACCATGTCCAAAAACATACATACATACATACATACAACATATACATATATATATATATATATATATATATATATATTCTCATATATATATTCTCATATACACACAGTCTTATACTGTACCCTAAGATCACCACCTCTCTGTTAGGAGGTAGGTAGGATGTTTTATCATTGGTCCTTTAGAATTGTCATTAGTCATTCATCGCATAGATCAGAATTCTGAGCTGTTATTATTGTATAAATTGTTCTTCTAGTTGTGCTCACTTTATTCTGCAGTAGATAATATATGTGTTCTCAGATTTCTCCATAACCCTCACTTTCATCATTACTTTTGAAAAAATAAAATTCTATTACAATCATGCACTAAAATCTAATCAATCATACCCCAACTAATGGGGATCTTTTTAGTTTCTATTTTCTTGCCAGCACAAAAAGATCATCCATAAAACTTTTGATATGTAGGTGAGCTGTTTGATGCATATATATAACATAAAGAACCATTTTTCTGGGACAATCTGCAACTACATTATTAATGTGTCTGTTTTTCCTTAACTCCTCCAACATCTATTTAGTATTTTAAAGAAAATTATGACACATGAGTCAAAATATTCTTTATTTCTATTTTTAATTTAGTTGAGTTTGGTACTTAGTATCTGGTAGGTTATCCAAACCATCTAATTTTATCATCATCATCATCACTACCACTACCATCATTCGTCATTCACTATCACCACCAAAGATGATTCAGGAACTTATTGCTAAAATATAGTTTTAGAAAGTTGTTTAGCCACTAAGAGACTCGATGATTTGTCCATGTCTACTAATTTACAGAAATTCACAGTCTAAACGGGGTGGGGGGTATATACAAACCAAATGACAGATACCTGAAATACAATTATGCTAACAATGTCCATGTCCATTTCCATGTATAGCTAGTAGATGTCAAAGATGGTATTTAAATCTAGCTCTTCCTAGTAACACGGATTGGCTCTTGATCCACTATGTAATGCTGTCATCAAACATTCTTACTTTAAGGAATATTTCTCTTCACAATAAATCAATTGATTAAAAATATTAGTTATTTTTGGAGGTCTTCAAGTCCCTTTTTGATTCCACCTAAGAACTGAGTAGCCAAAATCAAGTAAAATATATATATATATATATATATGTATATATATATATACATATATACACACACACACTTATAAAATAGAGTAGTACTATAGAAGAATTCAGGGGAAGAAACATTGAGGAGTAATTTCCTCCATTAGCAGGCAGACATGACAAAGATGGCTTCCTGGAACATAATTCATAACATCAACAAAGCAGTTTCTAAGGTTCAGGAAGTTTAAAGAGTCCACAGTTCAGTATATTTCACAGATGGCAGAGATACTTGGTTTCTTCTCAGTTCAGAATTTGCTTCTATACCTATCTAATGAATCTGCCACAAAATTTTCTGAACCTTTAACAAAGACTGGCTGTCAGAGTGAAAGCTTTCCAAATTATCACCTCCAGATGTACAGAACTAAAATTCTTGGATCCTGACTTTTTCATTATTGGTTTACATAATGAGCATTAAATATTATTTGTTCTACCTCTGAATTTTCTACTTCCAAAAAAGGCTGAGATAAGTGTGAAACATTTTTCTTACAGAAAATTAATACATATATGAGGAAATGCTTTAGTTCCAACTGGCTATTTTCCAGAGGCTACACATTGATTCAAACGTTTGTTCAACTCCTAGAGGATTTTATTCATAGTATTACCTGCAGCTGGGTGGATGTCATAGCTACACCTTTTCCAAGCAGAATCACAGTTTTATTTTATTACCCAATTTTTAAAATTCCAAGAAAAATATATCTAAAGTTATTAAATGAAATGGAGATTGTATTTATAAGCAGATAAAAATAATGTGACATAAAATCAATTATTCCACTGATAAAAACAAAGATTTAAGTTAATGCATTCAGTCTAAAGGAAAACAAGTCTCAGCCCAGGTTCAAAAGCAAAAAAAGTTGTATTAATTTACAATGAATAACAATAAAAAAACAACAAAAATAATTGACATTTTAAGAGATTTGGTACTATAGCACAAAACTTTTCTTCATTTGCTACTCATAACATATAAGATAGGTGCTTTTATCATTCCATTTTACTGATAAAGAAACTAAGACTCAGATGAAATGCTCTGACCAGAGGCAATCAAAGAGCATCTGAAGAGGGATTCCTATCTAGATCTTACAGAATCCAATGTAATGCTGAATTACACAAGAATCTGAATTTTTATAGAGAAGCTGTAAAAAAGGATATGATCCTTTTGGGAAAGATAGAAAGAACAGATAGTCTCCTAAATTATTTAAGTAAAAATTTGTAAAACTTAACATGCCTATTTCCACTCTATTTCAGAAGAATAAGTTAATTAATTGCTCTGAGTAATACAAAGAATAAGATAGCAAAGTTATATAAGTGTAAAAAAAAGTATAACATTGGGGGATGAAAGGTGGTATATTACAAATATCCTATGATTCCACAATGTGATAAGAGAATCCAAAAAAATTACTGGTACCTTATAATTCATTAAGAAAAGGCCAATATCCAGGAACAAAGACATAGTTATCCTGCCTATTCTCTATCCCGACAACATACTAATTTGAATATTGTTTACAATTCTGAACACCACCTTTCAGGAAGAATGATGATGAATTGGAGATTCAATTTCTAAGGAAAGGTTCCCCAGTGCTTGCTACATTACATTACAAACAATAACAATATTTAGGCTGGAGAAGACAAGATATAGAAAGGCATGATAGATACCTTGAAGTATCAGAAAGATTGTCAGAATTAAGAAGGATTTGGTTTGCTTTATTTAGCTCAACCTGAGGCAAAAGTAGTAAGTTGTAAATGTAGCTTTCTGTAAAAAAAAAAAAAAAAAAAAAAAAAAAAAAAAAGAGCTATCCATAAGGGGAAAAGTTGCTTAGTTAATTACTTCTGTTCAATTCTTTATGGTCCCATCAGGGATTTTCATGGCAAAGATACTAGAATGGTTTGCCTTTTCCTTCTGCAGCTAATTTTCCAAATGAGGAAATTGAGGTAAACTTGGTTAAGTGACTTGCCCAGGGTTATGCTATAAGCATCTGAGTGTGGATTTGAACTCAGGTCTTTCTGATGGGTCAAACTATCTTCTTGGAAGTTAGTAATTTCCATTCATTGGAAGTCTTATGGAATATGTTGAACAGTAAACTATTTTTAAAGTTTAGGTTGGACAAGGTGACCACTAAAGTCCCCTATGAAATTCTGTGATTTTATGATTTTTACAATACTTTTGGACTTGTTAGAATCTAGGGCTCTTCACACCTCCATAATTCTATAATTTCTGCTGATTCTTAAGCTATTTTCAAAACCAATTTTATTTTTATTTAACTTCTAAATTCTATATTTCCTCCTCCTATACCCATTGAGAATGTAAAACAAAAAACATTTCAAATATGTAATTCTTGTGCTTTTTAATCCATGAATATTTGATGTTAGAAAATTATTGGTTACAAAATGATTCATTATTATAATATCTAACCATGAGCTGGTAAAAATGTATCTCAGAATCTCACAAAATCTCACAAATCCAAATCTTACTGATGGCTTTTAAGGAAGGTTAAGAAAGAAAATTGCCTACACCTTGTTACTAAACTATTCATCAAAGACATTGGCTGAAACATCTAGAAATTCATAGAACTACCAAAATGAAGAAAGGAATCAGTAGTAAAACCCAAGGAATCAGATGTCTATAGATAAATGCACAAAGTATGGCTAAGCAGCAAGATGAACTAGAAATCAAGGAAGCAAATTTTAGGACTTAGTGGTATGAGAACACTAAGGATAATAAAGATCAGGAAGACACAGGATATCCATTTAGATAATGGAATGGGAAAAGTGACATTTTATTTAGAAAAGATATATTCATGTAAATAAATCAGAGGTGGGAGTCATGATGGAGAATTATATGCTATATCTGTAAAGAAAAGGAAATAAAAACAGAAAGGGGAGATAAAAAGCATTTATTAAGTATGTCTATCATGTGCCAGAGCACTATACTAAATACTTTATAAATATTATCTTCTTGGATTTGCTCAAAGATACTCTGAGGTAGGTGCTATCATTATCTCCATTTTACAGTTGAATAAAGCTAGACAAGGTTAAGTGACTAGGCTTACACAGCCAGAAAGTGTCTGAGCTAGATTTAAACTCAGGTCATTCCTTTCAGACATGTTCCCCTGTCTATCCAGAATTATTATTGCAATATAGTACTGACCACTAGACAAAAAAATGGAAATAGATTCAGTAAAGATCAAATCATCCAGTAATTTGCTTTAACCCCTTCTCTTTCAAAGATAGAAAAACCTAGGAAGTGCTGAGTTTTTCTTCAAATAAATTCATCAATCAGAAGATGGATAAAGCAAAGAAAGAAACCACTACTGTGGATTTAATTTTCCCAATAATGAGAAATAATTTTTGCTGAATGAGATATAACGGATATCTTGGAGGACAACAGCAAAAGAATGAGACATGATATAACATGCTCAAAACATCTTTGGAAAATATATTTCCAAAGAATTCTGTTCAGATATGAGCTGAGTTTTAACTCCTGAATTTTGAACTCTTAGGAAGAGAAGTCTCTTTTCTAAAGAGACTCATGCACATACAGTGAACTCACCAATGAATGTAAGAGTGCCAAAAAGATGGAAGCAAAGTCAGAAAAGGAAAGAAAAAGAATGGAATGATTTGTTAAAAGTAATTTCAGGGATATTAATGCTAAGAATGAGCTAGGTCTAAAAAAATTGTACAAATCACAAAAAGAATTGTTCTTTTTAAAATCAAAAAGAAAAAACTAATTACTTTGTAAGTACAATTTTCTTGCAAGTTGCTCTGTCCTGCTAGAATATGAGCTCTATCCTGTCATATAGTTAAATGTTTAATACAGGTTTGCTGACTGACTGACTGACTAGGACTGTCAAACTAGGTAATCTATATAATTATAACTAATAAAACACAGGCAGTAATGATGCTTAATTTTCACTTTGCTTCTATTTTTCCTGCCAAGAAGAAAAGTCTCCATACTGAAAAGAATGGAATAAAAATGGCTGCTAGGAAATTGAAATATAAACTAAGCAATGTGATGGTATGGGAGTCCAAAGATGATCTCTATGAGTTCAAGGTCAAAACTGACTGGTTTGCTTGAGGAATCCTTGACAATGATCTCTGAAAGCTCACAAATAACAGAAGAGGTACTACAGAATAGGAGAGGAAAAGATATTGACTCAATTTTCAAAAATACAGAGTCTGAAATATGATCTTGAATTTATTACCATTAAAATTCTGGAATATATTAAAAAGAACACATAGAAAGTGAAAAATGTAGAAATGGAGGTCGGTGATCACAAAGAGAAAGAATGGCTTGTATTAAGAATAGGCCACAGGGAGTGGCTAAGTGGCGTAGTGGATAGAGCACTGGCCCTGGAGTCAGGAATACTGGAGTTCAAATCTGCCCTCAGACACTTAATAATTACCTAGCTGTGTGGCCATGGGCAAGCCACTTAACCCCATTGCCTTGCAAAAAAAAAAAAAAAAAGAATAGGTCACAGGAGAAAGCAATGACTACCTAGTTGGACAGTTGTCCCAAGTATATACAAAAATTATTTGTTTTGAGAACTCTGATTAAATTATTATCAATAATGAAAAGTACTAATCCAAAAAATAGTTCTCCTTCCTCATCTCTGCCTTTTATGATCTCTCCAAAACTACTTCCCACACCATCTTTTTCTAACTCCCCTAGTTTTTCTGCCCTTCTCTACTGAAATTACATTGCAAATTTCATATATTCTTTTCTGTTTAAAAATATATATCATTTAAATAAATTCCTTGAAAGACTGTTTTATTTCTATGCATCCTCAGTGCCTAGTGTAGTAGTACCTTACATACAATTTAAAATTTGCTGAATTGAATAATCATTGTTCAGTTTTTAATACAACTAAACTGATGAATATGAGCACTGTTGTGCAAATCAAAATACATTATCTATTGTTTCAATAAAATCTTTTTAAAAAGTAAGGTTGGACAGACAGCCCTGCCATACATAGTTCACCTAGATTTTATTCAAATACCTGAGAAAATCTCACAAAACTGTCCTATGAAAAAGATATAGAATAGGGAGTGATGCACATAGAATATGGAGTACACCTGAACAAATTCAAAACCTAGGATGGTCAGACACAAAGAGTAGTCATTAATAGCTCAAAGTCAATTTGGAAAGAGGTTATTAGTGAATGGAGTGGCCTCAAGGATCTGTACTTGTTCTTGTGTTGTTTGACATGTTAATAACTTTAGGTAAAGGCATATTTATCAAATTTGAAGATATCACAAAACTAGAAGGAATAGTTAAAGTACCAAATTGTAATGTCAGGGTCAAAATAATTTCAATACACTTGAATCTTGATTAATCAATGAATCAACAAGTGTCTTTTTAATTATTTACTAGATACAAAGCAATGGGAGGGGATACAAAGAATGGGAAAAACACAAGAAAGATAAATTTATTTGGCTAGCATATGATGAAATTTATTAAGAATTATGAAACCTTATACTTGGGTTTGAAAGATTAATTTCATAAGTATAAAAATAGGAAAATTATAGGTAGATTTGGAATTTATCTTTTGGTAGACTGCAAGATGAAAATGATCAAGAGAGTGATATGATAAACAAAAAGGCTCATATAATTTTCAGATGCATTAAAAAAGAGACAGACTCAAGCACCAAGATATGATTAGTTCTACAATACTTTGTTCTGGACAGATTCCCAACTACCATATTGTGCTCAGTTTTGGACACTGTGTGTTAAGAATAAGGTACCAAGATGACGAAAGAATCTTTATATGAGTTCTGGCTGAATAAATTGGAGGTTGATTAACCTAGAGAAGACTTGGGGTTTAGGGAAAAGGATGGTTGCTATCTTCAAGTAATGTAATGGCTGCCTTTTAGAAGGCAAATTAGACTGTTCAATTTGGTTCCAAAAGAACAACTAGGAATGATTGGTTTATAATACAGAAAAGCAATAAAGACTCAAACAAAATTTCTTAGGAATTCAGTTATTTATTTATAAACAGGGGACATCAGGATTGGCTTTCTGGTTCTCCTCCCAGTTAATAATATATATATATATATATATATATATATATATATATATATATATATATATATATATATATATATTTATTTTGGTTTTTGCAAGACAGTGAGTTAAGTGACTTGCCCAAGATCACACAGTAAGGCAATTAATTAGTGTTTGAGGTGAAATTTGAACTCAGGTCCTCCTAACCCCAGGGCCAGTGCTCTAACCACTCACCAACTAGCTGCCCCTCTCCTCCTAGTTTAAAGGGACATAAAAATGGTTTCCACAATTATGCCCACTGACATGATAATTTTTAAATGAGGGTCACTATTATCACATGTCTGCCTGAGTACATCTAAACTGTTATTAAGTATATCTCAACTCCCTATAAAACGGTTAATCAGCACTTTCTGACTACACCTATTGCTACAGCAAGTTTCTCATGGTACAAAATTTTTATTTTCTTTTTCAGCTATTAAAATTTTTAATCATTTTAAAAAAGTTTGAATGTACTGTATGGAAAATTATTTTTAACAGCTGTTGGCCCATAAAATTTGAACAATTTCATTTTCTAGCTATTGTCTAACCAACTCCCCCCCCCCCCTTCAACTAAAGCAGTATTTTCAAGGTATTGCTAAAGAAATAATTCAAACTCAGTCTTTATCATTGGCCTGATTCAAAATAAGATATCAGGGCTTTCTGGTTTTTTTTTTAAATAATATATCAAAAAAAAGAAAGCATGAAAACACTAACCAATGTCTAACAAAAAGTTTCATGTTAAAGCACCGGCCCTGGAGTCAGGAGTACCTGGTTTCAAATCTGGTCTCAGACACTTAATAATTACCTAGCTGTGTGGCCTTGGGCAAGCCACTTAACCCCATTTGCCTTGCAAAAACATAAAAAAAAAAGTTTCATGAGTTTTGCCTGCTGGAGCAAGTTACCAAAAAATAAAAAAAGCTCAAGATTTAGATTATTTAAAATTTTAAAGAAAAAAGAACAGGGGGAGGAGCCAAGAAGGCAGCATGAAGGCAGGAATTCCCAAAAAGTCATTCCCCCCAAAACTCCAAAAGCCATCAAATTATAACTAGCCAAAATTTAGAGGAGAAGAACCTACAGAAAGACTGAGTGATACAATTTCCCAGTTCAAGAAAACTTAGAAGTTCTGCAGGAAAAAGTCTGTTCCACTGGGATCAAGGGCTGGAAAAAGTTGCAGCACAGTCACATTCTCAAAGCAGCACAGTCAGGCTGGGTGCTTGGGTCCGTGGGAGATGGGGCAGTTTCCAAGCCTCTTGGTCCCAGGATCATCTGGGACAGCCAGAAGGGGTGCTTAGAGAAAACCCTGCCACACCAGCGTGAGTGCAGTGTTCCAGCCTCAGAACAGCCCTACAGTGAGAACCTGCATTAGGAGTCCTGCAGTGGGAGTCGACAGAGACAGGTAGCAAGTCCAGAACTCTCAGCCCACAGATAGTAAGGGGGTCAGGGAAGACTTCATCAGTCTCTCTGCTATCCTTGGGGCAGGGCTCAGTTTGCCAACACTCAGATCCAGGTTGCAGTCTAGGGCTCCACAACACCACCATAGCTGAGCAGGGACCATCCTCACAGTTCCAGGGAAAAGGAGAGGAGCCTGAACACAGGCAAGAGAGAAGTCAGAGCTAGTCATAAGATCTTGGAGAAATTAAGATCCCTAGGGGTTGTCCCAAAACCCCCCAAAAGACTTGGAAGTGTGGTAAATCAGTCATAGGCTAAGGAAATGAGCAAACAGAAGAAAAAGAAGAATCTGATCATAGAAAATTACTTTGTTTCCATGGAAGATCAAAATACATACTCATATGATGACAAAATTGATAGCTTCTATATCCAAAACCTCCAAGAGAAATAGAAAATAGGCTCAGGCTATGGATGAGCTCAGAAAAAGGCTTTGAAAAGCAACTAAGGGAGATAGAGGAAAAACCGGGAGGAGAAAACACAGCAATGAAGATAAATGATCATGAAAACCAAGTTAGCAACTTGGTGAAAGAAATACAAAAAAAAATTGAAGAAAGTAACATATTAAAAACCAGTTTAGGTCAAATGGAAAAAGCAATACAAAAGGCAAAGCAGGAGAGGAATGGTGTAAAAAGTAGAATTGGCCAGCTGTAAAAGAAGATTAAAAAAGTTCTCTGAAGAAAATAACTCCTTCACACATGCAGAATGGAATTAAAGGAAACTGATGGTTTTGTGAGAACTCATGAATAAATAAAACTATAACCAAAAATAAAATCCCAAATTAGAAGAAAATGTGAAATATCTCCCTGGAAAAACAACTGACTTTGAAAACAGATCCAAGAGAGATAATTTAAAAATTATTGGGTTACCTGAAAGTCATGATCAGGAAAAGAGCCTAGACTTCATTTTTCAAGAAATAATATAGCAAAATTGCCCTGAGATCCTAGAAGCAGAGGATAAAATTGAAATTGAATTCACCAATCACCTCCTGAAAGAGATCTCAAAAGAAAAATTTCTAGGAGTATTATAGCCAAACTCCAAAACTCCTAAGTCAAAGAGAAAATACTAAAAGCTGCCAGGAAAAAAAAAAACAATTCAATTACTGTAGCTCTATAGTCAGGATCGGGCAGCATCAACATTAAGGACTCGTAGGGCTTAGAATATGTTATTTCAGAAAGCAAAAGATCTTGGTTTACAATAGTGAATCAATTATCCAGCAAAACTGAATATTCTCTTTCAGAGGAAAGGATGGACTTTCAACAAAACAGGGGATTTTTAAACTTTCCTATTGAAACAGCAAGAGCTGAACAGAAAGTTTGATCTCCAAGTACAGGACTCGGGGGAACCATGGACAAGAAGGACTAATTATAAGGAACTTAATGATGTTGAAGTGTTTGTATTCCTGCATGGGAAGAAGATACTGATAACTCATATGAACTTTCTCATTTATAAGAGCAGTTAGAAGGAGCATATATATAGACAAAGCATAGGAAGGAGCTGAATATAATTGTATAATATAGTAAAAAGATGGAGTCAATGGGTGATAAAAGTACTGGGAGGAAGAGAAAGGACAGGAAGAAGGGGCTAAGATATTTCACATAAGAGTCAAGAAAAAGTTTTTACAATGGAGTGGAACAGGGGAAGGCAAGGGGGGATGAGTGAGCCTTCATTCGCATCAGAAATGGCTCAGAGAGGAAATAGCATACACACGTCATAGGGTATAGAACTGTATCTTACCCTACAGAAAAATGAGAGGAAAGAGATGGTGATAAAGGGGAATGGGGGGAGGGAAGGGGGAAGTAGGTAATAGAAGAGAGGGAAGATTGTGAGAGAGGGTACTCAGATACAACACACTTCTGAAGAGACGAGATGAAAAGAGAGAGAATGGAATAGAAAGTAGGGAGGAACAAGGTGAAGGGAAACACAGCTAGTGATAGCAACTGTGGGAAAAATATTGGAGCAACTTCTCTAGTGGCTATGATGGGGAAGGCAATTCATCCCAAAGACAGAGCTACTAGAATCTGAACACAAACTGAAGTATACTCCCCCCCCACCACTATTCTTCTATTCTTGAAGTTTCTCATCTTTGGGGGGGGGGGGGTTATGATTACTCTCACAACAAGATATTTGTAATAATATAAAATAAACAAAATTAATAAAAAGCTAGGTGGTGCAGTGGATAGAGCCCTGGGCCTGGAGTTAGGAGGATCTGAGTTCAAATCTGACCTCAAACACTTAACAATTACCTAGCTGTGTAACCCTGGGCAAGTCACTTAACCCCATTATCTTAAATGAATTAAAAAAAAAAAGAAAGAACACACAGAAGTCCAACTTCAGATGAGTGACAATTATTGTCAGATAATCACTTACAGTATGATGCAAGAGCAAGAATTATTTTTAGACACATGACAACCAAAACAAAACTATCTTTACAGGAGATTCTAAGCCTACTTGCTGGTCATATATAGTGACTGCTATAATGTCATATAAAATAAGAACCCCAAGTAGACTTTCAGAGTTTATTCAAGCTTAGGCTTCATTCCACATACTATATTTCTGTGGAATGTATTAATCCTGTTAGGTCAAATTAAATCAAGTCTAAAAATATCTAAGTTATTCACAGATCTTCAATTCATTCCCTATCTTCTCAAGATAGCAAGGATCCACTAGAGATAAGCAAAAAGCATAGACTAGATTTAATCCACAATAAATAAGTGGTCAAAGAATACAAACAATTTTTAAACAAATACAAATGACTAACAACCATGTGAAAAACATAAGATAAGAGAAATTTTAATTTTCAAACTACTGAGGTTTCATCTCATACTAATCAAAATACTAAGAGATGGAAGGTCATTGCTGAGCGGGTTCTGAGAGGAGAAACAATACAATTAAATTCAACAAGATTCATTTGAAGTCTAGGAAGAAAAAACAATGAAAGGAGAAGAGACTGGAATCCAATAGTTAATTAAGAAGATGCTGTAAATATTGCAAGAAAAAATGATGGAAACAAGGTTAGTCATACAAGTGAAAAGAAAGGGACATATGTGAGAAATTACATGGAGGCATACTAATCCACTCTGGGTCGAGTGAGAATGAGTACATCTTTCATGAGTTATTTAAGAAAGATCTTTCCACTGGTTCATGGTCTTTGATCCGGCAATCTTCTACATGATGACAGCATCCAGAGGGAATAGAGACTGACTTCATCAAGTTAACAAATATTTAATAAATACCTACTATGTGCCTTGCAGTGGGCTAAGCAGTGGTGATGCCAAAGATCTTTTTAAGTGTCCTTCCTCACAAAACCCATGGTCCAACAGAGGAGACATGTAATTAACTAAGTACAAACAAGATAGACAGAGGATGAATTAGAGGTTAGGGCGATTAAGAAAGGTTTCTTTAAAAATGGGCAGGGGATTCAGTGACACCTGCAGAAGCCAAGAGGTAGAGATGAGAAATGGGAGAATTCTAGGTATGAGGAACAGCCAGGGAAAATGTCCAGAGCCTGTGCAAGGAATGACCAGGAGACTGTTACCATGATGGTAGCACAGCATCAGGTGGAAGAGAGTACAGCATCGGGCTATAAATGTCTCTAAGAATCAAACTGCGGATTTTCTATTTGATCTTGGACATACTAGGTAGTTACTGAGTTTATGGAATGGAGTTGGATATATAACATGGTCAGATTTGCACTTTAGGAAGATAAAATTTAACAACTAAGCATAGGCTTAACGGGGGGGGGGGGGGGGGGGGCTGAGGCAGGAGAACAACCAGAGGGCTATTCCAACAGTCTAATATCCAAAATATTCATTACAGCACTCCATTTAGTAGCACAAAACTAATAACTTATCAATGGAAGTTCAGCAAACGATATCATATTTATACAAAAGAATAATGATACATCTTAATACAGAAGAATATAAGCAATCTAGAGAAGTATGGAAAGACAAAGTAGAGTCACAATAATATACATAGTGATTACAATGAAAATAGCAACAAAAAGTTGCTCAACTTAGATTTAAAAAGCATTTTAAAAAAGCATGATTTAGTAGTGTTATAAAATTTCAATTATTCAAATAATTGCTAGAGAACTCTGGAAAACCAGATTTACTTATCATTTTCTTAAAAATAAGTTTATTCTTTAACATGCAGTTAGATGAGAAATTCTATTTTTAATTTGATTCTCACAAGGAAAAACTGATTTCTGAAGCTAAAAATGATAGGAACAATGGAAAAAAGTGATCAATTTATGACAGTAAGTGAATAAGTAAGTAAAGTAAATAGAGTAAAGATAAGTATATTTTCTTATGCACTACAGATTTCAAAGACTTTAAAGAAAGGTTAGGTATAATCTCAAAGAATAATTTTTTTTCTGAAAATGTCAAAGTTCTGAGGGGATAAAAAGAGAATCAATTTTGAAGAGAAGGAAAAAGAGGAGTTTGCAGATTTCAATATTGTTGGATAGTGAATTTACCAAACTTAAATTTTCAAATGACATATAAAAGAAAATGAAATCAAGAACAGGTTAAGAGTCTATTTTCTGCCTATAATGGTGTTAGTACTGCTAACGCTAAAGTCAACAAGAAGGTTTGTTTGATTTTAGATTATAATGGGGGGGAAAATAAGAGGATCAAAAAAAGGACTGTTACTCAAAATAATAGAATCAAAATAAGTACTGTTTCTCAGAGAGGATGGAAGGATGATAAATGATGACAAGAAGAAAGCAGGGCAATTAATTTCCAAGGAAAATAACCTTTTTTTTTTGACAGTTATTAAACTACTAGACCTGGGTGATTCTAAAGATAGTTTATTTAGATGTTAGCAAAGTATTTGATAAAGTTTCTTATGTTATTTTTACAGGAAAAATGGAAAGATGTGCTCTAAATGATGAATAAGTAAATGGCTAAATTCAAAGAAGTCATTGTTTAATATCAACTAAGAAAGAGGTCTCCAATAGACTGCTCTAGGAAGTGGTACTTAAGGGCTAGGCTTTTTAATATTTTTTATCAATGACTTTCACAAAGACATTGATAACATGCTTATCAAATTTATGGAAGGCACAAATTGAGAGTTAGTTACTATACCAGATAAAGCAAGCAGTAGGATTCAAAAGGATCTTGATGAACTAAACTGAATAAGATGAAACTTAATGAAAACAAATGCTTTGGTGGGAATTCTTAATCTCTATGAAATACTAGGTCCAAATCTTGATTTTCTCCCCATATCCCCAACACCAAAAGAAGAATGCCTTATACCAAAGCTAAAAAAAAGTTTTTAACAAGTACAAGATGAGGAGGAGGTAAAAAATAGCTAGGCAGACATTTAACTGAAAAAAATGTTGCAAGATATTAGTGAATTCAATATAAGTAAATTGTGGAATATAGCAGCCAATGATGTTAATGTGATATCAGGCTTCATTTAGATAACTTCAAGGAATCAGAGGATGATAGTCCTGACTATACTCTGCCTTGGTTGGAACACAACTGGAGCATTGTACTTGGTTCTTGGTCCCACATTTTTAGATGAATGTTGATAAAATGGAGAGAACCCAGAAAAGGACAACAAGAATAATGATGGATTTCAAGTTTAAGTCAAATGAGATCTGACTATAGGAAGTGGGATTGTTTAGCCTAGAGAAGACTTAAGGAAACATCATCCTCAAGTTTCTGAATTATTACTTTGAATTAGACTTGAGGATTCAATATTCTAGACCTATGAGGATTTTATGTGGACTAGAATTTGCTATCTTATAGGGCAATGACAAAGTACTCCTGGTAAGCAGAAAAATTAAATTACTTATGTAACTTTCTGTTAATAATTTTCCATCAATATTTTATCATTTATTCTATGAATATTAAAAATAGTTAACTGACAAAATTCACTGATTTTATTATATACTTCCACTTATCTCCTAATATGGTCTACCTCTGCCCAGTATCCCAACTCTATTTACGTCCCTATCTTAAGTAACTTTTTACCACACTTAATAAAATTTTGTTTTCTTGAAAGATTATAAATTTTTAGGTTATTATCAGTTGAGATGAAGAGATAGGCTATGGAAATGGTAATTTAACTGTAGTATGGCTCTGCCTTTATAATTGGAGTTGAGAATAAGCCACTGATTTAAGTCACAATGTGAAGCAATAGCAGAAACGAAGCTAATCAGGCAGATTACCTTTATGTTGTTGCCAGTTTCCTCTCAATATAAAATTAGTTAACTGTCAAAGTGACAACTACATTATCTCCTTTACTGAAAAGGAAATATTAAAGAACTTATGGTGAAGATAAAGAGATCCACATATCATGAAGTTCATTTATACAAAAATGAAGGGATTTTACTCCCCAAATGTTCTGGAAATACAGGAAAATTTATGGCAAAAAAATTTTTTAGAAAAGGTTCATCTTTACAGAAAGGGATACTGTTTTAGTATATATATTCTTTGCTTCATACTGTGCCTAATACAACATCAGGAGCATTATTTCTGCTATGTAAATGAAGAATAAAAGTCAAATTAAATATGCTAATCTCAGTGAAAATAAGAGTTATCAACAAGTAATAAAAAAAATGGCAATGAGAAGTCAGATTAAGTAATGAGTCTGCGATGTAGAACCAGAAAGAGGGTGAGAGGTCAAAAGAATAGGAGATCTGGAAACCATCAGTACATAAAAATATTTAAAGTCAAAGAAATTAAGAGTTTAGAAGGAATGGTATTTAGAGTTAGGATGAAACTAATATCTAGCAGAAGTTGCCAGACTACCAACTAGACTACTAACTCCAAATCTATGATCCTATGTGTAGAATAATAGGGTACTAATCAAAACTAACTATAAATAATTTAAAATAATTTATAGGTACAAATTAAACAAATAAAGATAAGAAAATTATAGAGAACTGCAGTTCTCTGATCTAAAATTCTAGTATATGTGTGTGTGTGTGTATGTGTGTGTGTATGTGTGTGTGTATGTCAAGTTGTTACATCCAAAGTCTTCATTTCAAAATTTCCCATTTCAATATTTCATTATTATAACCACTCACTTAATATTTATATAGAAAAAGTATTATTTTAAAATGTTTTCCAGTAGGTACCCTATATTTTTCATCTTATCATTAAGCAAGAACTAATTGTTGTTGAAAATTTGAATATGGAAACCAATAAAATAATTATATAGGAAATTATATTCCAATATTTTTTATTCTAATTAACTTCACATATTTATAAGATAATATAAAGATCTAATTATATTTTGCATAAAAATTCTCCCAAATTATTATGTCAAATAACTATAATTCTGTATCAATGTAAAAAAATCATATATATATATCTTAATCTTTACAATGTCAATTTTTTTCTTTTAAAACATTCTTAAAGAGAAAGCAAACAAAAAAAATTTAATGACAGTCATTCAATCATTGGACATGATCACAACACAATAAATATGCTACATTAGGTACTATCACCCATTATTAAGTTGCTTTCTAAAAATTTTGTGTTCTGGAAGAAAGGCAAGAAAAGAGATTATAAACATTCAATAACAAAATAGTTTTATTTTCTTTCTTAGTTAGCAATTTGAACACAGAAAAGGAATTCCAAGGATCTCCAATGTTAAGACTACAAAGTTAAATGTGTAACAGAAGTTGATACTTTTAAATACCTCACTTAAACAGAGGGTCTTTGAACAAAATTATCATTGTGTTTGCATTTATAAAGGAATTTTGTAAGATTTTAATGCATGTAGTAGGAGACATATTTCACTGGAAGAAAATTTATTCAAGTGACATTTTGCTCTACAAGTTAAAAATCTTAAACTATCAACACAGAATAACCATAACAGGATCATGTATACCTTCCAATCATTTATGGCTAAGGAAAATCATTTGTGAAATCTTCTCTATGCCCTTCTCATATTAAATGAAATTCCTTGTTTTGCAGAGATGCCCATGTTGATTATATCAAATGACAGAAAATAGACATTATTTCATTTGAGCATAACAATCTTTTTTTTAGGTTTTTTTTATTTTTTGCAAGGCAAATGAGGTCAAGTGGCTTGCCCAAGGCCACACAGCTAAGTAATTATTATGTGTCTGAGATCAGATTTGAACCCAGGTACTCCTGACTCCAAGGCTGGTGCTTTATCCACTACGCCACCTAGCCACCCCTGAGCATAACAATCTTGTGAGGAATAGATGCTATAGGTATCTGCATCCCCATTTTATGGCTGAAGAGAGAGAGAGGTTAAATGACTTATTCATATATGACCAAATGTGAACAAACGACTTGTTCATGATTTGATAAATGACATGGTCATAGAGCTATGTCAGGGTCAAGACTAAAACTCAGAAATTCCAGATGTCAAATCCAATCATCTTTCTATTTTGCCATGATTACTCACTAGTAGCTCTACCTCAATTATCATATTTCTAAGTTATCCTCATTATCATTAGACATTCCCAGAATAACAATCACACCAAATCTTTACAATGAATCTCATACACATCTATCAGGACATAACGGCAGGTATCAAATATTTATTTCTTCATTTGATTTAACTTAGAAACAGAAAAGCTTGGGTTTTAGGTTTGGTTTTACTAGTAATTTATGTGGAATCTTGGGCAAGTCATTCAGTTCTCTACATTTCAGTTTCCTCATTTTAAAAATAAGGGTATTATAACTGGAAATTTCTAAAGGCTCATCTTGCTTCATAAGTATATGAGTCTTTGCAGGATTAGTATAGGTATGCAGCATTTGAAGCACATTTGCTTTTATAGAATTTCCAGACTTAAAGAGCTGATTAAAAGATTTTTGAGTGTCTTTGAATTCAAATCATTTTCAAGTTGAAATGTCAGGTTCATTTTTAGTAAAAAGTGAAAATGTTGTCATTGGATAGTAGTAAAACTGAGAATGAGTCACCTGGAACTCAGCAGTGAAACATTCAAATGTGGCATTTGAAGATTTCCAAAGAAGAAATTCCAAAGGTATAGAGAAAAGTGGGATGATGTGGGCTGAAAGGGCAGGGAATCAAACACAACAAGAGGGATGAATCAAGTATCAGTAAATTAGTCAATGCACTCTAAATACTGTCGTCAATACTGTCATCTACTAGTGCAAACCTTTTTTGCCAATAGTTTCAACTTTTGAAAAATTTCATTTGGAAAAGCATACATTCAAATATATGTCGAAAAAGGTCAATGAGGGTTTGCTTTAAGGATTTCTCTATAAAACAAAGGATTCTTAGATTAACTATAAGAATCACTAAAATCATTAAGCAAAGTTAAGTCACTTAAAGTCAACTTGCACTATCATATTTTAAACTTTAGAAAGGACCACTTCATTTGTACATCAAATAATATTAAATAGTAACACCCATTAAGGCCTTAATAAATGTCCTTTAACACTGATAGTGTTTCACAACTTGACCTTTCTAATTGTCAGTATGATTTTTATTTCTAGTTAGCTATGACCAAGTCTAAATCAAAATTATTCATTCAAAGTAACAAGATCCCTCTAACATTGGTTCTTGTTTCTCAATCTAGAAATAAGAACACTAGTATAAACTAGAAGCTTTGTAGATTAAAAAAAATCCATGGTCAGCAGTTTAAAATTTGAGAAATATTCCAAATGAATGTATTTCAAAAACCAAATTTGTATACGAAACACTGGAATAACACATTATCAGACTCTATGATGAAAAGCTAAATGAAGCTGGTTTAGAGAAGGCTACCAGGAATTAACAGCAAACTTCAAGCACCTGAAGAGAGATTGTATGAACAGCTGTTTTCTGTTTCCAGGGAGGATAAGAAAAGATGTAATCAGCTTATACTGCAGTAACAGAAACATAGGGTAGATGACAGAAAGAATGTCTTGAAGCTTTAAGAGTTCTGAGACACTGGAATGTCTTGCTAAGTGAGTGGGTGGAGTCAAATTCTCTGACTACACGATTTCTTGAAAATACTATTAATCTATATTTTCAATTGATAATTTTTTGCAGCTTTACATGATTGATCTGGGAAAAAAAAGAAAGAAATACCTTATCAGATATACAAAATCCTGGTTTGCCTTTCTCATTAGGACTCTTGTTTCAGAAAAAGAACAGCAAAAAATTTTTTACTAAAATGTGCATCTGCCTTCTTTTAAAAGATGAAGAAAAACTTTGTGTAAAAATTAACTAGATAAACATTATGTATCCTTACAAAGAACAAGCAAATACCAATAAAACAATTTAACCTTCTATTATATACAACTACATAATCCATAAAGACTTGATCTGATCAATTCTTCTAACACTTCTCCTTTAAGATTCTTTTTTCTAATAATTTGATGTTTTGTCATTAATTCAAATATAGAAATATTATGTATAGTTAAAGGGCAAGAGAAGAGGACTTTACCAAGATTTTCCCAAACTCCAGCCATAAGGAGACAAACAGAAATACAGATATAAGAGTAAAAAGTTCTATGACTACACCAACAAACCTCCCTCCAAAGTCTGACAAAAGTTGATGAGTCACTTTTCCTTGTTAGAAATAGATGAGAGTTTTTAAGGCCTTTAGATCAGGATTTTAGATCAGATTTTATAAATATTGATGAGAACCAACATATTAAAAAGCACAGAAATATAATAAAATAGAATAACCAAATGCAAATCATTCTTCCCAATAATGACAAAAAATATCTGGAAGGTTAAGGCTGCAACTGTTTCAAAGAGCTTAGAGCTTTTGTGACAGGATCAAAGGGAGAAATCAAATCCGTGAAGCTCGATTGCTTTTTCATCATCTGATTTGTAATATCAGCCTTGTTCTGAACAGTGCCTTAGGAGCTCAAAATCATAAGGGTTATGTACTACATTGTTGGTGATCAAATCACTTCAGAAAGCATTCCAGGGCAGCTGGGATACAGAGGTCCCACACAACTACAAGCAACTTATTCTCCAAGGCCTGAGAACCAAAAGCTATTCTCCCCCCTCCCCCTTTTATTCTGCATTTTAAGGATGACAGGAACATGATAAACAGCCAAAGCACAGTCCTCATCAATGCCCTACCAGGACAAAGAGGCTTTGTGATTGACAGAGGAAATTTAAAAAAGGGAGGAGACCCACTTTTCCTTCCTCCAGGGATGGCTCTAGAGAGACACAACTGAAATTTTAGAACTTAAAAGCTTCTCCCATTTCTACTAGCTCACCTTGCAGGTAAACACCTTTGGTTCACTGACTCAAGACCCATATCTGAAACAGAATCTGTACTGAAAACTGAGAATGGTGGAAAACCTATTCTCAGGCTGCTTAACTACTGTAATTTCTGCACAGCTTCTCTCTAAGTAGTTATATATCTTCTCTGGCTTAAGTCATGAAAAAGAACATGCAGGTATATAAAGCATTCTGGTTAGTCCTTTCTACTTATTACTGTGGCCTGGTAGTACCATCATCTTTGTGTCTATTGTCTCATCCAGTACTAGATTATATGCTACCTGTGAGCTGTGGGATTCCTGTTGTTTTTTGTTTTTGTTTTTTAAGATTTTGCAAGGCAAACGGGGTTAAGTGGCTTGCCCAAGGCCACACAGCTAGGTAATTATTAACTGTCCGAGGTCGGATTTGAACACAGGTCTCCTGACTCCAGGGCCAGTGCTCTATCCACTGCGCCACCCAGCCGCCCCCTGTTAAAAGTTTAAAAAAAAATTAACTATCACTTAGTATATTGCCCTGAACATAGATGATATCAAATACTAGTTTGATGAATTGAGAATTATAAATTGGGAGACAATATATATTGAATTAGAGAAAATTTAAAAACATTTCAGTCCCTTTAAATTTATAATATATCTTCTAATCCTAGAGATATCTGGATATAACACATATATTGAAAATCAACTTTTACCACATTGTTCCTGTATATATGAAAGAAAACTAGTGAAATGATCAATTCAATGACCTTCCAAAAATAGCACCAAAATATTAAAGCAGAAATTTCACAATAAAGAGAATAAAAGAATAATTTTGTCTTTTAAAAATTTAGCCTGGCACTCAGATTTCAGTCAAATAATGATATTCAAAGAACACATATTGGGAAGTCAAAGTTTAGTTGAGGAGGCAAAACACATAGACACACACACACACACACACACACACACACACAAACACACACAAATACCAGATTAACATCATGAGCTGTAATTTCCAGGCTTCCATTAAATTGCTACATCATGTCACTTAACCTCTTTGTGCCCTACTTCTTCATCTGAAAATGATGACAATAATGTAAAAGAAGGAAACATTAAAAAACAATGGGAGGGTGGAGCCAAAATGGCAGCAGAAGTACATGCTCCTAGATGCCCTCCAAAATATTTCAAAAACCTTGAAATTCTAACTCTAACTAAATTGGCAAGAGATAGAACCCACAGAAATATACAATGAGGCAATTCTCCACTCAAGGTAACCTGGAAAATAGCAGGAAGGCTCTGTTCCACTGGGTTGGGGTGGGAGCAGCAGTGCACACGAGCAAAGGAACTTCACCCTCCCAGAAACAGCACAAGAACACCTGGGAGCTCCAGCTCCTAGCAGCAGAAGCATTTTCCTGACCTGCACCCCAGGGAGCACTGAGCACAACTTGGAAGATCAGCTGGGAGACTTCTGTCAGAGCAAGAGCAAAACCCAGGCCAATGTGGCCCTCCATGGCACTCAGTACAGTTCAGACCCCAGGAAAAAGAAGCAGATATGTGGAGCCACCCATCAGGAGCCACCAGGCTCCTGACCTGTTCGGTCAGCCCACAGAAGGTAAGGGAGGCTGCTGAGGTCTGTCTTCTGTCCATGGGACAGGACTCTGGGACTCTGACTACATTCAGACCCTGATCTCAGTAGAGGCTCCCATAGAGCAGGGACACCCCCCCACACACACACACACAGCCCCATGGCAGAAGGATGTGCTAGTGGTCATTCTACAGATCAGGAGAGCAGTCAGAGCCTCACATACTGAGGTCCTTGTGGGGGTGTCCCAATAACACTCAAAGGCTCAGGAAGCACCCCAAAGCCAAGCACAGACTGGGGAAATGAGTAAACAGGAAAAAAAAATGAACCTGACCATAGACAATTACTTTGGTCCCATGGAGGATCAAAATACTCAATCTGTAAATGACAAAGTCCAAGCTTCTGCATTAAAGACTCCAAGAAATATAGAAGTCAGGTTCAGGCTATGACAGAGCTCAAAAAAGATTTCAAAAATCAAGTGAGGGAGATAGAAGAAAAATTGGGAAAAGAAATGGAGAGAGATGCAGGGAAAAACAAGAAAATGAAGTCAGCAGCTTAGTCAAAGAGATCCAAAAAATGATGAAGAAAATAGCATTTAAAACCAGCTTAGGTCAAATGGATAAAAAAGTTCAAAAGGTTATTGAAGAGAAGAATGTTTTAATAAGCAGAACTGGTCAGATGGAAAAGGAGATCAGAAAGCGCTCTGAAGAAAACAATCCTTGGGATGTAGAATGTAGCTAAAGGAAGCTGATTACTTTATGAGAACTCAAGACACTATAGTTCAACACCAAAGGAATGAAAAACTGGAAGAAAATGTGAAATATCTCATTAGACAAACAACTGATCTGGAAAATAGATACAGGAGAAATAATTTAAAAATTATTGGGCTACCTGAAAGTCATGATCAGGAAAAGAGCCTTGACCTCATTTTTAAAGAATTTCTACAGGAAAATTGCCCTGATATCCTAGAAGCAGATGGTAAAATAGAAATGGAGAGAATCCACCAATTTCCCCCCCAGAAAGAGATCCAAAAAAATCATAGCCAAAGTCCAGAACTCCGAAGTCAAAGAGAAAATATTACAAGCAACCAGAAGGACACAATTCAAAAATCATGGAGCTACCTACAGTCAGGATTACCCAGGATTTAGCAGCAATTACATTAAGGGCTCATGGGACTTGGAATATAATATTCTGGAAGACAAAAGAGCTTGGAATGCAACCAAGAATCAACTGAACATACTCTTTCAGCAGAAAAGGTGGACTTTCAATGAAACAGAGGAATTTCAAATGTTCCTGTTGAAACAACCAGAGCTGAACAGAAAGTTTGATCTTCAAGTACAGGACTCAGGTGAAGCATAGAGAGAGTCGATGAGAAGGGTAAATTATGAGGACCTTGATGATGATAATGGTGTATACCTGCATAGAAAGATGATACTGATAATACTCATATGAAACTTCTCATTTAATAGAAGGGGCTTTTATAGATGACACATAGAAGAGACCTGAATTTGAAGATATAATACATGGTAAAAATGAAATCAATGAGTGAAAGGGAAATGTACTGGGAGTAAGAGAAAGGAGTGGTAGAATAGGTTAAGATATTTCAAATAAAAGATATTTCATGTAGTTTTTGCAATGGTATGGAGGGGGGAAGGCAAGGGGGGATGAGGGAGCCTTCATTCTCATTGGAAATGGTTCAGAAAGGAACTCAATAGGGTACAGACATCTAGAAGAAAAAGGAGAGAAGGCAGATGGGGGGGGGTGTGGGTGATAAAGGAGAGGGTAGATCATAGGAGATGAAAGTCACATATAACTCATTTTCTTTTTTACTTTTTGCAAGGTGGTGGGATTGGGTGGCCTGTCCAGGACCACAGGCCAGGTGGCTGCTGGGTCTCTGGGATGGGATGTGGGCTTGGGGCCTCTTGGTCCCAGGGCTGGTGCTCTGTCCGCTGTGCCACTCAGCTGCCCCACAGCACATTTTTGAAGAGGGACAGAGTAAAAGGAGAGAAAAAATATAATAGATGTTAGTGGGGAGGAATTGATGGAGGGAATTATAATCAGCAACAGCAACTGGAAAAATATGGAAATAACTTCTCCGATAGACTTATGATAAAGAATGTGATCCACCTAGGACAGAGCTGATGGTATCAGAACACATAAAGAAGTGCATTTTTTTCTCCTTTTTTCACTTTATTTCTCATGAGGTTTAAAAAAATGTTTACTCTTAAAATATTTTAGTAATATGTAAATAAATTAAAGAAAATTTTGTAAAAAAAAGCCACTTTATTTGACATTCAAAACCTCTTCTTTAGTTGGAAATTTATGTAGAGAGGGATTGACTTCAACCCAAGGTAGTCAATGTCTTCAGCACTGATAAATGACAGTATATTGAAAACACTCTGAAAATTTTCAGCCCATATCTATAGGATCATGTCCTTATCACTAATCTATGTGAATTCATCAACATTGAGTAATTAAGAAGCACCACAGATTTTTGGCTCATTAATAATCCTTGGTATATCATAAAAATGCTTTGAACTGGCACTATTTATGGTAATACTGAATTCCATCTGCCTTCTTACAGAGCATCTCTAAGCTTTGTTTGTACTTCTGATGGAATTAAATGTTGTCTTCTTAGGAAAGAAAAAGACAGTAGGACTTATTTCAAGTGCAATACTGGCTTCAGATGACTGATGATCAGACATAACATTTTTCTTTCAGTATGGTCATGGTGGACTATAGGGATGGTATGGTATCGCTTCTGTCACTCCCATTTACTCTATCACTCAGTTTACTTAACTATTTTGTTTGTACCTTTTGTTTGGAGAGGTTTGCAGAGGGGAAGGGGCAGGGGGGAGGTTGTTATAAAGAGGTAGTATGAGTACCAGGTTCAACTTCAGGAAGACCTGGGTTCAAATTCTGATTCTGACACCACTTGTGTGAAGTTGAGAAAATCACTTAATATCTACATAGCAGTCAACTCTTTAGACATCTTCTTATTGGCAGTGCTATCTGATTACATTGGGAGAGGGAATTCCTGGATAAGGAAAGTATAGATTCCATATTTCTGTTAGAGAAAAGACTATGATCAGAAAGGAGAGAACTACTAGGAAGTAAATATAGTATAAATGCAGTAATAAAATATTTTAACTGCAACAATATTGATTATTTAAATTTATTATTTGATTGATTTATTTAAAGCAAAATATATTAGTGTTAAACAGAACAAAGTAATAACAAATCAATATTGTTTCTAAGACATCTTCTAAAACTTATCTTCTGGGCAATTAGACATGTTTTGAGGTTTGTCTACATAAAAATGATTATCCTGATTTTTTTCCTACTCTGTATTACTACATTTATTTCTTTAATTTATTCATCTATATTATCCTTGAAGCAGGTTTATATTCAACTATATCAATATAAAGTAACTGGTTGAGATATTCCCTGGATATTTAGTATTTTGTTAAATTATTTTTTCAATTATAAATAATGTAGCTTTAATATTTTTCATGTTCATGTCTCCTATCTTGTATAATCCAGAAGTGGGTTCATTGGATCAAAAAATAAGAACAATTTTATACTTCTACATTGATTTTCAAAAAAGACAGACCCAATACATAGCTAAAGAAACAGTTTAAGCTATTGTAAAAGGAAACACTGATTGAATTAATCACTCTACATTCCTTAAAGTAACTAGCTTAATATGAGCCAATCAACCAAAAGCATTAAACTGCAAAAAACATAATGAATTTGAAAAGAGTGAAAACCAATGGATGGAATGAAATGACTACAAAGGAAATATGTGGGTGTTAGTTAAGGGGATTAAGTCATATCCTATAAGGTTTTGTATAAAATAAATAGCAAGTCAGTTCAGAATCTGAGCATCTTCGTGAAAGGTTAGACTAAAAGAGAAAGAAATTTAGCTCCTCCTGAGAGAAAATCACTTGGTGGGGAAAGGGAGTGGTGGAGGGAAGTGGAGAAAGAAAGGGACCCTTTCTCCTTCCCACCCCTTGTAATCAGAATCTGTGAAATTCTAAAGCTAGTAGACTTCTTACAGGTCTCCTAGCAGCATTCCTGGAAAAATTTGCCCACAAAAATCAAGGAAAAATAAAACATACTGAGGAAACTAAACTGCAGGACTCTATAGAAAATTCAGTGAGGTGGCATAGTGACTGCCTTGCAGTCAGGAGGACAGGAGTTCGAGTTCAGTCTTAGATACTTATTACTTACTAGCTGTGTGACCTTGAACCCTGATTGCCTCACTTCCAGGGCCAACTCCAGTCATTCTAATTCATATCTGGTCACTGGACCCCAATGGCTCTGGAGGAGAAAGTGGGTGGTGACTCAACCCCCTCACTCAAATCCAATTCATGTGCTTGTCCTCCGTGATGTAGTGATCTCCTTTGAAAATGAAGGACTAGGGGCAGCTAGGTGGCACAGTAGATAAAGCCCTGGCCCTGGAGTCAGGAGTACCTGAGTTCAAATCCAGACTCAGACACTTAATAATTACCTAACTGTGTGGCCTTGGGCAAGCCACTTAACCCCATTTGCCTTGCAAAATCCTAAAAAAAAAAAAAAAAAAAAAAAAAAAAAAATGAAGGGCAGGAGCAGAGCCAAGATGGCAGCAGGAGAACAGCCCCTCTAAGGTGCTCTCTCTCAAATATTTCAAAAACCTTAAATTTATGACTCTAACTAAATTTTCAAGAGACAGAACCCACAGAAAGATCCAGTGAGGCAATTCTCCAGCCCAAGTAACCTGGAAAATAGTGGAAAACTCTACTGCACAAGAGCAAAGGAACTTCAGCCTCCTGGGAACAGTCCCAGGGCACCTGGGGGCAGTGATTCCTGGCAGCAGAAGCAGTTTCCTAAACTGCACCTCAGGGAGCACCAAGCAAAACTTGGAAGATCAGCAAGGAGACCTCTGCCAGAGCAAGCTCAAAGCCCAAGCCCCCAGCCCAATCACAACACTCAGTGTGGCAGCAGCAGCAGCAGGCCAGATCCAGGAAACGGAAGTAGTCCCATGGAGTCGCTCAACAGGAGCCTCCAGACAGCTGCGCCCAAAGGTAAGGGAGTGGAGGGAGACTGCTGAGGTCTGTCCTCTGTCCCTGGAACAGGACTCTAGGGCTCTGACCACATTTAGACCCTGATCTCAGTAGAGGCCCCCATAGAGCAAGGACACCCCCCCCCCAACAGCTTCATGGCAGAGGGGTGAGCTTGAAGTCATTCATAGACCAGGAGAGCAGTCAGAACCTCACACACTGAGGTCCCTGTGAGGGTGTCCCAATAATATTCAATAGCTCAGGAAGCACCCCAAAACCAGGCACAAGCAAGAGAAATGAGTAAACAAGAACAAAAAAAAAAGGAACCTGACCATAGACAATTACTTTGGTCCCATGGAGGACCACAATACTGAATTTGCAGATGAGAAAGACCAAGCTTCTGCATCTAAAGACTCAAAAAAATATAGAAGTTGGGCTCAGGCAATGACAGAGCTCAAAAAAGATTTCAAAAATCAAAAGAGATAGAAAAAAAATTGGGAAAATAAATGAGAGAGATGCAGGAAAAACATGAAAACAAAGTCAGCAGCTTAGTCAAGGAGATCCAAAAAACACCTGATCTGGAAAAAAAACAGATCTAGAAAAGATAATTTAAAAATTATTGGGCTACCTGAAAGTCATGATCAGGAAAAGAGCCTTGACCTCCTTTTTAAAGAATTTCTACAGGAAAATTGCCCTGATATCCTAGAAGCAGAGGGTAAAAATAGGAATTGAGAGAATCCACCAATCTCCCCCAGAAAGAGATCCAAAAAAAAAAAAACACAACCCCCAGGAATATTATAGCCAAGGTCCAGAACTCCCAAGTCAAAGAGAAAATATTACAAGCAACTTAGAAGGGCACAATTCAAATATCATGGAGCTGCAGGCAGGATCACACAGGACTTAGCAGCAGCTACATTAAGGCCTCATGGTGCCTGGAATAAAATATTCTAGAATGCAACTTGGAATGCAACTGAGAATCAACTACCCAGCAAAACTGAACATCCTCTTCCAGGGGAAAAGATAGATTTTCAAGGAAACAATGGAATTTCAAATGTTCCTGTTGAAACAACCAGAGATGAACAGAAAGTTTGACCTTCAAATATAGGACTCAGGTGAAACAGAGAGGAGGAGAAGGGTACATTATGAGGTACTTAATGATGATGAACTGTGTGTATTCCTGCATGGAAAGATGATACTGATAACACTAATATGAAGCTTCTTATTTAATAGAGCAGGTAGAAGGAGCTTTTTATAGATGAAGCACAGGAGAGAGTTGAATTTTGAGATATATACATAGAGATAGAGATAGAGATAGAGATAGAGATAGAGGTAGAGGTAGAGGTAGATAAAGATGCAGATGTAGACATAGATGTGGACATGGACATAGATATAGATATAGATAGATATAGATATAGATATATAGATATAGATATAGATATATAGATATAGATATAGATATAGATATAGATATAGATATAGATATAGATATAGATATAGATATATGGTAAAAATGGAATCAGTGGGTGAAAGGGAAATGTATTGGGAATAAGAGAAAGGAGAGCTAGAATAGGCTAAGATATTTCATATAAAAGATATTTCATGTAGCTTTTGTAAAGGTATGGAAGTGGGGGAAGGCAAAGGGGAATGAGGGACCCTTCATTCTCACCAAAAATGGCTCAGGAAAGAAACAGCATACATACTCAGTAGGGTATAGACATCTAGAGGAAAAAGGAGAGAAGGGGGACAGGGGGAGGGGTAGGGGGTGGGGGTGATAGAGAAGAGGGTAGATCATAAGAGAGGATAGTCAGATATAACACATTTTACTTTTTACTTTTTGCCTGGTGCTGGGATTGAGTGGTCTGTCTGGGACCATGGGGCCAGGTGGTTGCTAGCTCTCTGGGGTAGGATGTGGGCTTGGGGCTTCCTGGCCCCAGGGCTGGTGCTCTGTCTGCGTCACCACTTGGCTGCCCCACAGTACATTTTTGAAGAGGGATAGAGTAAAAGGAGAGAGAAAATGTAATAGTTGGTAGTGGGGCGGAATGGATGGAGAGAGTTACATTCAGCAACAGCAATTGTGGAAAAATATGGAAGTAACTTCTACGATGGACTTATGATAAAGAACATGATCCACCAAGACAGAGCTCATGGTATCAGAACACAGACTGAAACACATTTTTGTCTCTTTTACTTTACTTCTCATGAGGTTTTATATTTTTATGTGGGAGGGGTTAAACAAGAACATTTTAGTAATGTGTAAACAAAAAAATAAATAAAATCTTAAAAAAAAAGAAAAAAGAAAATGAAGGACAAACATTATTATTAGAAAGTATATCAGAGGATTTCCAGAGCTGACTTACTCTTTTGCCATATAAACTCTCTGAGCTTGAATGGAGAGACTTGGGGGAAAGTATGATCCCACTTTTGGTAGGATGTTTTGGACCAAAGTTTTTTGCTATAGCATCTTAATAAATACATACTTTTCTAAAAGTTAATAATATCTATCTGGTTAATTAATATCAACTAATAATCCACAGAGAAGACACACCAGATTGTGGGCTACATAGAAATAGACAAACCATCAAACCATACCCCAAGACCTAAAGATTGACCCTAAAATACTGGGAGGAGATGCAGTCAACTGTCCTCAACTGACTTACTTTGCCCTACGGTTTAAGTTGGTAATGGGGCTAGTGAGCCCAATGTAACAACAGTTTCAAAGACTTTAAAATGTTTTGAAGAATATAAAAGTTCTCTATGATCAAATAATTGTTTTCAATTTTTTTTCCAGTAACAGAAAAATCTAACATTTAAACCTTTCTGCAGCCTCAAGCCTCCAAAGATTATTTTACTAAGATTTTCTTAAATTCCAAATCTCAATATAAAGGTGTTTGCTATGTCAAATTTAAGAATAATTGGGATAGGAGCAGCTAGGTGGTGCAGTGGATAGAGCACCGGCCCTGGAGTCAGGAGTACCTGAGTTCAAATCTGGCCTCAGACACTTAATTACCTAGTTGTGTGGCCTTGGGCAAGCCACTTACCCCCATTGCCTTACAGGAAAAAAAAAAGAATAATTGGGATGATGAACCTTGATGGACTCTCATTTCACCAGTGCAACAATCAGGGACAATTCTGGGCTGTCTGCAATGGAGAATACCATCTGTATCCAGAGAAAGAACTCTAGAGTTTGAGCAAAGTCCAAGGTCTATTTCCTTTAATTTAGGGGGAAAAAACTGATATCTTATTGTCTGATCCTGTTATTTCTTATAATTTATGTTTCTTCCTTAAGGATATGATTTCTCTCTCATCATACTCAATTTGGATCAATGTATAACATGGAAACAATGTAAAGACTGACAAATTGCCTTCTGGGTGGGGGAGGGAATTAAGATCAGGGAAAAAAATTGTAAAACTCAAAATAAATAAAATCTTTAATGAAAAAAAGAATAATTGGAATAATCTTCTGAAAAGAAACAAATCAAAAGGTTTTCTAACTTGAACCCAAGGTAAAATTAAGGCCAGACCTTTCTCAAAGTTTATTTCATTTCTATTATATTGAGTTTTAAAATAATTACAAATACAAATGAATACACTAATGGTTATCACTTGCAGAGATGTCAGGCTCTCTGACCAGATAATTACTGCAGTTTTCTTAAATGTGCCCTTTGCAGCAATAGCAACAGCAAAACAACAAAAAAAATCTAATTTTTGGACTTGATCCAATGAAGGGATTGCTAAATGTCCCCCTTCCCCATGAAAATCTATCATAATCTAGAAAATAATTTATAAGTTCATAACTTTTTTTTTTTAGGTTTTTGCAAGGCAGTGGGGTTAAGTGGCTTGGCCAAGACCACACAGCTAGGTAATTACTAAGGGTCTGAGGCCAGATTTGATGTCAGGTTCTCCTGACTCCAGGGCCGGTACTCTATCCACTGCGCCACCTAGCTGCCCCGGTTGATAACTTTAAATGGAGTTTTTCCAGTGTTTAGATCCAATGAATTAAAACATGTCTTTTGTGCCAGTCCCATATAGACTTAGGATTAATTACCTTGATAACCAATCTTGTACTTTAACTATATAACTGAGCAAATTGTTGGATGTACTAGAGATATATGGCTATCTTGACTTGTAGTAATTACAATGAAGGCATTATCATATTTTATATTGCCAATCATCTTCTATTTTTCCAATTAATTTTTACTTTTATCTTTAAAACTAGAATATTTTCTCAATATATGTTCACCTCTCTCCATTTAAGCGTCTCTGGTAATTAAAAAAAGAAAAAACCACAAACATAAAATCAAACAAAAACCTTTATTAAAAAAAGTCAATAAGCAAAGTTAAACAGTATGTGCAAAATTTCATACTTAAAGTCTCCCTCTATTGAGAGCAGGGAATTGTGCTGCTTCCTCTGTTCTCAAGAACTAGAACTGATCACTTTAACTAATTAATGCTTTAACAAGCTCTAGATCTACGAGTCTGTGATAATTCAACTTAATAGGGTCCAAGGTTTTAAATATGAGGCAAAATCAGTATCTTCTATGCTCTGAATGATAACTACATACACAACTGCTTTAAAAATAAACATACTAAGTTTAAAATGGTATAATATATCCCTCTCTCAGGATAACAGAAAAAGCTTATTTCCATAAATAATTATTTTTACATATCAATGGAAAGTTATAAAGCAATTCTGATTTGCTAGCATTTAAAAATTGTAGATGCTTTTTATTTTTAATGAAAAACTAAAAGACTGCATAGAAGTCTCTGTGATTTTGTCAGGGTAGGAGATTTTAACTATAGGAAATTATTCCACCAATTGCTGCTATAACCTATCTATGACTTAGTAGATAAATCCAATGGAGTTGCCTAAAGTAATGAGAAGTTAAATGAAGTATACTTACTCATGAAGACAGAAGTGGATTTGAAATCCAAATCTCATTAACTCTATTCCTTTCATCATGTTGCTTTTCATTTTCCCTAAAATGTTTTCATTTTCAACATAAAATATCTTTCTCCAAAATCAAAATAAAACTTGAATAAACAATACTGCCTTTAGCTATCTTTCCAATTCTTTTTCTCCAGTCATGTTTTATAATCTGGTTTTAATTACTTAACAACACATAAGGTTTTATGTCCAGCTGTCAATTCTGCACACACTGCTGAGAAAATGAAACAGAATAAGGGGATGTTAAAGGAGAATAGTGAGCAGGGATGTGAGGGTAAGCCTCTTTAAAACCAGGAACATGATGATAGTCATACTCTCAATGTTATATTCATTTCCCTGTTTATAAAAATCTATGGATCAATCCCCTCAGAAATATAACAATCCTAGACATTGATCTATGAGTTAAAATTCTAAGTACAAATTAATAATCTTTATGATCTGTGTCAGTTTTAGAAAAGTATTTGAGTTTGAGGACACATCCTTAACCTCTTTTTTAGAAGTAGGATTAAACTATGAGTTTATCATTAGTTATACTATGACAGAGTTGATGTTATTGGTTAATTTTATTAATCTATTTTTTTCTTCTTTTTAATTCTTCCTTCAATAAAAGGTTGCTTTTGGAAGGGTAGAAATATACATTTGGAAATGAAAGTAATAAAAAAAATGCCAATTTTTTAAAGGAAAAAAATAGTTTTGAAACTAACATATTAAAGACTATTTTTTCAGAAAAATAACTGTTTCTTAAATTTCTCTTCAATGAAGATAATTTTCACTTTTCCTTCTTTCTCTGATGGTAAATTCTGATGCTGTTATACAATCCTTCTCACTATATGTACACTTTGTTCTTTACCTCCCCTCAGCAGGCTTCAAAATAAGATATATATGCCACAGGTACTTGTTTGACATCTTCCCCCCTCTTAAGAGATTATTTTTCTAAAATACCTTTGAACAAACATTGTGTCAAATTCCTGCATATACTCTGAAGTACAACCATTAGGATCAACACTTTTGCCAGTTTTGCCTGCCCAAGTGGTGTGAACTATCCTGAAGGGTCATTGCAGGGTCTGGCCCACACCTCAGAGTGTTTGGGGGATGCTAACACTTTATATGTGGTTTTATTTTTTGCAAAAATTTTTCTCTGGACTTTAAATCAAAATGCTGTTACAGACATTCATAATTTTGTGAAAGTGTTAAGTTTCTGAGTGCTGAGTGAACAGAACCAGGAGAACTTCGTACATATTAATAGTAACATTGTAAGAAGAAGCAATATGATGGACTCAGTTCCTTTCAGCAATTTAGTGATCAAGGACAATTCTAAAAGACTTGTGATGGAAAATGCCATCTACATGAAGAGAAAAAATATGGAGTCTGAATGCAAAATAAAGCATAATTTTTAAAACTTGTTTTAAACTTGTTCTTTGTTTTCTTTCTTATGCATGGCTTTTTTTCCCAATTTAGTTCTGATTTTTCTTTCACAACATGACTAATATGGGAATATGATAAACATGATTGAATGTATATGTACAGTCTTTATCAGGTTACTCAATGCCTTGGGGAGGAGGGAAGGAAGGATGAATGTTGAAACTATCTTTGTATGTAATTGAAAAAAATCAAATAAGATTTTTTAAAAGTGTTAGGTTTCTTAGAGAAGTAATCTAGCAAGCTAAGTGTAAAATAAATAAAAGCAAAATGAAATGAAGTCCCTGGCTTTAAGGAGCTTGGATTTTATTACAGGATTCATGGATTTGGAGGTCCCTTCCAAGAATGAATACAAGATTGGTGACTTTGATCCAAGGCTCCTTCTAGATACCACTTCATTTTAGGACTTTTTGGTCATGCTTGATGCTCCCTCCCAACCCCACCCCTGCCCTTAGGAAATATTGGCCAGAACCTTAAGATATGAACCCTTTTAGAGGGTTCAAGAAAATCTGAGGTCCCTCTCCTGTTGCTAAGTCATACCTTGGATAGAGCTCTAAGCTTCACTAAGGTTCCCTCCATCATAAACCAGAGAACTTCTGAACTGTAAAAACTAGAATGAGCGCTGTTAACTTCTCATAAGTCCTAATTGCAACATAAAACCAATAAAATCTGAACACCAAGTCAATAAGCATTGATCAAATCAAAAACAGTCCCTGCTCTCAAGGAGCTCCCAATCTAATGGAAGGAGATTCATTCAAACAAAGTATTCTGTTTTGAACCTTCTGAAAAAACATTTTAAAATTATTATTCTAAAGAAGCACTTTTATGACTGTAACAAGAAAGCAACTTCCAGAAAATTGGGTAAATATTTTGTATTGCACAGAATACATTTGCTATAGGCTTGGTTTTCTTTCATACTTAGGTTTATGTTTCCCAATATCCTATAGTGGTCTATTTTCTATCTTCTATTTTCATATATCACATTAGTTGTATCTATCCATTTTCCAACCTATCTACATAGTAAACTATTAGATAACAAATTCTTTGATTACAAAAGATCATTTGTTTTTCTATATCCTCAACTTAAATCATGGTGACTTCATCATAGCAAGTGATTAAATAAAGATTAACTACACTGAATTAAATACATGACAAGTTTTCAGAACGTAATTTCTTAACTCCAATGCCTTAATTTCAATACTGAAAATATTTTACACATGTATGTTAAAAATACAAAATGCTTTAGTTGATCCCAAAGGATTCAATTAATATAACTCACATAAAGACAATGAAGTGCAGTGCCAGTAGTAGCAGATTTGGAATTCAAGGACCAGGGTTCATTATTTAAATAAAAGTGTTGGGAGATATTATATGATCTATAAGGGTCCTCCCAATTCTAAATAGTTTAACTCTGCAAAAACAAGCTATAAAAAGAATGGCATTAAACAACACATTTTCTTTACCGTCCTTGTGATGGAAAATGCTATATATATCAAGAGAAAAAATATGGAGTCTGAATGCAAAATAAAGCATAATTTTTAAAACTTGTTTTAAACTTGTTCTTTTTTTCTTTCTTATGCATGGCTTTTTTCCCAAATTAGTTCATAATAACATAAAAAAAATCTAACTTTCTATCAACTCCCAAGTAAAATCTTCCCTCCATGATCTTTTAAAAATAATCCTGATTTGAAAAAAACACAAATTCAAATGAGAATGTTCAACATTATCCCAACAAAGTTCATGGGCATAATCAGCAGAGTTAAAGATAACTGAGACCAAAGGGTCATTTTATTCCTGACCTTTTCTTCTATAACTGAAAAATTTAAGGGCAGTAATAGTATATTTGGTAATGGTGATATATTCATTAAGAGGAGATAGACTATAAAATTTCAGAGACCACTGAACAGCTGCAATGATGTTCTGTCACTAATGACTGACATAAAATACTTCCAACCCCTTTATCATCCCTCTCTGGTTAATATCCCACATATCTTGAAAGTTATTTTTTGTTTTAATGTATTTTTAAGGAAATGACACACTTCTGGCCAAGATGGTGGAGTGAAGCCAAGCACTGTGCTAAGGTCTCCTGGCTTTCTCTCAGAACTAATATGAATCAAGCCTCTTAACAGAATTCAAATCCACAAAATCCAGAAAGAGCAAAGGAAAAGAACATCTACCAACAAGGTTTGTCTCAGAGGAACATGGGTGAGCTGGGGCAGAGAGCAGAGTCAGCACAGGGGCTGTGGGGTAAGACCCAGGACTAAGCTCAGAGCAGCCACATAAGCTCTGGCTATGTGAACAGGCAGAAAAGCAACGCAGTGGGTGGGAGAGCTCTAGTGCTAGAGCTAGACATCAATCTGGTCAGCTCCGCTGGCCAGGAAGAACAGGGCTACCATGCCCCATATTTTCAGCTGAGTTCCCATGTTTCCAGTTGCAGCCCACCCAATCCCTGTGAGACTCTTCCCAGAACAAACATAGTAATAACCTTACCCCACCCCAGGTGCAGGCAAGAGATCTCTCAGTGCTCAGTGAATAATAAGATTAACTAAATAGCCCAGGGACTCAGCTCACATTGTCCAAGGGCAATTCAGACCCTGTGGCTCCCCGCCACCCCCTAGGCCTAGGGTGTGGGCCACAAATCAAGGTCACAAACACTTCAGAGAAAACCACTTGGAATTACTAAACCCAGTGCGGAGCTCACCACCAAACCTCTGTCAACCAGTCCTTCCCCCAACACAAGATCCTGGGGAAATGAAGAAAGGCCAGGGAAAAGGGGGATCCATTGAAAACTACCTCAAAGACAAAGACCCTAACTCAAAGAGAGCTAGAACTTCTGAGGATATGAATTGGTCTCCAGCCCAAAAAGACTTCATAGAAGAGATAAGGAAGGAATTTAAAGATCAATTGGAAAAATTGGGAAAAGAAACTCAAAGAAAATTAACACCTTGCAAGAAGAAAACAAATGCCAAAAAAAAAAAAATAATCTTCTCAAAACCTCAATTGAGAAAATGGAAAATCCCTTCAAAAATAGAATTGACCAGCTGGAAAAGGAATTTCAAAAAGGTAAATGAAGTACATTCTTTTCTAAAAAAAAAAGAAATGAATCTGTGGAAACTACTTCATGAGACAACAAAAATCTGTTAAACAAAACAAAAAATAGAAGAAAATGTAAAATACCTCATTAGCAAAACCATTTACCTTGAGAATAGATCCAGAAGAGACAACTTTAGAATCACTGGTCTTCCTGAAAACATTGGGGGGGAAAAAAAAGCCTGGACTCAATATTTCAGGCTTTAGTGATAGAAAATTAGAATACATCGATCCCATCCTGAAAGGGATCACTCTGGCCAAACTCTAGAACTATCAGATAAAAGAGATAATCCTGAAACCAGCAAGAAAGAAACAATTTAGATACCAAGGAATCACAGTAAGGATTACATAGGACTTGGCTGCATCAACATTAAGGCATCAAAAGGCATTGGAATGCATTATTCCAAAGAGGAAGGGAGCTTGAATGCAGTCAAGAATTCACTATCTGGCAAAACTCAGACTTCTCTTCCAGGGGAAAAGACGGACATTCAACTAAATAGGAGACTTCCAACTTTGCAGGATGAAAAGACCAGAGCTAAATAGAAAATTTAGACATCAAACAAGAGACTCAAGAGACACATGAAAAGGTTAAATAAAAAAAGGGAAAAGAAAAAACTGCTAACTAAAAAGATGAAACTGGCTATATCACCACCTGGGAGAAAGGTTCTCATAACTCTCAAGAATTGTAATTCTATTAGAGAGAATATACAGATATTCATGGCTTATCCATGACTTTGATAGAATGATTTAAAAGCAGTATCAAGAAACAGGAGGATGGAGGTGACTGAATGGGGTAAAGAGATACAAAGGACCTATTGCCATAGAGGGAAGAGGTGAGAACCACCTGAATCTTACTCTCATCAGATTTGCCTTAAAGTTAACATACACACACTCTGTTAAGAAACTTATCTTACCTTTCAAGTAATAAAAGGGGAAAAGGGGAGGGGGGAAACAGGAACTAACAGAAGGAAGGGGAAAGAGAGGGTAGGGGGGTTGAATATAAGGAGGCAAACACACAGGTGGTGGTATTCAGAAACAAAATATGGGAATATGGAAAAACTGTAAAAAGGGGGAAAAATACAAACAGCAGTAAGATAGAATGAAGGGCAATAAAGAGTTAGTAAATTATAACTTTGAATGTGAATGGGATGAACTCTCCCATAAAATGTAAGCAAATAGTGGACTGGATTAAAAAGCAGAATCCTACAACATACAACTTACAAGAAAGTCATTTGAAGCAGAGAGATACATATAGAGTAAAGGTAAAAATGTTGAAGCAAAATATATTTTGCTTCAGCTGAAGTGGAAAAAGTAGGAGTTACAATCCTTTATTTCAGAGAAAGCAGCTGCAAAAATAGAACTCATTAAAAGAGATAAGGAACTATAACCTCCTAAAAGGTACCATAGATAATGAAGCAATTTCAGTACTAAGTTGCAGCAAGTGTATAGCATCCAAATTCTTAGAGAAACTGAATGAGTTACAGGAAGACATAAACAACAAAACTCTACTGGTGGGAGACCTCAACTTCCTGCTCTCAGATTTAGATAAATCTAATCATAAAATAAACAAGAAGGAAGTTAAGGAGGTAAACAGAATGTTAGAAAACCTAGACATGAAAAAAAAAGAAAAAAAGGGAAAAAAAAGAAAACCTAGATATGATAGACCTTTGGAGAAAGTTAAATGGTCATAGAAAGGAATATACTTTTTTTTTTGCAGTACATGAGACTTACACAAAAAACTGACCATGATATTAGGGCAAAAAACCCTAATAATCAAATGCAGAAAGGCAGAAATAGGAAGATATCGTTCTCAGATCATAACACAATAAAAATCTCTTACAATAATCGATCATGGAGAAATAGAACCAAAATTAAATGGAAACTAAATAACCTCATTTTAAAGAATGAGTGGATCAAATAACAAATTATAGAAAGAATTAATGATTTCATCCTAGATAATGACAATAACAAGATAACATATCAGAACTTTTGGGACACAGCCAAGACAGTTGTCATGCTTACATGAATAAATTAGAGAAAGAGGAAATCAATTAACTAAACATGCAACTAAATAGAGAAAGAATGAATTAAAAACCCCCAATTAAATACCACATTAGAAATTCTAAAAATTAAAGGAGAAATTAATAAAATTGAAAGCAAGAAAACTACTGAACTAATAAATAAAACCAAGTATTGGTTTCATGAAAAAACCAATAAAATTGATAAACTTCTGGTTAATTTGATAAAAAAAAGAAGAAAATCAAATTGTGTAGTAACAAATGAAAAAGATGAATCTTAATGTAGTGCCACTAAATTTGATAATCTAAATGAAATGGATGAATATTTACAAAAATATTGCCCAGGTTAAATGAAGAAGAAATTAAACACCTAAATAACCCTATCTCAGCAAAAGAAATTCAACAAGCCATTACTGAACTCCCTAACAAAAAATCTCCAGGGCTATATCAATTCACAAGTGAATTATATCAAACATTTAAGGAACAAATGGTTCTGATTCTATATAAATTCTTTGGAAAAATAAGTGAAGCAGAACTCTGCCTAACTCTTTCTATGACACCAGTATGGTGTTGATACCTAAACCAGGAAAGAAAAATTATAGACCTATCTCCCTAATGAATATGGAAGTAAAAATCTTAAATGAAATCTTAGCAAAGCGATTACAGTAAATTATCTCTAACAAAATACACAAGCAGTATTTATCCCAGGAATGCAGGATTGGTTCAATATTAGGAAAACTGTTAGTATAAATAACTATATCAATAACAACCTTATCAGAAATCATATGATTATAACAATAGACGCTGAAAAAGCCTTTGACAAAATACCACACCCATTTCTACTAAAAACACTAGAGAATGTAGGAATAAATGGATTGTTCCTTAGAATGATTAACACTATCTATCTGAAACCATCAACAAGCATTATATGCAATGGGGATAAGCTAGAGGCATTCCCAATAAGATCAGGGTGAAAGGGTAGCTAGGTGGCACAGTGGATAAAGCACCAGCCCTGGAGTCAGGAGTACCTGGGTCCAAATTCGGTCTTAGACACTTAATAATTACCTAGCTGTGTGGCCTTGAGCAAGTCACTTAACCCCATTTGCCTTGCAAAAAAAAAAAGATCAGGGGTGAAATTAGGATGCCTGTTATCACCACTACAATTCAATATTGTGTTAGAAATGTTAGCTTCAGCAATAAGAGAAGAAAAAAGAAACTGAAGGAATAAGAATTGGGAAGGGTTGGGGATTTTTAATTCATTCTTTCTCTAATTCTTTTAGTTGCAGGTTTAGTTCATTGACTTCCTTTCTCTAATTTATTCATGTAAGCATGACAACTGTCTTAGCTGTGTCCCAAAATTTTGATATGTTTTCTTGTTATTGTCATCTAGAGAATTCTTAAAAAATCATCTTAAAAACTACTAGAAACAATTAGCAACTTTAGCAAAGTTGCAGGATATAAAATCAAACTTTGTAAATCCTCAGCATTTCTATATATTACTAGCAAGATACAGCAGCAAGAGCTAAAAAGAGAAATCACATTCAAAGTAACTTCAGACAATATAAAATACTTGGAAGTCTACCTGCCAAGGCACTCTCAGAAACTTTATGAAAACAACTACAAAACATTTCACACATAAATAAAATCAGATTTAAATAATTGGGTAAATATCAACTGTTCATGGAAAGATAGGCCAAGTTAATATAATAAAAATGACAATTCTATCTAAATTAAACTACTTATTTAGTGTCCTATCAATCAAAATTCCAAAAAAAATTTTAATGAGCTAGAAAAAAATTGTAAGTAAATTCATAGCGAGAAATAAAAAGTCAAGAATTTCCAGGGAATTAACGAAAAAAAAAAGTGGAAAAGAAGGTGGCTTAGCCTTTCCAGATCTAAAATTTTATTATAAAGCATCAGTCATCAAAACTGACTGGTATTGGTTAAGAAATGGAGTGGTGGATCAGTGGAATAGACTAGGTGCAAAGAAACAACAGGAAATGATTATGGTAATCCGCTGTTTGATAAACCCAAAGAATCCAGCTTGTGGGATAAAACCTCTCTCTATGATAAAAACTGTTGAGAAAATTGGAAGTTAGTTTGGCAGAAACTTAGACCAACATCTCACACCCTATACCAAGATAAGATCAAAATGGGTACAAGATTTAGACATAAAAGAATATTATAAGCAAACTAGGAAATCAAGGAATAGTTTACCTGTCAGATCTATGGAAAGGGAAGCAGTTTATGACCAAGGAAGAGATGGAAAACATCATTAAAAACAAACTAGATGAAAAAAATATAAAAACAAACTAGATAATTTTGATTATATTAAATTAAAAAAGCTTTTACACAAAAAAAATCACTGTAACCAAGATCAAAAGAAATGTGGTAAATTGGGAAACAATTTTTACAACTAGTATTTCTGACAAAGGACTCATTTCTAAAATATATAGAGAGAACTGAGTCAAATTTATAAAAAAAAAAGCAAACCATTCCCCATTTGACAAATGGTTTAAAGGATATGCATAGGCAATTTGCAGATAAGGAAATCAAAGCAATCTATAATCATATGAAAAATTGCTATAAATCACTATTTATTAGAGAAATGCAAATTAAAGCCTTTCTCAAGTACCACTTCATACCTCTCAGACTGGCCAAAATGACCAGAAAGGACAATGATGTTGGAAGGGATTTGGGAAATCTGGAACACAAAGATATTGTTGGTGGAGTTGTGAATACATCCAACCTTTCTGGAGAGCAATTTGGAATACAAAAATGTGCATTCCCTTTGATCCAGAAATACCAAATATCAAAATATCATCATGATTGCAAATATATTTATTCTTATTTCTTGGGGAAAAGTAAACACCGTGAAGGTTGAGCCCTAGTAAATGATGACTCCTTCTCAAAATTATGAAGACATTATTGGGAATGGTCCAATAAGTATGATAAATGGGAACCTAAGTATAAGTTGCAGGTCCTTGCCATATTTAGCAGATGATGATTTTTTTTTAATATGGTGCCCTGAACTAACACCAATAATCTTCTAGGCATGATCTGGCCATGGTAGTATGAAGCACTACTAGCATTTCCCTATGTACTTTATTTACTCCAAGACTATCCTAACTCCCTCTCTTGTTCTTCTCCCTATCTGCAAACTCTAGAACTCCAACTCCAAGCCCAGTTCCACACAACTAGATAGAATGTAAGATACATGAGGAAAGGAGTCATTTAATATTAGTATCCCAAGCACATACCACAAGCCCTGAATAGAGAAGGGCTTTTAATAAATGCTTATAAAGTGATTGATAGATGGATGCCCTGGTAACAGGTTACTGTTAAATGCTTACCTCTTTCTTCTTACTTTGAATATTCATAAATTCTTATAAAGACTAATTCCTCTTTTTAATCTTTATTTTCTTCTAAGATATGCTCTAACATCTCTTAGCTAACTTCAATATCTTCTTTACAGTCCTCTTATATGCTTATAGATATATTCCCTTTTCCCAATTTTTAAACTTCTACTGGTTTTCCCATTTTTTTCTAGCTAGCAAGTAATCTGATTGCCCCCAATTTGTTTATTATTATTATTATTATTATCATCATCATCATCATCATTGTTTTAGTTTTTACAAGGCAATGGGGTTAAGTAGCTTGCCCAAGGTCACACTGCTAGATAAGTATTAAGTATCTGAGGTTAGAATTGAACTCAGGTATGCCTGGCTCCAGGGCAGGTGCTCTATCCACTGCACCACCTAGCTGCCCCTACGCCCACTCATTATTAAAACATCTTTTAAAAAAAAGGAACCATCTCCAAAGTCTACATTTCTTCCCACCCATCCTCCTCACAACCCTAGCTTCCTCTGCCACCATTATACTAAAATCACCAAAGTCACCAGTGCACAATGCCAAAGCTAATGGCCTCTTCCATCCCCATTCCACTTGTTCTTTCTCACTGAATGACACAGTTAACTACCCAACTCCTTTTTCTGTATGAGCCCTCCTCCTTTGGCTTCTGAGCTACTTAACCTCCCTTTCTTCCTTTTTCTAAATTCTCATCTCCATCTACTATAAACTATAACTTTTCTCTCTCTGACTTCTCATTTTCTGTCTATCTGTTATACTGTCTATTTGTACCCACAAAAATCTATTATTAAGTTCTGTTCATTCAACCTCCACAATGTATCTCACATCTGACTCATCTCCATTCTAACCTTTCCCCAAGTATAGAGCCCTCTTAACAACTACCTGAACTCTTTCAATAACCTCCTAAGAAATCTTGCTTCTATCTCTCCCAACCTATTCTTCATACTTTTGTAAACTGATTTTCCTTATATGCATAGAGCTGGTCTTAAAATTTTGCTCAAAATGCCTCCATAGTTTCCTTTTTTTAAAAATTTTTATTTTATTTAAGGAATTGGGCTTAAGTGACTTGCCCAAGGTCATACAGCTAAGCAATTATTAAGTGTCTAGTGCCACATTTGAACTCAGGTTCTCCTGACTACAGGGCCAGTGCTCTATCCATTGTGCCACCTAGTTGCTCCTCCACTACATCACATAGCTGCCCTACTTCCATATGTTGTATGGAAGTTTTCAATACCTACTGAATAGAATATAAAATCTATAACCTGGCATCAAAAGCATTTCATAATCTGGTACCACTAGGGTGTTCCGAACATAACTCATATTGCTCTCTTACATTTAACTCTATACTGAACTATTCATTCATTCATCACTCCATAGTTTCTAATTCTATTACTTTGCTCATGTTGTTCCTTGTGCCTGGAATTACTTATTTCCACTTTGCTTGTTAAATTTCTGCCTTTTTTAAAAGTCCAATTTATGTGACAACTCCAACATTAAGTAATTCATGACTGCATTTCCCTGTTACCCCACCCACTGCAGCCCTCCACTCCCAGTTGGGAATCACCTCTGATCCACCTCAGACTTCACATATACTTTTTTTTTGCACTTTTATTAACTCATCATGTATTATTTCACATTATAATTATTTATGTGTGGAAACTCCTACAGTAGATTATCTTATCTACACTTCATATTTATCCCTTAATACTTAATACAACATATGATTACATACAGACTAAACAAATGTTTATTTTACTATTTGGAAGGAAAATAGATAACATCTGAATAGGTGCTTTCTGAACATAGTATGTGAACAGATAAGATCTGAACAGGTTTGCCAGTTTCTTGGGAGAAAATTTCATTTCTAAGATTTGAGGGGTGTCAAACCATATATTTAATATTCTAAGAATAGCATTTCTACATGCAATCTTTGAGAGAGGAAAAAGCTGCTGAGATATCCAAGTGAAGCCCACTTCTTCCAACCCCAACCAAAGTTAATATTTCTTTATCTGTTGTAACAGTTCTTTACACTAAAATATTATGTTATTTCAGGTCTCCAAAAGGTTTTATGAAGATCATGGAGGGGTATAAATCACCCTTAATTAATTAGTCTTTACAATTATTACACTCATTTTATTAAGAACAGGGATTTATCTTATTTTGCCCTGTAAGAGAAAAAGCATACCACGTAATATTAAAGAGGCATAAAAGAGAATATTATTTGGGAAAACTAAACTTTCAATTTTTTTTGTTTTCTGCTCAAATCTTTGTGTAATGCACAAAGAGAGAATAAACAAATTAATAGGGAAGAACAAAGAGTAAATTTGCATATCATTTATCTAAAACATCTAAAAGGATTCTAAACTACTGTCATACATCTACATCCTAATGAACATGAAAAATAATAATAAAAAGGATCACAAGCTTTACAACTGGAATGGATCTTAAACATAAAATGTAGGTTCATCTTTTCAGAATGAGTTAAGTGATTTGTTCCATGTTACATAGGACATAAGTAACAGAGTTCAATTTCAAATTCATGAACTCTATCTTCAAATCCAGTAATACTTTGTTTAGTATTCTACCATAATACCTCTTCTACACTGCTAATAATTTGTATTCTTTGATAATTAAAAATAAAATTTCTCCAAAAAACCCCAAAATCATTATACAATATTTCTGAACAAGAGTTAATTAATCATAAATATAGATTAAACTGTGCCAAGTTCTTAATTTTTCAAGGTAATTTTGATTATATTGGTGTAAAATGTTTTTGTTTTACAAATCAATGTAAAGTTATAAAATGAGCTGAAATATTTCAATATTTTTCAAGCATTATAAACAGCAATATTTATTATAATTAAAACATACCTGAAAAAGAACATGTACATGGCAGCTGTGATGCAGAACAAAAGGACCTATAACCAGAAGAAAATAAATTATTTGCCAATAATGTTCAAACATGAACATGATCATTTATATATATCTCAAAAATTAAGCTTTTTCAGGTACAGATTACTTCTATAATACATCACTGAATATAGTTATTTTAAAACATGTAATTTTTTTTCTATTATCCATTCAAACTTTAAAAAAACAGAAAATAAGGAGTAAATTCAAAGAAATCAGGTGAAATTAGGTCTGATACTTCACTAAGCCAAGACAGCAATGTAATAGTTATAAAGAAGGACCAATAAGTGATGTTCATTAGGCTTCACCCTTCTGTTCCTAAAAAATGTGAAGGAAATGATGAATTTATAATACATTACTTCCTGCAATAGTGTTACTATAACTCTCAGGAAATACAGTGCTATTGCTGTCATCACCATAGCATGTAAGAATTACATAAAAAAAAAAATAAGTCTCACCCAGTCCAAGAACAAAGAACTAGTCATACCATATGAATAACTTTTAACTTCTTATCACAATCACACACATTCAAGAAGTTTGTATTCATGTGAATCTGGAATACTTCTCACTCTGGACCAATACTTACCAAAAGCTACTTTGCTTTTTTGCCTCCAAAGAAATTAAAACATAGATCTTGATCCCCTTTTTAAGTTGCATAAAAAGGGACCTAATGACTGATACTTGTTGCACCATTTAAAGAATTTGAAATACATGTTGTTCTAGCTGCCTCTTTTGTGGCTTTGCCTTCAAATTCTCCATTATACCAAGGTGAATGTACTGCTCAATCCCTAGATTTCTCAGCCCATTCTGACCTCCAATCTTTTTTTTCTCCTGAAATATCTCAAAAAAAATTGAAATGTCTTTTCCCCAACTCGTCAAACCCTATTTGTTTATTCAAGTGCCTTACCTTTCTTTCTTTAATTGGGAGATCCTAAGTTGATAGGACTTAGAGCTAAGAAGGACCCTTAAAGCAGAGGTTCTTAACTCAAGAGTTCATAAACTTGTTTAATATGTTAATAATTATTTGTATTTCAATATGACTGGTAATTCATTATTGGGAATTCAATATGATAAGTAATTCCTGAAGAAAATGCTCAAGCAAGCAGATTTAAAACTACTTATTGTCTGGGGCACTGAAAGTGATATGACTAAGTATCATTAGCCAGTATTTCATGTAAAGTGTCTGAGCCCACATCTGTTCACTCTAAGGCCTGCTCTTAATACACTATTCCTTATTAAAACAGATTATTTACATGCCATCTAATGTACAAAATTCAATGCGTGTTCAGTAATTGTTAATAATGTTCAATTCAATGCTGTTCAATAATTTAGACTGGGTTGAGTCCTTATAGAATATGGAAGGTCCTGAATTTCCAGAGAGAAAAAAAGGAACTTTAAATCAGAACTTGGCTATTCAAAACAGATTAAGAAGATCTTGATTTTTTTAAAAAGTGATGATGATGATGATGATATATACAGTTCTAGTACTTTAATATGAATTCAAGATGGAAGAGACTTTGACCTTTCCTAAAGACATTAAACTATCTTGCAAATTTCTAGATATTGGGCCAGGTAGTAAAAATACAAAGACAAAAAAATAAAAAATACCTGCTGTCAAGGAGTTAAATATTATACATGTCTGCAGAAAAATAAAGAATATATCTTAAATAAATGCAAGTGATATTTTGAAGGAACAATATTTATAACTGATACAGGATAAGGGCAGGTCTTTCCAGGCAAGTGGCACTTGAGTTGAGCCTTGAAGAGGAAAGTGAACAATTCAGGTATAGGAGATGGATAGTGCAAAGGCATAAAAGAGTCAGATAGAACATGTATAAGTAGAAATATTTGTCCTTCATTCTTGAAGGAGAACATGACATAAGAAAGGTGATGCCATGAAAACACATGAATTGGAATTGGGTATTCTGCTAAGCTCCTCCAGAGCCATCTGGGTCCATTGGCCAGATATAAATCAGGGTGACTGGAGATGCCCTGGAGGAGTGACAATTAGGGTTAAATGATTTGTCCAAGGTCACACAGCTAATGAGAGTCAAGTGCCTGAGGCCAGATTAAAACTCCAAGGTTAGTGGAGTGCTCTATCCACTGCATCACCTAGTTGTCCATGTACAAGTAGGGGAAGTAAACATTGTTTATGGAGAGAAATAACATGAAATCAATCTGAATGGATAAGTAGAGACTCAAGTCCATGAAGATCTTCCAAAGTCCCCTTGGAAATATCCCAAGCACGATTGGAAATCACTAAAGTTTCTTAAACTAAGGAATGATATGGTAAAATCTATACATTAAAAATATCAATTTCCCTTCCTTTTGTCTCATGTCTTTGCTAGTGGCGCCATGGGTCACTAACAGCTCTACTGGAGCCACCCTCGCGTCTGTTTGAACTGCCATGGCCTGATCTGCAAACATGGCCTGAACATGTGCCATCAGTGCTTCTGGCAGTATGCGAAAGACATCGGCTTCATCAAGTTGGACTAAATCGTATTTACGGACCTCTGTTACATTAATTACTCTTATCAGTGGCCACCATTGCATTTCAGTCTGTACAACTATTTGATCTACCAACTAGAAGATCAATTCTGTTGTGCCTGCTATGCTAATTTGTATATATAATTTAAAAAAGGTCATCTCAGTTATAACTAAAATTTAGTGTGAACTTATTGACCCTTCAATGAATTATGTGAAAATAAAAAATAAGATATTAATCATAAAAAATAATATCAATTTGGGAACTGTGTGGTAGATGGACTGTTGAAGGAAGACACTGGAGCCAGACAAACAATTGGTAGACCATTAAAATACCTCAAAAGACAGGGTGATTACAGTATAAATAATAAAGAAAGGGATATGAATGCTTTTGAAACAGCAAAATTATTAAGACTTGGTAACTGATTGGATGGAGTAAGGAGTAAGAGTGAAGAGTCTTATAAACTTGTATGACTAGAAGAATAGTAGTATCCCCAAAGTATTTTTTTTAAATTCAAAAAAGGGAAAGTCAGGCGGAGACAGGCACTTAGGTAGAGAATGAGTTCTGTTATACATGTTAAGAAGGAGATAACCTAATATCTACACGATGTGTCCAGTGGAGAATCAAGAGATAAAAGCTGAATATGTAGATTTTGGAATAATCAGAAAATTGAAAATGTCGATTAAATCCACACCAGAAAACAGAAGAAAAAAGTTACCAAAACGTAGATTGTGTATTACATGTCACATTACACACCAGAAAAATTATTAGGTCTGAATTTATTTGTTTCATACCATGTATAATCAATCCAATAGCTATTCTCAAACTAATTAGAGGATGTACGGTTATGTAATTTTTAAAAAAAATTTACATAATTCAAATATAAAATCTGGTTTGGTTTTTTTTTTTAGGTCCTTACATTTCATGTTAGGAAATTTTTGCTATAATTGAAATTCTTTATTCTCCTGATAGTCAAAAGAATAATAATAACTAAAAAAGAAAAGTAAACTTTATAAAAGTCAATTCTTCAATATATAACAAAATTAGATCAAAGAAATATTAGGATTTGTGAGAATTGGCTGTTTTAACTAAATGAAATGAGCTCACAGTATTTTCCTTATATGGTTTACCTTTCTTGATTTATGTCAAAAGGTCCACAAGCAGAGCTTGGCAATGTATTAATGCTGAAGTTTTTTTCAATTTTAGAAACAGTAATGTCAGGAAAATGGTTAAAAAGGCCGTGTAGTCAAGATCCTGCCCTTTTATGTAAAGTAATTAAGTTAAATCACAACCACCTTTAAATTAAATTATTAAAAGATAGATAGCCATGGACAAGACCAAAGTTATGTAAATGGTCATATATTAGTAATTGATACATATAATACTGAACATAGAATCTTTAAACAATTTCAAGTCTTAAGGATGGATTTTGTAAAAATCAATTAAATACCTTAAAATGACTTCTCAAAGAAATAAGAATAAATAATAAAGTAGATGGAAAATCTAGTATAAATAAAAAAGCAAAGAAAAATCATAATATAATCATCTAAAAACAAAACAGATAACAGGAGTTGAAGTTTATTAAAACTAAAAGTCAAGGACCTGTACTTAAAAGCTGTGATAATGTTCAGTTACATTTCTTCCTTTGTTTCTCTTTCTTTACCATTTCTTTTGTTTGTTTTGGACAAGTTATTAAAATAATCTCAAAAAAATCAGGAGGAGGAGATAACAATGTAAAGGGAAAGGAAAAGTCAGGAAAAAGTTAGGGAAAGAAATCATTTAGGGGAAGAAGGGACTAAGGGGGGGGTTGAAAAGTGACTAAAAAACAAAAAAGGGATAGAAAAGCTAAAGAAAGATAAAAGGATTGGGGAAGGTTTTATTATTGTTAAATTGGAGTTCAATCCTTGGAACTTATTTGAGGAGGTATAATCTCTATAACACCCACTACTTTATCCTTTAATCTTTCCAACAACCTAGGAAAGTTCTAACAAATGAATCAGTTCAAAAGCAACTCAAGAGTTTCCAACTAATGATTCAGAGACTGAACTAGATTTTGTTTATTGAAAGGGCCAGGATACAAACATGATCCCAATGAGAAAATTAAGTAGCCTTGAAATAGCTATGAAATTTTAGTCAATTAAGAAAAGATCCAACTTTAAAAAATTTTAAGGTATTAAAAAGTTAGCTAACAAACATAATTACCTAAAGATCTTATATGCATATTGCCTTTTTGACTCACTACCAAAACATGAAACCGTTTACTGTGGATCAATTTGAAAAAAATGCTTTTTATATAACTGATGTAGGGGGCCCCAGTCCTTTACTTAATGCAGCAAAATGCAATTCAGCAAAAGACTTGCAAGTAATTTCACAGCTGGGGAGGTGATGAGGGGAAGCTACATGAAATTCAGAGCACAGAGAAGCTGAAAAAATATTATGTTTTCAATAGGGCAAGGTAACTAAGTCATCTAGAGGGAGCATTCCAGTTATAGACAGATAAATGATGGGGAACTTTATCCTAACCCAACAGTGACATTCAAATTAACTTCAAGTAGGAATGAGAAACAGGCCTAAGGCATTATTCCCTAGCCCAGATGCCTCTTTAAAAAAAGTTATCTAAAATAGCTTCCATAGGCAATAACAGTAGTTTCAATAGGCAACCACAGTGCCACTTTCTTGAAGAGCTTTATATTTTCAGAAACTTTCATATTGTTTCTTACTATACTTGTCTAGTAAAACAGCACTCTACTTCAGGCAGCTACTGTCAGGAAGCTAACAGCTGCTATCCAGCTGAGTTCCACATGCTTAAGTATCCATTCAGACCTAGTAAAGAACCTTGAGAAAAAGAACCTTGGTAATTCAGAGACACTATCCATACTGAAAACATTTTCAACACTATTCATTTGAAATATGGGTGTTTCACCCGTGTAATAGGAGCATCATGTCATTCACACACATAGGTGGGACTAATTCTTACAAGTGGCATGTCTTGTGTCCATACCCAAGCCATCTGCCAATTCCCCATGCATCTGCTCATTCCAGAATTCATTCAGGGAAAATCCTTTTCCTGATTATGTATGGTATAACTCATGTTTGGCCTGGTTCTCACCCTTCCCATACAGCTGTGCATTTCTTTCTACAAATTCATATTGCACTGCCAGCAAAAATTTCCTTGGGTAGAGTTGAATAATTGTCACAAAAACATCCACCAGAATCAGAGTTGGAAAATAAATTAGCAATTATCTTGTCAATTAATAAGCAGGTATTGAGGACTGAGATTGTACTACCAAGTAAAAAAAAATAGTCCCTGACTTCACAAAATTTATATTCTATTCAAGAAAACAATATTCACCCATAAGAAAGCACAAAAATAAGACAAATACAAAGTAACTGAGACACTAATAACTGGGAATGTCAATCAAGCACTGAAAGCAGTTAGGGAATTTTAAGAGATAAGGGTGAATAGAAAGCGCATTCTAGATAAGGGGCACTGCTTGTGCAAAAATAAAAGTAAAAGATGGTATATCATGTACAAACACCAGCAAGAAGAGAAGTTTCACTTTCTCAGAGTGTATAAAAAGGACTAAAATATATTAAGACAGAAAAGGTTGTTGCAAGGCTGTGAAGGACTTAAAATGCTAAATAAAGGAATTTTTGCTTGGGTTTTGTTTCAGTCTAATTTAAATTGAAGGAACAAATTCAGACATGTACTTTAGAAATATCACTTGGGAGCTATACAGAGAAATTGAGGCAGCATATAAAAGATGGTGAGGGGAGGGGAAGCAGGATTAGAAGGATATCAATTAGAAGACTACTACAGGAGCAGCTAGGAGGACCTGAGTTCAAATCTGACCTAAGACACTTAATGATTACCCAGCTATGTGGCCTTGGGCAAGCCACTTAACCCCATTGCCTATCAAAACCAAAAACCAAAAAAAAAAAAAAAAAAAAAAAAAAAGACTACTACAAAAGACTATGTGAAAGACTATGAGGTCCCGATTAGGGTTATAAAGAGACAGAATGGAACTCATTCAAAAAATTCTTTAGAACAGAAGTATCAAACCCATAGCCTACAACATTCCAGAGTAAGATTCAAACCAGATAAAAATATAACTGAAAAATAATAAAACATAGATAATACTACATTTTAAGACCCAAGTCAGTGTGTAGTACACAAGGAACATGACATAATTGATTAGTGGTTAGCATTTCTATTTAAGTTTGACTCCACTGCAATAGAAATTTTAAAAAATGATAAGATTTGCAAATGATTGGATATGGGAAGTTAAGGAAAGGGAAAACTGTGGAGGAGTCCCAGGTTCAAACTTTTTTGACTGGAAAGATGGTGATAAGAGAAACAGTAAAGGTAGAAATAACAAAAGGTTTATAGGGTAAGTGGGAATGAGTTGCTTTGATTATATTATACTGAGCTTGAGATATCTACAGAACATCCACTGAGCAATGTCCAAAAGGCAATCAGTAATGAAGGAGTAGAACAAGAGAATTTTAGGGCTAGCTGTATAAGCCTGGTAGTCAACAGCATAGAAATTATAACTGAAAAGTACAACATGAGAAGCTGGCTTAGGATGGAGTCTTAAAGCATATTTTCAGTTGTGGGGGACAGGATGAAGATGATGAACCAATAAAGGAGATGGATAAAAAAAAATCAGACAGGTTTCTTTTACTGATATCTTTAAATTTTTATTTTGTTTTTCAATTAATGAGCATTTATTTTTCTCCTTCCCATACTTACCAAAAGAAACTATTGTAAGAAATATGCATAGCAAAACAAATTCTTACATTTTTCAAGTCCAAATTCTTTATTTTGGGTTTACCATCTTACATCTCTAGAAGGAAGTTTTCTGATGAAAGGATGGTTGGTCAAGACCTGGATCAGAATTCTTAAGTTTTTGAAGTTTTTTTGTCTTTATAATGTTGCACTGATATAATAATTTGTTTCACTCTTTATACAAGTCTTCACAAGAATCTCCAAACTGTATTACAAAGCGAAAATGATCAAATCAACTTGGTGCTAGGTAAGAAATAGAGAGGTTGCTTAAGTGGAACAAATTAGGTACACAATCTATAGAGGAAATGAACAAAAGTAGCTTAATAATTCCGAAGAGACCATTGACTTGTACAAGAACTCATTATTCAATAAAAACTCTTGGAAAAACTAGAAAGCATGGCAGAAACCACAAAGTATGGAAGAGACCAACATTTTAGATATCATATATAGTAAGACAAACACTGAATAGATAAAAACTTAGAAATGAAAGGGAATATAAACAAATTAGAGGAACGTGGAAAATTTTATTTACCAGATCTATAGATAGGGGAAGAATGCATGACCAAACAAGGATGAGATTCACATGTGATAAAATGAACAGTTTTGATTAAATAAAATAAAAAGTTTGCAAGCAGGCAAAGCTAATGCAACTAAAAAGAGAAGCAGGAAATTGGGGAAAGATACTACAGCAAGTTTCTTTGATAAAGGTCTCATTTCTAAGATGGGAATTAATTTAACTTGTAAGAATGAATGACAGGAAATCAAACCTATCAACAAAATATTAAAATTTCTCTCATTAAATCAAATAATTAAAGAAATGCAAATGAAAGCAACTCTGATATAAAAATCAGCAGATTGGCAAAGTTGACAAAAAAGGGGGGGATGACAAATGCTGGAGGGGTTGTAAGAAAACAGGTGTATCCTGTTGGGAGAACCATGAAGTAGTCTAGCCATCCTGGAAAGCAATTTGGAACTATGCACAAAAAGTTATTAAATTGTAGCAATATCACTTTTAGATCTATACACTAAAGAGATCAGAGAAAGAAGAAAAGACCCATATATGTGTAACAGGGGAGCAAATGATTGGAACCTGAGTTAGTGCCCATTAATTGGGAAATGGCTAAACAAATTATGGAATTTATGGAATATATATAAATGCAATGGAATAATTTTGGGGTAAGAAACAATAAAGAGGATGGTTTTAGAGAAACCCGAGAAGTCTCATATGCACTGATATAAATTGAAATAAGCAGAGAACAATTTATAATGACAAATACACATATATATATATACACACTTTTGCAAGGCAATGGGGCTAATTAACTTGCTTGAGGTCAACATAGCTAGGTAAGTATTAAATGCCTGAGGCTGGATTTGAACTCTGGTCCAGTACTCTCTCTCCACTGTGCCACCTAACTACCCCCATGATAATATATTGAAGATAAAGAAGGGGAAAAGACCAGCATTTATTATTAAGCATCTCCTATATTTAAGACACCATGCTAAGCACTTTGCAAATGATATAGCATTTAATCCTTGCAACAACTCTGGGAAGTAGGTGCTGTTATGATCCACATTTGCAGTTGAAGAAACTGAGGCAAAGAGAGGTTGTGACCTGCCTGGTATCATACAACAACTAAATTTCTAAGACTAGATTTGAACTCAGATTTTCCAGAATCCAGGTCCAATACTCAAAATGGCCAATCATAATTCTGAGAATATGTTATCTATTTCCAGATAGAGGGACACTAGAGAGGTTTGTATGTATGCATCTATAATGTGTGCATATATGTGTGAATGTGTGTATCTATATATTTGAACTTAGCTAATGTAGGTATTTGTTTTACTTAGTGATGCATATTTGAAACAGTTTTTTTTTTCCTTTCTCAAGGGGAGAAGGTAGGAGGGAAAGAATTAAAACTAAGAAAAAAATAAAAAAAATAAGATTACTCTTAGAATAAAAAAGAGACGAACAATGAGTTTTTATAGGAGGTAACTGCAGAAAGGCTAAAAAGCATATTTGCAGCCACGTGCTTTTGAAACTAGAAGGATAAAATAAATATAAGCAATCATCATGCAAAAGGCTAAAGAGAATGAAGATTCTAAAAAGTTAAGGGATAACTGATGGATCATGCACTGAAACAATTAAGAGAAGAAGGGTCAAGAGCACAAAAATAGGAGTAAGCTTTGAAAAGGAAAAGGAAGATTTTTCTCCTGTAAGGCAGAGAATAAGCAAAGATTTCTGAAGAAATTCCAAGATGAAGAGAATGGAATCTGTCTTATCAGACAAATCTTTACTTGATAAAGCAGAAGGAGAAGGCACTAATGAAGAACATAAGGAACAATAGAGTTGTTATGGAGATTTAGAACAATCTCAATAGAAAGAAAACAAGGAAGAATAAAAAAGATGCATATAAAGATGGAAACTACCAACAGTTGAAAGAATATTTATTTAAATAAGATGAATTTAAATCTCACCTCCTGCTCACTATCTATATATCAACCTCTTTGAGCCTCCATATCTGTAAAATAAAGACATTGGATCAGATGGTCTCTCTGGTCTCTTCTACCAAAGTCCAACTGAAGTTCAAGCAAGAGTTTCTTGCAGAAACAAGTAACATGGCTCCATACTTTATTCAGCAATGCTTAGAAGACCAGGACAGAGAGAACAATTTTAGTTAGGATTTGCCCATGAAAGAACACTTGAGTGTGTTGAGTGTATGCCTTAATTTTCAATTTGTAAGGTTTTATCTAGGTCCAAAACAATTAAGAAACATCTATTTTGAGTCAGAAACTGTGTTAAGCACTGAAAAGACCTAAGACAATCTCTATCCTCAAGGGGCTCATAAAAGTAATGGAGGAAGACAGAAAAATCTTAAAAAGCTGAATGGGTAGTAAGAGTGCTGAGAGGGAGAGATAACTTCTTTTAGGAATTACTAAATTCTTAGAGTCTATGTATTCATACACTTCTCAACCCCTTGAAATCTGATTTCTGATCTCATCACTCTTATGAAACTGCTTTCTCAAAGTTGAGAACTCTCAGCTGCTAAATCCAATGGCCTTTTCTCCAATTTACTCCTCTCTGACTTTTCTATAACTCTGACATTGACGACTCCCCCACCCTCCCACACCAACCCCCTTCCAGAAAGTCTTTCTTTCCAAAATCAATCTCTCTCTCTCTCTCTCTCTCTCTCTCTCTCTCTCTCTCTCTCTCTCTCTCTCTCTCTCTCTCTCTCTCTTCATTCTCCTAGTAGGCCATTAACAAAAGAAAATGAATTTGAGGCTATTTTTTTCCTATGTATTGAGGAACTGTCCTATCCACATGCCAATCTTCCTTATGGCAATTGTATATTCATTTCTGAATTATCTGATTCAGTTTAGGAACTTTTCTCTTTGTCCAAGTTCAATTCCCCATAAATGGTACAAAATTCTTAACAATATAATCATCAAGAACTAATTAATTATCAACCAATAAAACTGATTAGGTACATTACTTCTAATTGACCTGCACCCCTTCATCAAAATATGTATATCCTTTAACAAGAAAAAAAAATCAGGTTTTTTTAAAAAGATATATTTAAGACAATGGGGTTGAGTGATTTGCCCAAGGTCACACAGCTAGACAATTATTACATGTTTGAGGATGGATTTGAACACAGGTCCTCCTGACTCTAGGGCTAGTGCTCTATCCACTGCACCCCCTAGTTGTCCCCAAGAAATTAGATTTTTAAATTAATATTAAAGGTGATCTTGATGGGTAAGCCACAATAATCTAAGAGGTATATTTTGGAGGAGGAAGAGACAGTTTTACCAACTTTGCACCCCAAAAGGATGTCTAAGAACCTTTGGAAGATTTTTGAAATTTCTTTTTTAAAGAACCAAATCAATTTCCCATTTCATTTTCCCAGTTGCTTCCCCTGTTATGCTCTACACAGGGCCCTATCCCAAATCATCATATCCTAAGGATATGATGCAACCTGTAACTTCCCATGTCAATAAAACAAACCAGCAATCTCAAGCAAATCAGTGCCATTTTTTCTGATTTAATGTTAACCAGTTCTCCTCTGCATGTGCATTGCAGTTCAATTCACTTTAATTGAACCCTACATGCAATTTATTAAAATATCTATCATATTCTGCTGTATACATGGCAATTTTTTTCTTTTCTCATTTTGTATTTAAGTTTAAAATAAATAGAAAATTTTTAAAACTATCGTATGAAAAGTTTTGTTTTGAGTACTTAAATATATAAATACCAAGAAAAAAATTTACACTCTACAGCAATGATATAATATGCATTTTTAAGTAAATTCAAGGGTATGTGAAAAATTGAGAAATAATTAAAACTAGAAATCAGCCAAGTTTTTTGGTAGAGGAAAGTCGAACTAAACTTTGAAAGAAGCTAAGAATTCAAAGAAGGAGAAATAAGGAGGAGGAGTACATCCCAGATATGAGAGCTAGCCTGTGTTAACAGAGATGTCTACTTTGATGAAAAATAAATAGGTCAGAACATATTATGAAAGAAATAAATGGGGGTGAGCAGAAGAGAATGGGGGGAAAGTAAAGAGTTCTGGAAATATAGGTTGGAGTCAAACTGTGAAGGGCTTAGAAGAGATTATAATGAATTTTTTATAATCTCTTCCCAAAAGTAATAGGGAGCTAGAGAATGAGACAAAGTCATGAAGCAGGGAGTGCCTAGCAGACATTAAAAAAATAAATGGAGTAGGTAAAGACATATGGTTATGTATCATCCTTAAGGATCATTAACATAAGAATTGTTAGGAAGAAAACAAATGAAAAAAATTCAGGATTGTGTTTAGCAAGGCATGAGCAACAATAGATCAAGGGGGCAAGGAGAGAGATAAGATAAGCAAGCATTGGATAAAAGAACTGGTCAATATTAGTGTTAAGAGTACAAAAGGAGGTAAGTAAGATAGATCAGAGGAGTATTAAACTGTTGTAATTAGACCACATGTTTCCAGTCTTTCCCTTCTCTATATCATTTCTTTACTCAGCTGTCAAAATAAACATACTAATGCACAGGTCTGACTGTGTCATTCCTTTAATCAAAACCTTTCAGTGATTCATCCCGGAACTAGATAATTCACAGATTCCTCTATCATTTAAAGTCCTGCAAAATTAAACTCTAATTTCCACCTTGATTTCATCCTACCCTTTCTTGACTTCATTTCCATGTACTTATATGGGATATTATCCCCACCCGGGAAAAATATTACTTCCCACATATACTTGTCTTTTATCAAGGTACAGCTCAGGGGCTCAGAAAGAGATCCTTTCTCCACAAAGCTTTCCCAGCTTCCTCCCACAAAGCTCAGCTGAGATGACACTTTCCTTAAATTTAACTAGAACACTCTTGACCCCTATCACATTTGACTTGGTATGGATGCACTGCATCCTTTGGTGGAAGGTCCATGTCATTTTTTTTTCATCCTTTTGTTCCTGGCACTGAGTATAATACCAGGTATAGAGTAGACACAAAAAATCTTTTTTAAATCATTGAAATGCATCCTAATAAATAACAGAAATTTTAGTATATAATTTAAGAAACATTGCCATTAGCATATAAAGTATATTCTGGAATGTTACTGTGGCTAACACTGAAATATTTCATACCTCACATACAGATAAATCATCTAACATACATTTATACATACATACATATATTTTTATATTGGAATATTTAAAAGTTTTTGAAAACCTTTTGGGCTTTTTAGTTACTAACATTCACCTTTCATCCTTCTTGAAAATTTTAATTTGATTAACAGACATTTTTTTCTTGGAAGAATATAAATGCTTTGTTGTTCAAATTTTCAAAAATTATAAAATTAGTAAGATTTCACTATAGTTATGATCATCACTTTATGTCAATTTTTTATATAGTGTAGTATGAAAAACTTTAGCAAGATCAAATAAACTCACTGCAGTTTCAGGTGAATATAAAATTATTTTTGTCAGCCTTTAGAAAAAATAAAGCAACTGAAGAAAGCTAAAATTTACAAGAAAATAGTTAATAGCATGCTCCACCACATCCTTCAATTAATTTTCTTTTCTGTGAAGAAGAGAAAAATTCATTGTAAAATTATATAAATAAAATTTACTATGAATTAAATCCTTGATTTGGGAAAACAGAGATTCTTCAACTAAGAACTCAGTCTCACTGTCTTTTCTGTTATCCCGGTCCTTTCAACATTTCAACATCTAATAACAGTTGGAGGTCTAAGACAAAAAAACATGATCCTCAGGAAATCTTTAGTCCTTCACATGGACCACGCTACTCACTCAAAAGTATTATGTTCATATTATACCAACCTTCCATTCTAATAGAACTATTCCTGAAACCAAAAATAGTCCTGAAAGAAAACATAAGCCTTTTCTTTTCCTAAAAATCTTTAATTAAAAGGCACAGGAAGATCTGTAAGAATGGGCTTTTTCTAATTACTGTATTTTCAGAAAAACAGTGGAAACATGACGCTTATATTCACTAAAGAATTGGAAATGAACAAAGGTGAAATAAATGACTCAGTAATTAAGTTATTTGGGTATAAAGTATAAAATTTCCAGTTTCAGTGAAGTGCCTATTTCCTTTTAATAACTGGGCTTTAAATTTGCTCAGAACAACATCTTTAAGCTTTTAGGAATTTTGTTTGAGAGCAAAAGGGATGGCAACAAGAAAAAGGAACTGCTTTATTAGCTTGTTTCTTTTGAGGTGATCATAAAACTTACTGCTTAAGAATGTATTAATCTTAATTATTTTGCTCAAAAATTTAATAAACACATAACTATACTATACTATAACCCAATACTATAACAGATAACTTGTGAAAACCTAAGAAGTTTCTATAGTTAAGGAAAAAAGCTCACTTTTGATGATGTTTAAAAAATAATTAAACATTAAATGACATAATTTTACTTGGATTAAAAAACATATTTAAGTTACTACTTTTAGGGATTTCCTACACTTCAGAAAGCTAAAACCTTCTTATATAAAATTCTACAAAACACTAGATCTAGAAAATACTCTGAGATATTGTCAAAACACTAATAAATCAATGTAAAGGTCAATCTAACCATAGCTAAATACCAATGTTGTCTCCACCCAAAAGTTGGAATGAAATGAACAAACAGTGTCTCAGCATGGCACAACAACTCAGTAACATCATGCTGAGATCATTAGGAATAAAGCAGAGTAATGCCATCAACATGTAATCCCCCCAGATTATCCAGGTCACTTAGGAACTGAAATGATTTGGCTTTCTCAGTCTTTAAGACTTAATTAGTCACAATAAACAGAACTAATTGGGGGAGGAAGTTGACAAAATTCCACAGAGCTGTGGTTTTCTAAGTGTTTCTTTTTAAGTGTATTAAATATAGTTTATGGCAAAAAAATTAAGTATGTACTTGTATGTTAGCCAAAATTTTCACACAGAAATGTTGGGTGGAACGAGAAACAATCTAGTTAATGCTGTAATAGGAAATGCCCGTGAGGAAAGCAGGTGGTTCCTGGTAGACTGTTTAGGAATTCTATCATAGCTGTCCTATGCCTACATTCTTCATCTTAATCAAGTTAAAATTGAAACTCTAAGTGTTATGTGAGAATAATGAAGCTGGGATTTAATTAAATGTAGGGGGGGAAAAGGCAATGAATGCAATGCTTCAATGGTGCATTCTTCAATCTCAAATAGGAAAAAAAAATGATGAAAAGCTCCACATGCAACTAAGCAAATATTTTTAAAAAGCCAAATGGGGTTAATGGTTGATGGCAATGACCAAGGAATTAGAACTTTCAAGAAATGAATCTAAAATTAGAAACAGGCTGTGTTTTTAATGAAATGATAAATGAATTAAATTAAAGGAAATTTGCTAGTATCACATTATAATGCTCTACCATTCAAATTCCATTTGAGATTCTTGTTATGCCACAAACCACAACTCACATAAATGGAAATTGAGTGGTTTACTGATGCTAGCAGTACTTTCAACATGAAGGTACAGCTGAGTCAAGAAATTTAAATTCAAATGATACCATCATTTACATGATTTTATACAATTATTCTCTTTATAGTGTATTATAAGAATAAAAAAAGAAACTTATTTGCCCCATTTCATTTTGTTTTTCAAAAGACTAACATAATACAATTCTTTTTTGGAACTAATAGATAAAATTTATCATAGCTCTGTATCATAATCTTTATTATGTGGAAATAATCTAAATGCTCAAAAGCCCACTTCGAATACTAATCTTCATCACTCAAAATACTCTTACTGACAGTTTATGGTATTATTGGCATGGCTGGATGGTAAGCATTTGAGCACAGGTTACAAATCTGGTTTTCCTTATTCCAAACCCAGCACTCTAAACACTGAGCTTTTTTTTTAAATTTATTTTTGTTAAAGATATTATTTGAGTTTTTCGATTTTCCCCCAATCTTTCTTCTCCCTCCACCCCCCCCCCACAGAAAACACTCTTGTCAGTCTTTACTTTGTTTCCATGTTACACTTTGATACAAATTGGGTGTGATGAGAGAGAGATCATATCCTTAAAGAGAAGTCTAAGAGGTAACAAGATCAGACAATAAGATATCTATTTTTTTTCCTAAATTAAAGGGAATAGTCTTTGCAATTTGTTCAAACTCCATAGCTCCTTATCTGGATACAGATGGTACTCTCCTTTGCAGACAGCCCAAAATTGTTCCTGATTGTTGCACTGATGGAATGAGCAAGTCCTTCAAGGTTGAACATCACTCCCATGTTGCTGTTAGGGTGTACAGTGTTTTTCTGGTTCTGCTCATCTCACTCAGCATCAGTTCATGCAAATCCCTCCAGATTTCCCTGAAATCCCATCCCTCCTGGTTTCTAATAGAACAATACTGTTCCATGACATACATATACCACAGTTTGCTAAGCCATTCCCCAACTGAAGGACATTTACTGGATTTCCAATTCTTTGCCACCACAAACAGGGCTGCTATAAATATTTTTCTACAAGTAATGTTTTTATCCTTTTTCTTCATCTCTTCAGGGTATAGACCCAGTAGTGGTATTGCTGGGTCATAGGGTATGCACATTTTTGTTGCCCTTTGGGCATAGTTCCAAATAGCTCTTGGATGAGTTCACAGCTCCACCAACAGTATAATAGTGTCCCAGATTTCCCACATCCCTTCCAACAATGATCATTATCCTTCCTGGTCATACTGGCCGATCTGAGAGGTGTGAGGTGGTATCTCAGAGAAGCTTTAATTTGCATTTATCTAATAATTAATGGTTTAGAGCATTTTTTCATATGGCTATGGATTACTTTGATCTCCTCATCTGTAAATTGCCTTTGCATATCCTTTGACCATTTGTCAATTGGGGAATGGCTTTTTCTTTTAAAAATATGACTCAGTTCTCTGTATACTTTAGAAATGAGTCCTTTGTCAGAATCATTAGCTGTAAAGATTGTTTCCCAATTTATTACATTTCTTTTGATCTTGGTTATATTGGTTTTATCTGTGCAAAAGCTTTTTAATTTAATGTAATCGAAATCATCTAATTGGTTTTTGGTGATGTTCTCCAACTCTTCCTTAGTCATAAACTGTTCCCCTTTCCATAGATCTGACAGGTAGACTAGTCCTTGATCTTCTAATTTGCTTATAGTATTGTTTTTTATGTCTATGTCCTGTAACCATTTGGATCTTATCTTGTTAAAGGGTATGAGGTGCTGGTCTAATCTAAGTTTCTTCCATACTAACTTTCAATTATCCCAGTAATTTTTATCAAAGAGGGAGTTTTTATCCCAATGGCCAGACTCTATGGGTTTATCAAACAGCAGATTACTATAATCATCTCTGCTTTTACACCTAGTCTATTCCACTGGTCCACCATTCTATTTCTTAGCCAATACCAAACAGTTTTGGTGACTGATGCTTTATAATATAATTTTAGATTGGGTAGGGCTAAGCCACCTTCTTTTGCACTTTTTTTTCATTAAGCTCCTGGCAATTCCTGACTTTTTATTTCTACATATGAATTTACTTACAATTTTTTTCTAACTCAGTAATTTTTTGGAATTTTGATTGGTAGGGCACTAAACAGATAACTTAGTTTTGGTAGAACTGTCATTTTTATTATATTATCTCTACCTATCCATGAGCAGTTGATATTTGCCCAGTTATTTAAATCTAATTTAATTTGTGTGATAAGTGTTTTATAATTGTTTTCAAAAAGATTCTGAGTCTTTCTTGGCAAATAGACTCCCAAATATTTTATATTGTCTGAGATTACTTTGAATGGGATTTCTCTTTCTAGCTCTTCCTGCTATTTCTTGCTAGACATATATAGAAAAGTTGAGGATTTATTTTATAACCTGCAACTTTGCTAAAATTGCTAATTGTTTCCAGTAGTTTTTTAGATGATTTCTTGGGATTCTCTAGGTAGACCATCATGTCATCTGCAAAGAGTGAGAATTTTGTCTCTTCCTTCCCAATTCTAATTCCTTTAATTTCTTTTTCTTTTCTAATTGCTGATGGTAACATTTCTAATACAATATTGAATAGTAGTGGTGATAATGGGCACCCTTGTTTCACCCCTGATCTTATTGGGAATGCCTCTAGCCTCTCCCCATTGAATATAATGCTTGTTGATGGTTTCAGATAGATACTGCTAATTATGCTAAGGAACAGTCCATTTATTCCTACACTCTCTAGTGTTTTTAATAGGAATGGATGCTGTATTTTGTTAAAAGCTTTTTCAGCATCTATTGATGTGATCATATGATTTCTGATAGGTTTGTTGTTGATATAACTGAGTATACTAACAGTTTTCCTAATATTGAACCAACCCTGCATTACTGGAATAAATCCTACTTGATCATAATGTATTATCCTAGTGATAACTTGTTGTAATCGTTTTGCTAAGATTTTATTTAGGATTCTTGCATCTATATTCATCAGGGAAATAGGTCTATAATTTTCTTTTTCTGTCTTAACTCTTCCTGGTTTAGGTAACAGTACCATATTGGTTTCAGAGAAAGAGTTAGGCAGAGTTCCATCTTTCCCTATTTTTCCAAAGAGTTTATATAGGATTGGAACCAATTGTTCTTAAATGTTTGGTAGAATTCACTTGTGAATCCATCAGGCCCTGGAGATTTTTTTTTAGGGAGTTCAGTAATGGCTTGTTGAATTTCTTTTTCTGAGATAGGGTTGTTTAGGTATTTAATCTCTTAACACTGAGCTTTTCATTGCTTACTTATAGTCTTTAAAATTATTTGAAATAAGCAAGAAAAAAAATCTGATAGCTTGACTTAATCCTAAAAATAAGATATTTGCAGTATGAATGGCTGAAACGTAGAAATGAAAGGATTACTATAAACAAAACTTTCTGGTTAGTTTCTATGAGCAGACAGTTGCTTCTTTGTTATTTGAACACTGACATCATTTAATCAACAAACAACCCAGTTTAATTCAACAAGCTCTTATTAATAAGACCACATCTATTTGCTAGATATCATGTTGTGGTAGATAGAGAGTCACTCTAGTCAGGGAAGCCATTCAAGTCCTACCACTGACCCCAACTACAGCCATTCTTAGAGCCCCAGAGAAATCTAAGAAGGGAAATTAGAGAATAACTATAAATCTACATTAGTAGAAGCTTACTCCTGAAAGCTTCCTATTCCAATGAATATGTGAGATAAACAAAAAAAATGAAAAAAAGGGTTTTCAAAAATCATGTTTGGAGGGGGCAGAGCCAAGATGGCAGCATGAAGGCAGCATTGCCCAGAAACTCCTTCCCCCCCCAAAAAAAACTCCAAAAAGCCAGCCTATTATGACTCTAGCCAAAATTTGGAAGGGCAGAACCCAAAGAAAGGCTGAGTGATACATTTTCCCTGTCCAAGATAACTTAGAAGTTCCATGGGAAAGGTATGTTTCACCAACACCAGGAGTTGGAAAAAATCCCTGGCCACTCAGACCAGCCAAGTCCAGCTGAGGGATTCACCAGCAACAGCTTGAAGGAGCTGTGAAAGAACTCTGCCACATGAGAATGAGTGTGGAGTCGGCAGCACTGGCTGTAGAAACTGCACCAAGAATTGGGGGAAACCAGCCTGCACCTCCAGAACACAGCCCATAAACAGTATGGGGGTCAGATCTCTGCTTTCCCTAGGGCAGGACTCTGCTGTTTACCCACACTCAGATACAGGCTGCAGTTTAACCTTCCATACTAAGATAACAGGGCCCCTCCTCACAGCTCCAGGACAGAGGAGAGTGCCTGTGGTCATCTACATATGCCCTTGAAGGCATAAAGATCCCAGTGGGGTATACCAAAAAAAAAAAAAAACCCAAACTGGTGTCCCAATAATACTCAAAAGCTCAGGAAGCACCACTAAACCAGGCACAGGTGAGAAAAATGAGCAAACAGAGAAAAAAAGAGGAACACCATTGAGAAATAACATTGTCTTGATTCCAAGAAGGATCAAAATACTCAATTTGAAGATAAGGAAGGACAAGCTCCTGCATCTAAAGACTCCATGAAAAACAAAAGTGGGGCTCAGACAGTGACAGAGTTCAAAGAAAATTCTGAAAATCAAGTAAGGGAGATAGAAGAAAAATTAGGAAAAGAAATGAGATGCAGGAAAAACATGAAAATGAAGTCAGCAGCTTAGTCAAGGAGATCCAAAAAATGATGAAGAAAATAACATGCTAAAAACCAACATAGGTCAAATGGATAAAGCAGTTCAAAAAGTTACTGAGGAGAAGAATACTTTAAAAAGCAGAATTGGCCAGATGGAAAAGGAGATAAGAAAGCTCTCTGAGGAAAACACATTTTTCAGATGCAGAATGGAGCTAAAGGAAGCTGATGACTTTATAAGAAGTCAGGACATAATACTTCAAAAGAATGAAAAATTAGAAGAAAATGTGAAATCTTGGCTGTGGACAACAGATTCAGGAAAGATAATTTAAAAATTATCGGGCTACCTGAAAGTCATGATCAGAAAAAGAGCCTTGACCTCATTTTCAAAGAATTACTACAGGAAAATTGCCCAGATATCCTAGAAGCAGAGGGCAAAATAGAAATTGAGAGAATACACTGATTTCCCCCGGAAAGAGATAAAAAAACCAAACAAACCATGAATGTTATAGCCAAGTTCCAGAATTCCCAAGTCAAAGAGAAAATACTATAAGCAACCAGAAGGACACAATTCAAATATTGTGGAGCAGCAGGCAGGATCACACAGGTCTTAGCAACTACATTAAGAGTTCGTAGGACTTGGAATATAATATTTCAGAAGACAAAAGAGCTTGGAATGCAACTGAGAATCAACTATCCAGCAAAACTGAACATCCTCTTCCAGGGGAAAAGATGGCCTTTCAATGAACTATGGGAATTTCAAATGTTCCTGTTGAAACGACCAGAGCTGAACAGAAAGTTTGACCTTCAAATACAGGTAAAGCATAGAAAACAGGGGAGAAGGGTAAAGTATGTGGGACTTAATGAGGATGAACTTCATGTATTCCTGAATAGAAAAATGATACTGATAATACTCATATGAAACTTTTGGTTTAATAAAGCAGGTAGAAGGAACTTTTATAGATACAGCACAGGAGAGAGCTGAATCCAAAGATGTAATATACTGTAAAAATGGAGTTAATGGTTAAAAGGGAAATTTACTGGGAGTAAGAGAAAGGAGAGGTGGAATAGGCTAAGATATTTCATATAAAAGATATTTTTTTTTTGCAATGAGCTTTGGCAATAATATGGGAGGGGGAAAGGCAAGGGGGAATGAGGGAACCTTCACTCCCATCAGAAATGACTCAGAGAGGAAACAACATACAAACTCAATAGGGTATAGACATCTAGAGTAAAAAGGAGAGAATGGGGAAAGGGGGAATGGAGGATGTGGGTGATAGAGAGGGTAGATCATAGGAGAGAACAGTCAGGTATAACACATTTTCCTTTTTACTTCTTGCAAGGGCCTGGGATTGGATGGCCTGTCTGGGGCCCACAGGGCCAAGTAGTTGCTGGGTCTCAGGGGTGGTATGTGGGCTCGGGAACTCTTGGCCCCAGGGCTGGTGATCAGTTTGCTGTGCTACTCAGTCACCCTACAGCACATTTTGGAAGAGGGACAGAGTGAAAGGAGAGAGAAAATATAATATATAATATAGGACAAACCTTGATGGACTTGCCCATTCCATTAGTGTAACAATCAGGCACAATACTTTATTTTTCTTCCTTAGGGATATGATTTCTCTCTCATCACATTCAACTTAGATCAATGTCAATGTACACCATGGAAACAATGTAAAGACTAGTAGACTGCCTTCTGTGTGGAGTGGGGGGGAGGGAAGTAAGATTAGGGGAAATATTGTAAAAAATTCAAAATTAAAATTAAAATTAAAATCATTTTTGGCCTAGGGATTCAAAGTTAAAAAGAGCAAGCTATTCAGCCACTCTGGGTCTCCAATCAGCAAAAGGAAAAGGCTGGACTATGTGGCTTCTAAGGTTTAGTTATAATTATGTACTGTAATACTGAAAAGAAAAAGTAGTACCTCAAGAAATGTTTGTTAAATTAGCAGTTACAGGATGCTAACATATACATACAAGAGAATTTATGGTGAGGTAGGGGTAACTATAAAGTGATCAAGAAAGGCTTCCTGGGAGTGGTATGTAATGCCAAGCCTTAAAACAAACTAAGATTTCCAAAAAAAGGTGAAGAGGGGATATATTATAAGGAATGGGGGTTAAAGAATCATTTGTAAGGGAAAAGAAAAGCCCCATTTTCTGATTTAAAGTTAGATAGATTCATTTACTATTTTACTAACTAAACCAGAAAGACCAGTATTTGAAGAAGCTAGAACATGGGAGTATGTGACACTCATTATCCTTAGTAATAGATTAGAACTTCTAAAGAAGTTTCCATGGAAAACTCATATCTAATCACATTCTAAAAAAAAGAGCTATAAATGACCCAAGACTAGAAGTCTGAATTCCATGTCCAAATATTCCATTTCCTGTATTGATTCATAACATTTCTAACTTTTCACTTAGGCACACACAAACATATCCATGGTATACACTAGATTATTTTCATTACTTTTTCAAAAATTATTTGTTTATCCATATTTATGTGACAACAAAATATTGTGTCAAAGGTTATTACCCTCTCAAAGTAACACTGAACCCTTTCCTGAAGAAGAATCTGGGTGTGGGTGTACACACACACATATATATTATACATATATTTTTCTTCTTTTTAATATTATTTTAATAGTATTTTTAAATGATTTTGAGTTTCAAATTTTCTCTCTCCCTCCTTCACTCCCCTGATCATAAGATAGTAAGCAAGTAATTTGATAGAAGTTATATGTGGGCAATCATGTGAAATATATTTCCATTAGTTATACATATATTTTTAATGTAACATTGCTTATGTAGATTGGCCTTTAATTTTATGTGGGTTATTTTCAATTGAAATTATCTCCTGAATGCTGAAATAAAATTAAAAAAAAAACAGGGGTGCGGCTAAGCAGCACAGTGGATAAAGCACCAGCCCTGGAGTTAGGAGTACCTGGGTTCAAATCCAACCTCAGACACTTAATAATTACCTAGCCGTGTGGCCTTGGGCAAGCCACTTAACCCCATTGCCTTGAAAAAAAATCTAAAAAAAAAATTAGACAAATAGACAGCTCATTTTAATAAATATACAAGAACAAAAATTAACTATGAATCAACCTAAATGTTTTCATAAACTACTTAAGAAACTAAAATCTCATAAATTAAAATGTAGCAGTTCTCTATGTGGTGACAAAGAATTGAAACTGCAGAGATACACATCAACTGAGAAATGGCAAAAAAAATTATGGTATATGACCAATCCCTGTTTTCAAGGAGCATTATACTAGAGGAGATAAAATTTCAATATCTAGGTACCTATAAGCTCTAGATAGAATAAATAAAAGCCAGTTTGAAAGGTGAGGATATTAGTAGCCTCAGGGACCAGAAAAGGCTGCCTGCTTATGGTGGGATTTGAGTTGAGTCCAGAATGAATCCAAACAGTTTGAGATAGTGTAAGAAGGTAAAGAATTCTAGCCATGGGGGTATTGAGTAAAGAGGTGGAAACAGAAAAGAGAAGTGTTATGTTTGAAGAAAAGCAAGTTGGTCAGTGTTATTGGATGGGGGAGTGTGGGATGGTACCAGGTATAAGAAGGATGAAAAAAATAGGAAGGTATTAAATTACCAAGAACTTTCAATGACAAAAAGAGGACTTTAAGTTTGATCCCAGAGGTCATTGAGTCTCCTTGATCCCAGAGCCTCCCAGAAAACTGACAGTCAGAGTGAAATTTGAAAAAAACATTTAGATAGATAGATAGATAGATAGAGAGAGAGAGAGAGAGAGAGAGAGAGAGAGAGAGAGAGAGAGAGAGAGATATGTATGTATTCACATTGGAAAATACTCTGATGCCAGAAAAGATTGAAGGCAAAAGGAGAAAGAGACAGCAGAGAATGAAATTGATAGCAAATTTAATAGAAGCAATAAATATGAGGTTGGCCTGAGTTTTGAAGTTAGTGGAGGACAGAAGGACCTGATGTATCCATAATGTCACAAAGAGTCAGACACAACTGAAAAACCAAACAACAAAATACATTCAAATAATAAATATGTGTGTGTGCATGTATGTATATATGGCAATCAAAGAAATGATCACTGAACCCATAAGTTAATGAGATCATCAAATGTTAAATTATATTAATATATTATTTTAAAAGGCAGGGGGAAAATACTATTTCAGATGATTTCTAGCCAAAATGGTTATTTTGGGGGCTTAAATCTGTTTGGAAATTTTACTAATCTAAAATGAATCGTTTCCTTTAAGAGTTCTGAGTAGTGGGGGCAGCTGGGTGGCATAGTGGATAAAGCACCAGCCTTGGAGTCAGGAGTACCTGGGTTCAAATCCGGTCTCAGACACTTAATAATTACCTAGATGTGTGGCCTTGGGCAAGTCACTTAACCCCATTTGCCTTGCAAAAAAACTATTTAAAAAGAGTTCTGAGTAGTCAAGCTTTTTATGTACATAATTTTCTAGGGTGAAAAATTCAACTATAATATAATAGACAATATAATCTCCATATCTTCCAATAACATTAAACATGACTAAGTCAGTTGTGGACAACATAAATCTATCTAGAAATACATTTTAATTCGAAATAGGTGTTTTGGCTCCTCACATATTCATATCATCTACTTAATATGGAATATTGAATCAAAATTTTTTTACTAAATATGCAATTTAGTAGTCATGCGTCTATGTAAGTGAACCATAAAATCAGGTTTTTGACTTCTGCTAATATTCCATGGCGATATGATATAGAAGAAAAAAAAAGTATGAAATACTAGAAATGAAGTAATTTTAGTAAATCCTATAATTATTATCCTGTAAAATTTTTGTCTCACAAGCATTCATGGTATCAATGTTCTTTTGGTTTAGGAAAAATATTTTAAAAGGAAATCTACAGGGTGGCTAGGTGGTGCAGTCAATACAGCACCAGCCCTGGAGTCAGGAGAACCTGAGTTCAAATCTAATCTCAGACATTTAATAATTACTTAACTGTGTGAACTTGGGCAAGCCACTTTAATCCCATTGCCTTGCAAAAAAAAACCCTAAAATTTTTTTTTAAAAAAAAGGAAATCTACTTTTAGTTTATGTTTTTCTAAGAAAAACAAGCCTATATATTGTAGAAACATTAATTATCTAACAACAAATTACCTAATGTATAAGCTGGAACACTTATAAGTGTACTATACTAGGAAATAAGATATTTGAAAATAGTATAAGAATATTATTGTAATTAAAAGGAAACTACTAGTATAGAGCAGGATGAAATTAAAAGATCTAGCTAATTGCAACAAGTCTGACTCCCTTATAATCTATGGAGGAAGAAGTCAAGCATTCTAGTGAGCAAGCAGGAATTTATTTAGATACTATGTAGACAGCTTGGATATATAAAGAAAGGAAAAACAATTCCTCACTTCAGGAATCTTATATTTTAACAAGTGAGTCAAAATATACATATAAAGGAATAATTAAAACACATACAAAGTAATTTGTGACACTGGAGACCATCTCTCTCTCTCTCTCTCTCTCTCTCTCTCTCTCTCTCTCTCTCTCTCTCTCTCTCTCTCTCTCTCATTTTTGCAAGGTAATAGGGTTAAGTGACTTGCCCAAGGTCATACAACTACGTAATTATTAAGTCTCCAAGACTAGATTTGAACTCAGATGTTCCTGACTGCAGGGACAATGCTCTATTCACTGCACTACCTAGCTGCCCCCTAAGTCACTCTCTACACACACATACACACACACACACACACACACACAGTTGGCCTCTTTTTTCTCTATTCTTTCTTGGTGATTTCTTCAACTCCTTTTAGTTCAATTATCACCTCTATAGAAAGGACTACCAAATCTAGGTAGCTAGACCTAATTTCTTTTTTTGTACTTTTAGTTACACACTGCTAGAGGTCTCTGGAGTCACCTCCGAATGGATGTCCCACTACCATATCAAATTCAACATAATAAAAATAGAATTCATTATCTTGCCTCCCCCCCCCAATTCCATATCTTCCTCTCTTCAAAATTTCTCTATATTTTTATGTTGAGGGTACCAATTGAAGTTCTAATAACCTCTGAATATCCTCTCTCCTTAAGCACATCTATCCAATAAGATGTCAAGTCTTGGCAAAGTTAACTCCACAATCTTTCAACCTAATACTCACACTTACAACTACCCTATTTTGAGACCCTCATAACCTATGAATAGTGGATGTCTTCCCTTCTCAATTAAATACAGTCTCATTCGTTCAGCATTTTTAGCACCAGAAAACTAAAAACAATGAGACAGCGTCCACTTTGAAATAGATTTTGTTCTTTGATCTTTTGTAGTTATTTTAAGTAAGATTTCCAAGAAAAATAAAAGTTACTCAGAAGGTACATAGCTGTCAAATTATATATCCAAAACATAGATCTGATCACTCACACTCTGGCCACAAAATCTTAATAACTGTCGACAGATTTTTAATGGAACTAATCTACTACCACCAGCACCACTACTACCCCCTTTAAATCATAACTAAATTCATTTCAATTCAATAAGCACTTAATAAATGTTTACTTTGTGACAGGCACTGAGATACAAAGATAAAACCATGCCTACCTGTGAAAACTTTACACTGCATTTGAGTGGAACAAAGAAGAAACCCAAGATCAACAAGCAGATAAATTGGAATGTCTTATAAGGCCTCATTTTGACACAGAATGAACTGCTGTGGCTGTTTACCCTTAGTTCTCAAAGAGGACCATGACATCATGCAAGTGATGCATGACATGCAAGTGAATTGCAAAGTCACCAGCCTCATTTTTTTTACTCAAGAATCTTTTGGGTCCAGTGGTCAGATCTGATAAACAAGATATGGCTCTGGATACAGTAGAAAAACTTGGTCTTTTTAAGCTAAGATCTTTCTCAGGTCTCTATCTGACTGAGGAAATGTTTAAGGCTAAGTAAGAGAGAAATGAGGCAGAGTCAACCAAGAATGACTACTTTTACCTAACCCCCCCACCAAAACTCAAACTGGGAGAACAAGACCCTTAGGGTTTCCCAATAATTAAAAATAAATGAAGCAAAAAAAAGCCTCTTTTTTTTGCAAAGTCAAAAAAAAAAAGAAAGAAAGAAAAAATAAAAAAAATCAGCCTTGGTTAGGCACACTTGCACTGAGGACTCCCCTGACTCCAAATCCAGGACTCTGTTCACCATGGTACTCCCTAGCAACTAAAAAGCACAATCATAGCAACAGTTTGCATAAAGTACTAAAGCATCCTGGAAGGGGGAGGTGGTCTTTACAGGAATTAGAGATACATATCAGAGAGAGGAATAACAATTGATCATGAACAGGGATGGATTTCAGTAGATGATAAAGAAGCAAAGAAAGATTTTTTTGAGAAGTCAAAAAAGGAATACTCTGAAACTGTACCAGAACTGGACTCAAGTGACTGAACAAAACAACACAGGACAAGGGTCCCTGAAAGACTTAAGCTGACTTTTTATTACAGGTCCTATTATACTTTAAATCTGTTAATTGTCTTCTTGCATAGGATATACTCTAGAGAAAATATAAAAGAATAATAAATGGTTGCTCACTAAGATCTTAGAAAGTATTTGAGGGGCTTATCAATGAGAGTCAATCAGTGACCTCAAATATCACCAAAGTGGAAAAAGAAAACCAAAGACTTTTCCCTGAGAGTTTCTTTTCCCTTCTTCCTCATCTTATACCATATGAAGATGCAGTTCTCCACAATATCTCCTCCTTCAGGCCTATTTCACAAGAAGAGTTAGCCCTTCTCTTGCCAAGACAAACCCCTCTACTTGTACAAAGGATACCATTCCAACTCAACTTTTCCAAAAAATTGCTCCCACTATATCATCTATCATCTATCAGTCTCTCACTGTTTACTGGGTGCTGCACTTATTCCCCCATCCTCAAAAAACCCTGACTTCACCTGTTTATCCCCATTAGGTACTGTCCCATATCTGTCCTATATTTTGTAATTATCCTCCTTGAGATAACTCTACTTCCTTTCTCTCACTCAAAACTCTATAGTCTGACTTTTTAATCTCATCACAACCCAAGTCAGTCTATCTAAAACTACCAAATCTAATGGTCTTATTCTCATTTTTCTTGACCTCGATGCAGTTTTTAATTCTCCTCTTTTCTTTTTTTATGTACAAATTGAATTATTTTTCAGTGACATGCTAACATAATTTTCAACATTCATTTTTTATAAGATTTTGAGTTCCAAGATGAAGTCCACATGGGCCCATTTCTCTTTTCTCTCTGTATACTATTTCATTTAGTTGATTTCAACAGTAACCATTGATTCCTTTATCATCACTAGACTCTTAGGTATACTTATCCAGTCCTAACCCCTTTCCTAACCTCCAGGCTCAAATTTCCAGTTACCTGTAAGACAACTCAAAGTGGATTTCATGTAGTCTTCTTAAACTGGATCTGCTCAACACTCAACTCATTATATTTTTCCCCTCTCCCTACCTTTCCTATAATTTTCAAGAATACTGCCATACTTTCCATTCATTCAGGCTCATAAAGTAGGTATCATTCAACTTCCTCTCACCTCACTCCATCAATTTATTGCCAAACTTGTTAATTTTATCTACATTATTATTTTATATGCTCCCTTTCTCTCAACTGCCATTGTTACAACTCTGTGCAGACCTTTGACACCTCACACCTGGATCATTCCAACAGCCTGCTAGTTCATGTCCTTGTCACAAATCTCTCCTCACTCCAGTCCATCCTCCTCTCATTACTCAAAGTTATCTTCCAAAAGTCACAGGTTTAATCTAACCAACACCACTATTCCCCCACTCCAGGCGCCATTTCAATAAACTCTAGTGGTATATAGGATCAAATATAAAATTCTGTTTGACATTTAAATACCTTAATAATCTGATCTCCTGAACAAAGACACTACATCACTTGAATACAGGTACTGGCTTTTTCCCATGACTGCAATTCTTTCCTTTCTCATTTCTGCCCCCTAACTTCCCTGGCGTCCTTCAAAGTCTCAGCTAAAATCCTATATTCTACAAGGTCTTTCCTATTCTTCCTTAATACTAGTGCCTTCTCTTTTCTGGTTCCCCCAGGTGGAAATGATTTCTACTTTATATGGTCCTAGCACTTGGTATTTATTATGTACTTTATCACAAACTAATTTGTAGCATACATATACACATAAGTGGGTGTGTATATATATGTATATATATATACATATATATACACACACACACACACACACACACACAAACACATGGGTATGTTTTATCTATGTACATGTTTTCTTATTATCTCCCCCCGTACAGTGTCCATGATAGATACTCAATTTTTTTTTCTTTTATTAATGGCAACTCAGAAATAGTTTTACCAATAATTTAGAATGATGATAACTTTCTGGTAGCTTTACCAAATAATATGAAATAGGTGGATGACCTTTTCTGGAAAGCTGTACCTCCATGAAATGTATAACAGAAAAGCATTATTTCTGTCAAACAAATACAAACTGACTCTTATTTTAAATGTAATTGAAGACGTTTTCTTTACAAAAACTACTCTATTGAATTATAATGGGAAAAGTGCTTGCCTCATTTATCAACTTGGTATATGTGGACTATTTTTTTTATGCTTGAATTCCTTAAAACATCAATTGCATGGGAAATTCTAGGTAAAGATGTTCCAGAGCAAGACATTACAAGTTAGAAAAAGAACAGCAAGGGGCAGCTAGGTGGCCCAGTGGATAAAGCACCGGCCTTGGAGTCGGGAGTACCCGGGTTCAAATCCGATCTCAGACACTTAATAATTACCTAGCTGTGTGGCCTTGGGCAAGCCACTTAACCCCATTTGCCTTGCAAAAACCTAAAAAAAAATGAACAGCAGAGAATAAGTTAGAATGATATTTTATAAGTAAATTTCATTTTTAAAATGGAAGTGGCCCTAAGTAACATAACAAGGGAAAAACCCATCACAACAAGGCTTGACATTATAGATTCAGGTAACAGATCAGTCAAATTTTGTCTGTCCTCACCCTTCTCAAAATTCATTTTCAGGGACCAGTTCAGTCAAAAAAGATTCTCTGTGGCTGATACATTAGCCAAGCCATTCCCACTTCATACCTATATTAATGCAATCAAGTTAGGATTCTTCCATTTGGTATCCTGGAATCCAGCCCATCTGGCATAATCATGAAAGATTAATTTTCCAGAAACAGTGCTTTCATCATACTATTTCCCCTAATCAATTGCCCTATTAATTATCAGATTAGAACAAAATCTCCAGTCTTTCATTCCAGATCCTCCATCAACCAATCACAAAACCTTTCACAATTTTATCTTTTGCTTACTGCCAAAAACAGATCCCAATGCCAACAGGGTCCCTTTATGTATTGTATAATTATATTTTATAAGCTTTGTATCTACCTTTCATAATGCCAAGTAAATAGGCGATACTCAATAACTGTTTTATAAACAGCAAAAATGGTGATTTATGTTTAAAAAGCCTTATTTACATTCTCACTGGATGCTTACAACAATTTCAAAGGGAAAAATACAATTTTTTTTTTCATTTTAGAGGTGAGAAAAGTGGGTAAAAGAGTTTATTTTCCCAAGTCACGTGTATTTTCTAAGTGTCAAATTTTATGCTTCCTCTCTAAAATGATTAGATGAATGAATGAACCACCTTAAGATCTTTGCTCATCTTGCTTTGCCTACATGCTGTCTACCTCTCTGGCAATTCATATCCATCATTACTTTAAAATTCTGCTTAAAACTTCTCTCCTATAATAAAAAAAAATCTTTCCCTGACTATCTATCCCAATCATGTTCTTTATGGTTTTGTCTTCAACTAGGGGACTTTTCATCCCCACTCCTTCTGAGCACACTGTTCTGCCAGGAATGGGAAAACACACATTTTTGCTTGAGGATTTTTTTTCTTTTTGCAAGGCAACGGGGTTAAATGGCTTGCCCAAGGCCACACAGCTAGGTAATTATTAAGTGTCTGAGGTTGGATTTGAACTCAGGTCCTCCTGACTCCAGGGCCAGTGCTCTATACACTGTGCACCTAGCTGCCCCTGCTTGAGGAATTTTTAAAAATATTCTTAAGAGTGCCTTGTAGGTCCTCAGCTCTGGGGCAGGCAATGGAGGAGATAGAAAGTGTCTGATCTTAAGCAATTCACAATGTAGCTGCCTGAAGACACAAAATTAAACAATATGAAAGAATCTATAAATACTTAAGTAAGAAACAGTCTTCTCCATTATAGTTCAAGGAAATCCAATGATTGACAGAAATCAACAGATTGAAGAAATATATAAAAATACCTTATATTATATTTCTCTGTGTACATGGCCATAATGCTCAGTAGCATGTAAATTTCTAGGATAAGAAATGCTTAATTTTCCTTAATGTGTTTCCCTCAGTGCTAACACAGCTGCCTGTACATATTAAATAGGTGCTTAATAAATGGTTCTCTATTGTAATGGACTATTTCATCAAGTCCAAACTAATGTTTGTCTTTTGAAGTCTTCCATTATGTGGCATTACTCTATGTCTTCAGTTTTATAATGCTTTGTGCTCTTTTTTTTGTTTGTTTTTTGTTTTTTAGGCAATGGGGTTAAGTGGCTTGCCCAAGGTCACATAGGTAATAATTAAGAGTCTGAGGCCAGATTTGAATTCAGGTACTCCTGACTCCAGGGCTGGTGCTCTATCCACTGTGCCACCTAGCTGCCTCTGTCCTTCATTTTCAAAGAAGATCACAATATCAAGGAGGAGATGCCATGACAAACTCATGAATTAGATGTGAGGGGATGCTGTGCTGTCACCAGCCTAACTTTCTCCTTCAGTCATCTGGGTCCAATGGCCAGATATGAATCAAGATGACTGAAAATGGCCCTGGATGCAAGACAATCAGGGTTAAATGCCCAAGGTCATACAGCTATTATCAGGTCTCTGAGGCCACATTCAAACCCCCAGTCCTCCTGATTCTGAGGCCAGTGCTCCATTCACTATGCCACATCATGTAGCATTCATGGCATGCTGACTTCCACCTCATCTCTGTGCTCCAGTTGTACTTCCAGTCAAGTAGTGGCTACTCTTACTCTTACTCGAAGCTTTAATATTACAATATTATATGATATATGATATTTTAAAAATTCTAAAACAAGCATTTTAGACAATATTTTTAAAAGCATGAAAGCTAAAGAAAATTATATTTTTCTTTCCAGCATCTACTGGCAAATATGATCAGTTGATTGATTTCATGCTGTAACTATGCATGATAAATTATTCTTTTACAATAGTACCCAAAACTAAGTTCCTGAATGGCTTAACAAAGATTTTTGAATATTTTTTAGCAGACATAACTTCAAGTAAGCCAAATTTTTCAATCTAATCATTAAGTATATGTAATTTTTTCAAGTATCAGTTTCCTGAGAATATAGAAAAAAAAAACAAAAAGGCATCTTAAGTATGAGCCAAAATTGCTTCTCACATTTCCCAGGGCAGGAGCCTTCATAATGTACAGCTGACACTAGCTGTCATCATATGATAAAATTAACTCCTCTGGGTAATAAGGATTCTTTACAATTAACATGTTACATTCACAGATCATATAAAAAAAATAATCACAAAATTACAAAATGTGAAAGCAAAGGAACACTTTGTACAATGAATGACATCTAAGTTAGTCATATTTAAATTATAACTTTAAATATTCTAATTTAAAACTAAATGGAAAAGAATATCTTTAAACAGATACACAATGTTCCAAAAGTCTTAATGCAGTATTAAACTATTAATGCTTAAAACTGCACTACTTAAAGCTTAAAACTATTGAGATACTTAAATCATTGTCTCTCAGTACAACTTATTTACAACATACATATGTAGGAAAATGTTACTGTAGCACATAATCACAAAAAGTCCAAATATGTTCTGTGACTTAATTTACATAAACATTTAGTAAACAATTATCATGTGTTCAAGGCACTGGAGATACAAAAGACAAAATAATCCACCCCCAAAAGACAAAGGGGAGGGGGAGGGGAAAATCTCATAAAATACAAAATATATCTAATTAAATAACTGCAAAATATATAAAAACTAATTTCAAGAGGGAAAGAGTGCTGACAACTGGAAGGATTTCAGAAGTACTCCTGCAAGTAGGAGGAGGTGGTCCATGGTAGGTAAAAATTCTTTTTGGGGGGGGGGATGGGGGGAGAATGTTCTATATTCCTTGGGGTACAAAATATACAAAGATCTAGAAAAGGGAGCTGGAATCCTGTTTCCAGATGTGAGCAAGCAGTCTGCCAGATATTGGAATGGAAAGTACAGGAGGAAGAGAAATGGAAGGCCAGAAAAGTAGTCCAGGCTACAGCCAAATTATGAAGGCTTTCAAATTCAGGCTAAGGTTTTGCTATTTGATGCTTAGAGGAAGTCACAGACAAAATCTGTATCCAAATTAATAGTATATGAGATATTGTAAAAGTCACCTGTCCTAAAATTTTTTTTTCAATTATCTTTATACAGTGAATAAGAAATTGCTCTTTTGTTTTACTAGGCTTTTCAATAATGATTCCTCTGAGAGAAAAGAGTTCTGTATACTCCACTGAGTAATGAGAGGAAAGCCATCAACTAAGCAATGTAGCATCTGTGCTCAGACATGTAAAGATTTTCTTATTTCTTTCTCTTTTTTATATGAGAAGGAAGATCTGGAGAAGTGATTTTGGTACAAAAACACGAAAAAAAGAAAAAAAGAAAATTTTAATAAACAAAATGAAAGAATGATTATAAAGAAAATAAAGGGCATCTATCAAACTATCAACCTACTATACTACAATTAGGTATTGTACTAAGAACAATAGAAGATATATACAATTATATTAATATAACAATATAGTACATAATATGCATTTATATTAATGAAATATATTTACATATTAATGTCTATAGTATATATTCAATGTATATGTTTCTGTGTGTATGTGTGAGAGACAGAGAGACATACAGAGAGCAAGAGTGAGAGCGAGAGAACCATGCTAAGCACTGGGCAATGAAAAAAGTGAAAAAGAAAGTGAACTGGTATGGAATTAGATCAAGGTTTTTGTTTTTGTTGTCATGTACCTATAAGTCACACCTAGGAACTATTTTGGTAGTTAAGTCATTTTTTCCTAGGAAATTTTTGGAGGAAAGAGAGAACAGAATCAGGAGAAAAGATTTTCTTGGTGAGGGAACAACCACATGTGCCATTTTGCAATTGTTCTGCAATTGATCATCATAAAGAAGTACTTGGGCGCACTAAGAGGGAAAAGGAGAAGAGACTGTCTTAGAGTTTTACCACATGTATGTGTCAAGAGACCAGATCTAAACCTGGTCTTCCAAACTATGAGCCTGGCTCTCAATTCCCTCCTTCCATGTTGCTAGGAATAATTATCATCTGATATTTTATTCTACAATTACAAAACAACACAATTTGAGTCCAAATCAATAAATTTTCCATTTTGAACATTGTGTAGTAGGTGAAATAATACCATTTGACACAAATTTCGAAAACGGTTTTTAGCAGCTGTTCAAGGAAATAGTAAAAGAGGAAACATTATATCTGCTCTTAAAAACCTAATCTAACATAAAAGGGCACAAAAATATGAATTCCGAGATTTGTAAAGACATTCAACTTTTCTCATATCCACTATAAGTAGCTATCACTTAGACTCCCTGTATTCCTCATTAAGTTTTATTCCAAACTAGATGACAATAACTACAAGGATAACAACTACTACTACTACTAAGACCAACACTTGAGTTCACAAGATCTTCAATAGTGATTTCAAGAATAATCTAGTAGATGGAAAAGCGATCTAGTGAAGTCACAGCTTTCTGCATTTAGAGCTTCCCACACAATCCTGCAGCTGCATTTGATTAGTTTTTTTTTTAAATGACCATACTTTCTCAGGTCAATACAAGGAAGTAAGTCTCCATTCTCTTGACACTCCCTCTAGTTTCCTCTATAGAGAAACATTAAACCACTCACTAATATCACTGAGTTTTTTACTTAAAGTTCCATTTCTTCAGTTATGCCTACTTTGATCATTTCTGAATACAAATACAAAAGAAAATCAAGCAGCATTTTTAAGTAATAATAAACATTTCTAAATATTCTTTCTTCTCTTTTAATATGCTTTTGGATATGAGATACAAAAGAATTTCAGAAAGATTATGTAAATGTAAGATTTAAGTTTCTTCCATCCTAAAAATTAAATATATTATTCAAATCAGAAAAATAAAGTAAGGGAAAGAAAAACAAAATATTAGCTGTTTAAAATTAAAACTGTCTTTGGTACAACTAGGAAATAGAAAAACTTTTTTTTCTTTAATTAAACATATAAATGAGAGAGACAGACAGACAGACAGACAAGACAGCCTATCTACTCTGTTATAATAGAGAGAGAGCTAATTTCCTAATGGGTTCAAACCCTGCATATGAGCAAATCATTTAATTCTTTAAGATCCAGGCAACAAATAATCTTTGTTTACAAGGTAATGGGGTTAAATGATTTGCCCAAGGTCACATACGTAGGTAATTATTAAGTGTCTGAAGACAAGAATCTTAATCTTCACATCCCAGTGATTGCTCTTTCCATTCCAAAGCCCCATGTTCTATACACTGCACCACCTAGATACCCCTCCAGGCAAAAATTTTTAAAAAAAAATGTATTGATATTTTTGGTTTTTTATTATCATCTTTATTCTGTCCTCTTTCTCCTCCAAGAAAGTTAGACTTTATAACAATTTTTTCTAAGAGGAAGAAGGAAAAAAATTCAACAAATGAACACATTTATAAAAACATCATTTGCAATGTTCCATTTCTGTGATCCCTGATTTTTGCAAAGGAATGAGGAGAAATGTCTTCTAAAATAGCTTCTTGGGGACCAACCTTGTTCTTTACACTTTCATAAGATTTTGTTTGAAATTTTCTGTGGGGCTTTTTCTGGTTACATGGTTGTAATCATTGTCTATGATATTTTCCTACTTCTGATTACTGCACTTGCATAAGTTCAAAATCATCTTTCTATAATTCTATTAATTATATCCATAATTTCTATTAGCATAGTAATATTATATTCATTTACAATAAATTGTTTGAGCATCTTCAAATAATGGGATCTTCTTTTATTCTATGATTTGACTAGTAACAACAAAAATGTTTTTATAAATATTTGAATGTATTTTCTTTGCATAATTCCAAAATATTTTCCAGAGTTTTTGTATCAGTTCACACTTCTACAAACATTCAGCCATTTTTTTATCTTTACCAATTCACTGGGTATAAGGTAAAACAGCAGAGTTGGTTTGAGATATTTCCCTCATTATTAGCAATTCAGAGCATTCTTTCATATAGTTGTTAATAGTTGACAATTTATCTTTTGAGAACATCTTTGTTCTTATCCTTTGACCCTACTTTATTGAGAAATAGCCTTTGAACTTATATATTTTTGTTAACTCTCTCTTTATCTTGATATTGAATCTTTATCAGTGATAATTTGAATTTATTGTGAAATGTGGTATAAGATGTCAGTCCAAGAAAAATTTCTGCCTAACCAGCTTTTTAATTTTTCCAGCAGGTCTTAACAACTGAGGAGTACTGTTTGGGATTTTGTGTTTTCTAGTTTTATTGAACAATGGGCTGATGAATTCAATTATTTCTAATTCTTGACTTCTAGTCTATTCTACTGATCTACTTTTAAACTTAATTAGTTTAAAATGATTTCAATGACTATTGCTTAATAATATCTGAAAGTGCTGTTTTCTCTGCATTCCTACTTTTCCAAGGAACATTTTTAAGATTTCATCACTGAAAGTTGTCTTTATGAGTAAAAATCACAAGTCGTGACAAAAGTGGGTATTGTGGGGGCAGTCTATGTACAAATCTGGAGTCCAGTCCAAGTCAACCACAAAATAAAAAAGTTAATTCAAAAATTGCACTAAAATATCACTTAAGTTTATTTTAAAAAAATTAGGGGCAGCTAGGTGGCGCAGTGGATAGAGCACCGGCCCTGGAGTCAGGAGGCCTGAGTTCAAATCCGACCTCAGACACTTAATAGTTACCTAGCTGTGTGGCCTTGGGCAAGCCACTTAACCCCATTGCCTTGCAAAAAAAAAAAAGATTTCAAAATTAGTCTTTTCTGCATAAGAATTTTAATATGCTAATGTATTTATCTTTCTATTTAAATGCAACATGACTGCATAGTCAGTAAGAAAAGGCTTCTGCTGTTTTACAGATCATAATGGACTCAGATACATTTTCTTATTTGACCCTCATTCATAATAGTCTGTGAAATGGTAAAAGTCATTATTGTCCCAATATCACAATTAAGAAGAGTGACCTTGCATAGGGCATAGTGAAGACAAGAATCTTAATCTTCACATTCCAGTGATTGCTCTTTCCATTCCAATATGTGGACTTTCTTTGCACTGTGTAGTTACTTCCCAATGCATAAAAATTGTTCAAAATTTTTCATTCAAAATAACACAGACATTTTATACTCTATCTTCATAGGAAAAAATGTAAAGATTTAATGTATTAAAACAACTGCTAAATTTCTTAAAGACTGCACCAGAGGGGTGGCTAGGTGGCACAGTGGATAAAGCACTGGCCCTAGAGTCAGGAGTACCTAGGTTCAAATCAGATCTCAGACACTTAATAACTAACTGTGTGGCCTTGGACAAGCCACTTAACCCCATTTGCCTTGCAAAAAAAGACTGCACAAGATTAGGACAATTGTAAAGATGTCCAACAAAAGGTTAACTACAAAAAAGGCTTGGGGGAGGGGAGGAATACTCTGTGCAGCCATATATGTAAAAATAACTGTTTCAAAAGATTTGCTTTTGGGGAAAAAATGGTTAAAATTTAAAAACTGGCCCTTTTAACTTAAATGTCAGCAATGGCAAAACATTTCTGAAAAATCTCAAAAGCTCTTTTTTCATCAATTTCATCAATTCAAATCAATTCAATCAAAACTGATGTTTTCCAAGAACCAAGATATTAAGAAATAAATAATACAAAAACTATGGACTTGTTTCAGAAAAGTTCTTCAGTATGCCTACAATTCATTACAGAATTTAATTCATAACAAGAGGAGTATATGCCATTCTAAAGTAGCATCAATTGTCACAATTTTAATATGTCAAGAACTTGGAATTTCTTTTCAGTTGGCAGTGTCACTACACTGATGATGCACTACAGATTTTCACAGCAGGTTTATAAGATTACAAATTTAAGAAGAGTCAATTAGATCTCAGAGTTCATATTTCTATTATTAGATTTGCTTTCTGGGCCAACTTAGGATAACTGATTTAAAATTCTATGTTCAATAAATGAGACTTTTCCATTGAATATATGATGAATTTGCATTTAATTGTCTACTTCCTTTTTTTCTTTAAGATCTTCCTAAGTCATAGGAGCTCAAAAAAAAAAAAGTCCTGTATGATCAAAATACTCATAATCTTGATTTGAAAGAAAAGGTAGAATAAAAGAAATGCTTATCAAAGCAGGTTTAACAGGTTAAGTGGAACTACTACAAACACAATGTTTCTCTTCAAGGAAAAAAACCTAGAAACAGGAAAAATAAAACCATACGTTTCATTGCTCAACTTGGCATTACCAAGAAGAGTACTTTCTTCAACAAAATGAAATTTTTTAGTGCTTTAAGTGAATCTTTATTAATTCTTTTATTATTTATTTAATTCTGCTTCATGTTTGAATAAACACTGTAAATGAATTTAACTACTAATTTAATTGAACCATGAACAGGTAAGAAACAATTTGGGAGAAATGTTTTACTGTCTTAGTGCAGTTACCATAAACTCAAGATATAAAATATGTTTAAGATTAATTCTATATGGAATTCAGTTTGGAAACCTAAACTCAGAAAAAATATAAAATGAAAAAAAGTTCCTTAGAAATGCCCAGAGTAATTTCTTTTATATTGAACACCTTTGCTTGCCTAAGGTCTTGGAGTAAACCTCTGTTATTTTCTGAGATATGCCCATAAAAAGGCAGGATATACAAAAGGATATTTGTAGGCCTATGGGGTGCTACTATGCACAATGTAACTCACATAACCTAGAGCACTATATATTAGGAACAGATTTTTGACCAGCATCAGTTTACCTTTTGTACCATTCTTTCCTTATAACAACCTAATTACAGTTTCACCATTCGAAGGAACTTGTCTCAAGGTTTTATACAATGTGCTGTGTTTTTGCTGTTTCTTATACTGAACACAGTGCTGGCACAAGATAAACATTGGATAAATGCACCTTAACTTATTATGCCTATCTAGAGCCAAACTGCTGTTATCAAAGTTGACAAACACAATACTGCCACCTCTTTTCTCAAACTATTCCCCCAGTTTTAAGTGTTTTCCACAGTGATAGAAGGGAAGATGGTCCCTTCCAGGGCCAAAGGACTGAGCCAATGGTATGATTATCTAAGTCTTTCTAAGTCTTTCAAGATCCACTTCAAATCCTCTTCCATGAAATCTCAAGCTATTCTAGTCTAATTTCTCCCTGCAATGAAAGAATTTGTAGCTCTCATCTGTTAATCAATTAAAATTGATTAAATTAAATTTAAAAATGTCAAGCTTTTACTAAGATTCTACTATGTATTAGGAATGAGGCTAGGTGCTGGGGATACAAAGAGAAGCGAAACAACCCCTGTCCTCAAGAAGGAAATGATGTGGGCATATGCAAACATACTATTATAAAACACAATACAAAAACAAGGTGATTTTGATAGGGTGGGCAAAGACTCATAAAAATGTTGATTTTTGAATTGTGAAGATTAAGAATTCTAATAGGTATAAAGACAGAGTACATTATTGGCATGGAGGACAGTCAGTACAAATACACAGAGTTGTGAAATGGAGTGTTGTCCATGACAAACAATAACAAGGTCAGTTTGACTGAACAATAGAAGTATGAAGGGGAACAATATCATAAAGGTAGATTGTGACGAATTTCAAATGCCTAATGGAGCCATTTACATTTGATACTACTTAGAGGCAACAGGGAGCTGCTGCAGTTTAATGAGAAAGGGGAGTGACATGGTCGGACTTGCAGTTTTGGAAAATTTGTATGGTATCGGTTAAAGTTTGGAGGAATTTAGCTCAAGGCAGAGAAACTATTGCATCATTTCAGGTAGGAGGCAATAAGATCCTTAACAGAAGTTAGTGATTGTACAAAGAGAGATAAAGGCACATGTGCAAAAGGTATTGTAGAAATAGCAAATACAAGATATACTTTCTCAACTGACCAAAGACATCATTTTACTGAGAATAAAGAGCTGAGAATGACATCAAGGTTATAAAAGGTTATACAAATGTGTGACAGAAATAAGGAAGTTGAAAAAAGAATGAATTTTGAATAGAAAAATAATGAAGTCTGCTATTCCATTCATCTGGAAACTTCCCCTTTTGAACTATCTTAAAAGTAAAAAAAATTGGATGCCTTTAAAATAGTTTCACCTCCAGTAAAGATTTGTTTTTTCATGTTTTTTATTTTTTTTTCCCCAGGTCCATTTTCTATCCCTGAAGACATCTAATGTGCCATTCCTATTTCTTCACAAAAAGTAGCTTAAGAGAGGAAAGAATATAATCCAAACACAGCATTTCCCCTTATGATGCTAATGACAATAGATCATTATAGGAATGACAGGACTGTTTCAATTCACATATGTTTATTACTCTTCTTACATTTTCTAAACATATCCAGGATTCATCTGACTTAGCTGGCACACCAAACAACTTCTTGCTACTCATGATCTTCATTACAAATCTTCCATCAAGTTTTACAAATTAAATTGTATTTTGGCCAGAAGATTATATTCCAAACTCCAAAAAGAGGTATTCAAAGGGAATAGTGGATAGACTATATCTTGAATCTTTAGATTACATTTTGGGAAAATTAATTATTTAGGAAGTGTTTTTTTCTCATATTAAGTCAATAATTAAATTCTGCAGCTCTTATTCCTTATATCCAGTTTTGTTCCCTAGATCTCTAGAATCCCTGAGCCAAAGGGCAAAGGTCAACCAGAATAGAAACAAAGTCATCATTACTGAATGTTACTAGAAAAAGACCACATTTATCTAATTTTTTGCCTGTGTGTATGTGTATTCCTCCCCTACTCCCTACCCCCCAAAGAAGTGGTGTCTTGCCAGAGAACCAGACTAATCAGTTGATTGCTATCTTATTAGGAGAGGTTTGCAGGAGGAAAGGGAGTTGTTTTTCATTATACATCAAAAACTACATGCCAGCTGAGGCTTAATGTTAAAAGATAACCTTTTTATTTCTTACTGCAAACCAAGTTGACTATTATGCATATATATAATATAATCCTCCTCATCTCATAAAATTGAAGGAAATCAGCAAACACCTGGAAGAATTTGACAATTTAGAGAGGAAATTTAAAGAACATCTTTGGGAAATGATGTTATTTGGTGAAGTATGTATTTATGTACTGGATCAGATAGAATAGCGATAAAACTTAGAATAAAATAGAAAGCAATGTGATTTTTTTTTATTTCAAGAACATTGAAATTTACAAATACAGTCTTAAATATTAACTTTAGTGCTGTTCTTGGCACAGATTTTAAATTGTTTCAAAATATTTGATCACTTATATTTTAAAATTCAATTACAAAATAGGTTCTATTCTGCTGCTTAAAAGACATCTATATCACTTTAAGCCAAGAAACAGACAGAACCCAGAAATACAATCAAATTATTCACATATGTTATATTCATGTACCACCAACACATACACAGAAGTGCTCAATATATAAAAGTGATAAATGGATTGTATTCCAAAAGTTCGTTTCTTAATTGATTATTTATGCCATCAACAGTAATACCATTCAGTTTCTTTATGAATTAAAAATAGATTTTCATGAACTGTCTGACCACCATTATAAATGTAACCACAATTTATAAATAATGATTTTATGAAAAAAATATACTTCCTGGTCTGAAGGGAATATAATGACTTAGGGGAAGACCTTTATAGACATGCCCATAAAAGCAACCTGAAGAGAAGCCAGAGCTTTGGGACAGTTAGGTGGCACAGTAAATAGAGCACTATTATAAGTATTAATATTTTTTTCCTGGTCTCAGCTTCAGCTCCAGCAACTTTGAGATAGTACTGACAAGTAGAAAAAATACGATGACATTAGGAATGTTTCATCTACTCCAACATTTGAGGAGAAATTACTCATTCACAACACTGAATGTACAGGCCACAGATGTATGTGAACAGACAAAAATGGACTACTCACAAGTCAAGGAAGACCTTAATACAACTTCCAAAGTGAATTATATTCAACAGCAGAACATAAGCTCCTTGGGGTCAAAGACTATATAGTTTAAAATGTGAACCTTCTGAAAATCTAGTATAATACCTTTCATGTAATAGATTCTCTAACACAAGAAAATGCAGCTAGAGGTACAAGGGACCTCACAGGCTCAATCCCCTAATTTTACAGGTGAAGAAACTCAGGCCCATGGAGGGTAAGTAACTTGCCCTGAGTCACAAAAATAATGAACATTAGAGGCAAGATTTGAACCCCACATATCCAGTATTCTTTAAACTGGGTCTTTCCTACTTGGCTAAATGAATTCTCTTATCTTTGTAAAATCTTTCAAAAAATCAAACAGAATTTGGTACATACAGTGTGATTATATCATGTTTTATTTTTAATTAATTATTCTTTAATGTTCCAATGTTCCAATGTTCCAATCAGCTTTCATAGAATATTACATATACCTAATTTACATCATGTTAATAGTTTAGGATAAAAATTGGGTTCCTTCAGATACTCCAGAAACTAGATAATATGAATAACAGAAAGCCTTTTTTTCCAGTACTGGGGGAAAAAGGTTAAATTTATAATTAACTAATAATAAGTATACTACTATTTGTGAGTTCCTTTGGTTTAAAAGCACCATATAATTCTACAATTTAATTTTCCAATTAAATTATATTGTATTATGGTGATTTTTTAGAGAAATTATTAAAAAATTAAAAACTTTCAATATTTCAACCAATAAAAGGTTAGTTATGAACTAACATCATAATAGCAAAAGAAATGAAAGGAAAATTGTGTTAAACCTGGAATTATTGAAGCACCCAGAAAGCATTATTTGAATGAAAAGCAAAGTCCACATTTTGCAGATTTTAAGAATCTATTTAGGAACCATTTCCCCCGCCAATAATTTAGAGGCAGTTCCAACTTCATGTTCAAATTACATCACTAACTTATTCCTGAAAACCATATTGCAAATATTGAGTCATACAGTTTCTTTTTTGCCATTTTATACTTAACCTCTGATACTAAGAATTGGTTTTTCCTGCACTTAAGTGAAAGAGCATGTAAGATTACTGAAGCTATTGCATCTTGTGTTTACATCAGGAAAGACTCAAAAGAAGTACAAATATTTTAACAATAAAAGATAGGAAAAGCCTAAACTTGAAAATGAATGAACTTATTTTCATTGGGTCATACAAATAGATTCTTTTTCTTTTCATCAGATAAATGCTCCAAAGTCTTTTTATTTCAATTCATGGAATGTATGACTTCTGGAAACTAAAGCTTGGCATAATATCACACATTCCTAGGAAATTAAGTATAGGAGGATAAATGATTTTAGCATCATTGAGCAAGGTGCTCAGTCATTTTTCAAACTTTAGTATCTCTGCCTGCCCTCCCAAGAAAGACACTCGATAATTATTGGAACTACTGAATTGTAATTGTAAATTATGCTACAGTAGGCATGTAATTCAATATCTAAAAAGTGAGGCCTTCAGAAAAAATATACTCTGAAAAGAAGCTAGTTTTTAACTCATATTTCTGATATGCTTCCTGTTTCTTCTCAAAACATCTTCCTGTAAAATTTAAGACTAAATTTTGGATAAGATCTATCAAATTTCATAAAAAATAAAATCTTCAACTATGAACTAATTTTCCTCCTTAAAAAAGCACAGTATGGCATGCACACCTAAGGTATTCAAAATAAAGCAATTACCAGGCCAGAAAACTACTATATCTCAAAAACAATAACCCAACAATGGATTGATTTCAATTTCACTTTTTAATTAAGTTGTTTCCGTTAGGATATATTCTAAGATAAGTTATGGCTGTAAAAATAAAAGAATATGATAGAAAAGTAATAATTCTGAATTTTTGATGTTTTGTTTAATTTTTAATAAATAATATTTTAAATGAGCTAAAACATTATCACATTGAAAATCATTTCTCAAATATATTAAAGTGATTAATATTTTATAAATCATCATTTATTAAAAAAACAATTTAGGCTAAAGATCTCTTCAGACCATACATTCATTTTTCAAGAAAAAGCTCTTAAAACCAGAGTTTTAATATAAATTTTCTTTTCCCATTTATATTATAACCTTGAGTAGGGTTTTGAGTACTTTGTTTTATTTTCAAAAAATCATCTGAGTTAAAAGCATGGTTCCAACAGACACACAGCGCCAGGAGATAGAAAGCTGGAACCCCAAGAAAAGGTCAACTGCTACTTCAACTAGTAGCCTCAGAAACTAGAAAGAACTCCCAAAGAAGCATGGCACCATGTTTCACACAAAGTCAAATGCAATTTTCTTATGTAGGATATATTCTGGATGTGTCTCAGTCTTTGAGGATTACCTTCTAAACTGCTGTCCCACAAAGTGTCCTCACCATTGTCATCATATTCTTTAATTCCAGTCTCCTAATTATGGGAAAAGGCTAGTTCATGAAAAATGTATTTTGAATCACTAACAAAGAAACTTAAACTGAAGCAAAACCCATCAAATGGGCAAGGTTGACCAAAAAAGGGGGTGAGGTGGGGTGAGGTGGGGAATGACAACTTTGGGATATTCTAAGGGAACCAGGCAAACTGATATACTGATTAAGTAGAATTACCAATGGATATAGCCATTCCTGAAAGTAATTTAGAACTAAATTGTTGCTAAAACAAAAAAGTTACTGAATAGCATAGATCGACCTTATGATTCCATTATTATGTCTTTAATCCCCCACAAAGAAATCAAAGAAAAAAGGAAAAAGTCCTATTTGTACAAAAATGCTGATAGAAGCGCCCCAAAAAACTGGAAAGTAAGGATGTGATCTTCAGTAAGGATATAAAAATTATGGGATAGGATTGTAATGGAAGATTATCAAGGTTATAAGAAATAATAAGATGGAGTACATTATAAATTGCAAAATGGATAATTTTTATTATATTAAATTTAAAAGGTTTTGTACTAAAACTGCCAAGATTAGAAGGAAAACAGAAAACTGGGGAACAAGTTTCACAGCTAGGGGTTCTGATAAAGGTCTCATTTCTAAAATATATAGAAAATTGAATAAAATTTATAAGGTTACAAGTCATTCCCCAATTGATAAATGGTCAAAAGATATGAACAGGCAGCTTTCAAACTAAGAAATTAAAATTATATATAATCACATAAAAATGCTCCAAATCATTGATTAGAGAAGTGCAAATTAAAATAACTATGAGATATCACCTCACACTTATCAGATAGACTAAGATGACAAAAAAGGGAAAATGATCAATAATGGAGAAGTTGTGAGAGGATTGGGACATTAATACAATGTTAGTGGAGTGATAAACTAATTTAACCATTCTGGTAAGTAATATGTAATTATGCCCCCAAAGAGCAATACAATTGATCATACCTTTTGATCCAGTAATATCAATACTAGGAGCGGAGCCAAGATGGCCACAAGAAAGGATCAAGTCTTAGGTGCTCTCTGATAAAACTTCTAAACTATGTACTCTAACTAAACTTTCGAGAGACAGAACCCACTGAGGGACCCAGTGAGGCAGTTCTCCTATTCAAGGTAACCTGGAAAAGAGCAGAAAAGCTCTGCATCCTGGGGTTGGAGGGGCAGCATGCCAGAGGGGTGGCCTGCCAGAGCGAAAGAACTTCAGCCTCCCGGAGGCAGCCCCAGGGTGCTGGGAGCTGCAGCTCACAGCAGCAGGGGAGTCGCCTGAGCTAAACCCCAGGGAGCACTGGGCACAAAGTGGGGGAACAGCGGGGGACCTCTGCCAGAGTGATCACATGGAACCCAGCCCTCAGGGCACACAACAAGCAGCGTGGCCACCACAGCCCAGATCCCAAAACAGAAGCAGGTGAAGCCCTAAGCAGGAGCCCCCAGGGCATGAGCCCATTGAGCTGAGGGAGAGGAGTGAAGAGAGACTGCAAAGCTCTGTCCTCTGCCCCGGGAACAGGAATCTGGGGCTCTGACCACATTCAGATCCTGATCACAGTCTAGGCCCCCCCATAGAACAGCAGGGCCCCCCACACACACCTCAGCCCCGTAGCAGGGGGGGGGGCGCTTATGGTCATTTACAGACCAGGAGGGAGGACAGAGTCTCACACACTGAGATCCTTGTGGGAGTGTCCCAAAAGCTCAGGAAGCACCCCCAAACCAGGCCCAGGCTGGGAAAATGAGCAAGCAGAGAAATAAGAGGAAGACCACTGAGAAATATTTTGCAAATGAGCCCAAGAAAGGATCAAAATACTCAGTCTGAAGATGAAGAAGCACAAGCTCCTGCATTTAAAGACTCCAAGAAAAACAGAAAAATGGGCTCAGGTTATGACAGAGCTAAAAAAAAAAAAAAAACAGACTTTGAAAATCAAATGAGGGAGTTAAAACTGGGAAAAGAAATGAGAGAGATGCAGGAAAAACATGAAAATCAAGTCAGCAGCTTAGTCAAGGAAATCCAAAAAAATGCTGAAGAAAATAATAGCATGCTAAAAACCAGCTTAGGTCAAATGGATAAAACAGTTCAAAAAGTTACTGAGGAGGAGAAGACTTTAAAAAGCAAAATTGGCCAGATGGAAAAAGAGATAAGAAAACTCTCTGAAGAGAACAAATCCTTCAGACAAAGAATAGAATTCAGGAAGACTGATGAAATTACCAGGAATCAGGAATCAATACTTCAAAACCAAAAAAATGAAAAATTAGAAGAAAATGTGAAATATCTCATTGAAAAAACAACTGATATGGAAAACAGACTTAGAAAAGATAATTTAAAAATTATTGGAATGCCTGAAAGTCATGATCAGGAAAAGAGCCTTGACATCATTTTCAAAGAATTACTATAGGAAAATTGCCCTGATATTCTAGAAGCAGAGGGAAAAATAGAAATGGAGAGAATCCACCGATCCCCCCCGAGAAAGAGATGCCAAAAAACCAACCCCTAGGAATATTATAGCCAAATTCCAGAACTCCCAAGTCAAAGAGAAAATATTACAAGCAGCCAGAAGGACATAGTTCAAATATCATGGAGCTGCAATCAGGATCTCACAGGACTTAGCAGCAACTACAATGGAAGCTCGTAGGGCTTGGAACATAATATACCTGAAGACAAAAGAGCTTAGAATGCAGCCAAGAATGAACTACCCAGCAAGGCTGAATGTCCTCTTCCAGGGAAAAAGATGGACTTTCAATGAACCAGGGGAATTTCAAATGTTCTTTTTGGAATGGCCAGAGCTGAACAGAAGGTTTGATCTTCAGATACAGGACTCGGGTGAAGCATAGAGAATGGAGGAGAAGGGGAAAATATGAGGGATTTAATGATGATGGACTGCATGTATTCCTGCATAGAAAAATGACACTGATAATATTCATATGAACCTTCTCAGTTAATAGAACAAGTAGAGGGAGCTTTTATAGTTGAAGCACAGAAGAAAGCTGAATTCGAAGATAAAATATGGTGTAAAAATGGAGTCAATAGAAAAAAAGGAAATATAATGGGAGAAAGAAAAAGGAGAGGGGGGAATAGGCCAAGATATTTCATATAATAAGATTTTTCTTTATTACAATGAGTTATTGCAATGATATGGAAGGGGAGAGGCAAGGGGGAATGAGGGAACCTTTGCTCTCATCAGAGGTGGCTAGGAGAAGAAACAGCATATATACTCAATGGGGTATAGACATCTGGAGTAAGAAGGAGGGGGGAGCAGGGGGAAGGGGTGGGGATGTGAATAAAGAAGGAGAGGATGGACCATGGCGGGAGAGTGGTCACATTTTCTTTTTTACTTCTTGCAAGGGGCTGGGATTGGATGGCCTGTCCAGGACCATAGGGCCAGGTGGATTCTGGGCCCAAGGGGTGGTATGGGGGCTCAGGGCTTCTTGGCCCCAGGACCAGGGAATCTGTCTGCTGCGCCACTCAGATACCCTACAGCAGAGTCAGAGTGAAAGGAGAGAGAAAATATAGTACATGGTAGTGGAGAAATAAGAAAGGAGGGAATTGTGATCAGCAATGGCAACGTTGGAAATATATGGAAGTAACTTTTGCGATGGACTTACCATAAAGAATGTGATGCACCCATGACAGAGTTGTTGGTGTTGGAACAAAGCCTAAAGAACATTTTTTTATTATTATTATTATTTGGGGGAGGGTGCAGGGCAAATGGGGCTGGGGGGCCTGCCTGGGGCCACATAGCAGGGTGATCTTTGGGTGTCTGAAGCCGGATTTGGACCCGGGTGCTCCTGGCTCAAGGGCTAATGCTCTGTCCGCCACCCAGCCACCCCTACTATTATTACTATTTTATTTTATTTTGGGTCTTTTTTTTCTTTTTTTTGGTTTTTGCAGGGCAGTGGGGTTCAGGTGGCTTGCATGTCACACAGCTGGGTGATTGTTGGGTCTACAGGGCTGGATGTGGGCTCGGTGCTCGTGGCTCCAGGGCTGGTGCTTCATCCATTGTGACACCTGGCCATACTTACAATTATTACTATTTTTTATTTTAATTTTTTTTTCTCTCCCCTTTACTTTATCACTCAAGCAAGTCTATATTCATGGGGGGGAGGGGTTATTTCATTTACTCTTAAACAAGAATATTTTATTAATGTAAAAAAAATTTGTACAAAATGAGAATTAAAAAAAGAAAAGAAAAAAATATCAATACTAGGCCTATATCCAGAAGAAATCATTAAAAGGGGGAAAAGTACCTCATGTTCCAAAATATTCATAGCATCCCTTTTTATAGTGTCAAAAAATTGGAAATTGAGGGGATGCCCATCAATTGGGTAATGACTGATTAAGTTATGGTATATGAATATTATGGAGTTCTATTGTTCTATAAGAAACCATAAGTAGTCAGACTCAAGAGATGCATGGAATGAATTACAGGAACTGATGCTTAGCAAAGAGAGAAGAACCAAGAGAACATTGTACACATTAACAACAACACTGTGACCTGATCGACTTTGAATGGATGCAGCTACTCTCAGTACTACACAGGGTAGGTCATCCCTGGGAGACCCGTTATGGGCAATGCTTATCCACATCCAGATGAAGAAAAACAAACAAAACAACAACAAAAAAAAACTACAGAACCTGAATGCACTATATATATATATAGTATATATATACATACACACATACACATATATATATATGTATGTGTGTGTGTGTGTGTATATATATATATGCATGTATACTTAAAAAAATTCTCTTACATTTTTCCTTCCTATCTCATTATTTTCTTTCTTTCCTCTTAGTCCTAATTTCTCATTCAGAAAATGACTAATCTATAAACATGTTAAACAGAAATGCACAATGTTCACCGCTGCTGTTCAGGGGAGGGGAGTCAAGTGGAAGGTGGAACTCATGTATGTAACTCATAAATATGCATATACATGTGGATGAATGTTAAAAAACTTTCATAACAGGAAACTGAAAAAATAAAATATCAATTAAAGATAAGATGATCAGAGATTAATCTAGGAAAACATTATAAATAGATTCATAGTAAACTGAGCAGAGTTAGAATAATTTAAATAATATTACAAATATAAATACTGTTAAACTTTAGAATTCTGATTAACACAATGACCAACCATGATCAAAGAATTTCAGTGATGAACAATGTTAACTACCTCCTGATAGAGATGATGAACTAAATATGTAGAATGAGTCACAATTTTGACTCATGGGCAATTATGAGGATCTTTTGTTTGAACATGCGTATTTGTTACATATCTTAAATTTTTGTTTTGTTGGGTTTTTTCCAAGGGTGAAAAGAAAAAGAGACATGAGGGGGGAAAATGCTTGATAAATGGAGATACAGAAATAAATGTTCCACAGTGTTCTAGTCTGTTAAATCTTTTTGGTACTGATTTTTTTTCAGCCATTATATTAGCTATCATTTCAAGTTCTATGTTAACTACAAATTTCATATGTATACCTTCTTTGGTACAACATAGAAAGGAAGGTGATGTAGTAAATACTGCACTGGGTTATCAAGTCAGGCAAATTTAGCCTCAGATACTTTGTAGCCATTCACTTAAGCTATATTTGCATCAGTTTCTTCAAGTGTAAAATGGGGATAATAAAAATACCTAGGGGTTGTTGTAAGGATCAAATGAGGTAACCTGTAAATTGCCCACTATATAACTTGTTTATTCCTTTCTCTTCCCCATTTATACATTGTTCTAAGTCATTGATGAAAACATTAAACAGCATAAGACGTATCTATACATCTGGGGCACTCAACTAGATATATCCTACCATAACAGCATTTGAATCAATAATAATTACTTTTTAAGTCCAGGTACTGAACCAGGTCTGAATACATCTGACTTTACTATTTTCAAATCCATCTCTATTACATAATATCTTATATTCCTTTCATATAGGAGATGTTTTTTAAATGTTAATAAAATGAAATCAAATTTTGTAATAGTCTTTAGAACCTAATGAAAATGAAAATCATTTTAAAATTTTGTAACTACATTCAATGCTTCCAATGTTAAGCCATAATATTCATGTGTAACATGTAGTTTCAAGAATCACTACATAGAATCTGAAAATAACTTTATAGCCTCAAATCAAAGAAAAATTTTTGCTTGTACATAGTGTAGAAAGACTTTGTTTCAGACACTAAGGAAAAAATATTCAACACTGATAAGATCATATTTAAAATAAAACAGTCAATAAAGGTAAACAGTCAATAAAAATATTATTTACAAAGGAAGCCATTTGCCTTTAGTATACAGAGAAGTACAAATGTTTCTAAAGGAAATGTGACAGTTCATAGAGTAACAATTCTACTTTAAAAAAAGACACAAGGTTTACTTTGTATCATATTTTGTATCTATACTTGGTGGATTATGTCGTATTAATTAATGATACTAAGTAAGAAACAAAAGATAAGATTTCAACTATTCTAAAATAATATACTAGATTTATTACACAATATATTTGTATGGATATATGTATATATACATGTGTGAATGTGTGTATACATATTAAATTGCTTTCATTCATTTATGCTCATATTTGAACCCACAAATATAAATCAGAAACTGGAAAACTGAAAATACCACAAGCAACTTTCTAAAATGTTATGTCATATCACATAGTGATGCCATGTCACTGCATGGTTGTATCTTGTAGCTATTTCAGCTCTTAAAATGAGACACATTTGTTCACAGTAAACTGTCATCAACTCAAATGAGAACTCTTAAGTACAGAGGTTCAGGTTTTCATTTCACTCTTCATCTTCCATGTTCATAGCTCTCAGTGACTTCAAAGAAAATTCTCTACATGGAGTAGAGAGAGTGTGAAACAGAATGGGAATCTTGCCCAAAGTATAATATAATAGGACTAAAAATGCAATCATGTTTTTTTCTGTAATATGGTTCTGTATAAATAAGTTTTTTCTGAATAATTAAAAGTAATTTTTCTAAGATTTTATTTTTAATAAGAATAAACAAAAGTTGAGGTAAATAAAATTATAAAAGTACTAGAGTATTGCCAAAAATATTTTAAATAAATGCATCATAGCAGAAATCTTTTTTAATTGCTTCTGCCCTGGACTACCAAGTTTACTGGAGGAAAAAAAAACAACAGAATTTCAAAAGGGAAGGAAAATGTGTGTTATAAGCTAAATCACAGCCACCAGATATCCCTGTACAGTAGTATTTTTATTTTGTTGATTTAAAGTATGCTATAAAAAAGTAGTCTTTGGGAGCAACTAGGTGGTGCAGCGGAAAGAGCACCTGCCCTGGAGTCAGGAGGACCTGAGTTCAAATCCCGTCTCAGATACTTAATAATTACCTAGCTGTGTGGCCTTGGACAAGCCACTTAACCCCACTGCCTTGCAAAAAATCTAAAAAAGAATAGTCTTTGAAGTAGTTGAGTCAACAAAGACCTACATTTTCTCACTTGGGGGGGGGGGTAATGAACAACAATACTTCAAGCCCCTGCTCCCAATAAACCACTCTGCTAAAAACCAACTCTTATTACCTTTCAGGGAATAATTATTGCCAAAATTATTGCCAATTGCTTCTGAAGATGCTGTGACTTCCACAGCTATGGAAGTTTCAGAAGGAGGCAAAAATAGCCCCTGCCTTTGAGAATCTTATAATCAAATGGGAAAGACAAGTAAACAAGCATGAACAAATTAAATATAAGAGAAATATGAAAAAAATTTAAGGGGTGAGGAGGACTAGAATTTAAGGGAAACTGGGCAAAGTTTCCTGTAGAAAGTAGAATTTTAATTGGTATGAAAAGGAAGCCAGGGATGCCAAGAAGTAGAGATAAAGAGAAAGAACATTTTATATATGGTAGACAGAAAAAATGCCCAGAACTGTTTGAAGGTATCTTATTAGTGGATAAACCAAGAAGTTTGTGTCAATGGATTTAAGATGATGAGGCTGAGAATAAGATATAAGAAGACTGGAAAAAGAGGCAGGACAGAGTGACTAGGATAAAAAGGGTTGTGAATAGCAGAAGATTTTGTATTTGGGGGAAAAAAAGGCATTAAAAGGTCTGATTATATACAATCAGACCACTGGGAGAGAGACTCAGATCTGTCAGAAATAATGTTGTTCATTTTCCAAGTAGTTATTTGCTTGATTCTCTGTCATCAGTAACTTCAAGTAATCTTGATATATCACTCACACAACAATAAAGCCTAATTACTTTTATCAAACACTTTAAAGTCAAAAAGGTGCAAATTAACTTCTACTTACTATAGACAAAGAAGCATTTACTTCTCAAATCACAAAAGAGCTATTGTGATTTTAGGAGTTTCTTGAGTGTCAGGAAAAAAATCAGGTTTAAATTTTTTGCTTTTTAGAATTTCATCAGAATTTACAAACAATTTGATGCTATCTTCTTATAAAAACAGCCTCAAGTCCTCCCCACCATCCTTGCCCCATTACAATTATCTATTGCTACCATATGATTCTTCATTCCACTAATCTATAAAAGCCTGCTCAGAAAGCAGTCAAAGATAAACTAGAGTTAGGCAAAATGATAGTATTCTGTTAGGATGACAGTTAACTTTATCAAGTCTTTAAAACCTACAGACTATCTATAACTAAGCAAAAAAAAATCATGAAATAGATCTACTTTAGTCACACTTGTTAGATTTATGAAATAATATTTGAGATTTGTAGAACAAATCCCCTGGGAATTAAAAGCAGCAGCAGTTTACTGTGTTAAATAATTTTTCTTAATTGACTCTAAATTTTATCTTCTTCATTTAGTCTTTCCAAATGAAGTAGTGAACTCTACTCTTCAGAGTACAGATAAGCAGTCCCAGAAATACTTTGGCATATAAGTGTTGCTAAAAGGACAAATCTACATGTGAAACAGCCTGTTCTTGGTGGTATCTTGGTCATTTTCCAAACTCTTAGCATGTTTACATGAATATGTTGTAGTTGAGAATTCCTGGGATTTCAAGAGTGGTTATGTGAAGAAGGTAGTGGGTATAACTTGTATGGGAGATAGCCATCTTCTGCAGTGGATCTGATATATCCTGAAAGACATATGGCAGCAACTTAATGAAAGGTTCTGAAAAGGATTTCTAAATTATATAGTCAGAAAGAACAGTATGATAGTTTATTTGATTATAATATCTTATTTTTATGTAGCTTGAAGTTGTTAAAGTGCTTTCACTACATTATAATAGTTAATCCTCATTTTACAAGGTAGTAAAGTAGGTATTATCATAACCTTACAAGTAAGAAGACTGGGGCTCAGAGAAGTTAAAATAAAAGGAAACTGAGGCTCAAAGAAGTTGAAATAATTTGACCAAGATTATAATTCACCTGGTAACTTGAGGAACTAAGTCAAGAACCAATACCTTCTGATGTCTAGTGTTTAATTAAATAAAGGCCTTGTATGCCTTGAAAATAATTTCTAAAAATTTCACAGAGAAACATAAAATTTCAGATTTTCCATACCAAGTTACAGAAAAGTAGTGTGGTACAACAGATAGAATGCTGACTCTGGAGTCAGAGGACATGAATTTAAACAACTTATAATATTTTGTATTGGTATAATTTTGGGGAAGTTACTAAACCGAAAAGAGAAGAGAGGAGAGGCAAGAGGAAGAGAGGGATACAAAGCCCCTACACTCAAGAAACTTATAGCCTTGTTGAGGAGATAAGACCTAAGTGAAACAAACAAAGATATAAAAAGACCTTATGACCAAATACTACATGGAAAGTTGTGTACTGTAAGTGCTAAAGCAGTTCAAAAATGGAAGAAAATGGTGTGAAGTCGAGTAATCAGAAGGATTCATGGAGGAGATAGACTCTGGGCTAGAAGTAACATATATAATACAAACATCACATAAAAATAAGTACTTGAATTTTCATTGGACCTTGCTTGCAGTAAATAATTATCTTAAATTTAAAAGTTCTTCACTAGGAGGCAAGAAGTCAATCTTATGCATTTTCATATTCCCCTCAAGGTCTAGCAAACCTTAACATAGCAGATGCTCAATAAAAATTTTGTGAACAAAGAGATGTTTCTCTAAGGATAGCATTAAAACCTTAGCACAAGCTCTGTTGGGTCCTAAAAGTGAGAAAGGCTTTCATTTTTGACTTGGTGATAAACTGAATATATCTTATAACTTGCCTAAGGAAGAAAGTGGTGAATTTCTCAGTCACAGTAATCCACAAAAACTTTTCATGTAATATTTAGTTCTCAGGCATGGAGGTAGGAAAAAAAATCACAAATAAAATTACAGACTCTTGAAATATTGAAACTACATTAAAATAATATTAAAATCTTGGGCAAATTCTTGGATAGATATATATATGCAATTATATTGTTATAACTGTACTGTTAACATATCATTAAAGAATTTGACATTATCTCCCTCTCATAATAGAGAATGATTCAATTTCAGTTGCCAAAATCCTCTCTATTGTTTCAATCATTTCTGTTGTATCCAACTCCTGAATGACCCATTTTGGGGTTTCCTAGGTAAAAATATCTGAGAAGTTAGCCATTTCCTTCTCAGCAAACAAGGTTAAGTGACTTGCCCAAGGTCATATAGCTAGTAAGTGTCTAAGGTCAGACGAATCTTCCTGACTGCAGGCCCAGCACACCATCCACTGTGCTATCTAGTTGATCAAAATCATCTCTACACATTTAAAATGTGGCTATTAAGTTGCATAAATATCTTAATTCATTTGATTAACATTATTTATTTCAAGAGATAGTAAGGTAAAATGTATATTATCTGGGACAACAAAAAACTACTTCCAAGAAGTCAGTCAGCAAACATAAAGACCTAATGCAATGCAGATGAGTTTACAGTCAGTTTAGCAATATGGGACAGGGTGCCCTCAAATATGCCTACTCTGAATGTTTTATCCAGGCATTCTGAATAAATGCACTAATCTGGAAAAGAAAAGAAGTAGCTTTTGACTGGTCAAATAAAGATACTGTTCACAAATCCTTTACCTTTGTTTTTGTAAGATTTGGTTGAAGTTAATGTCTTGTGTTATTTTACTACTTAAGAAACTTGAAATTCTTAAAAACAAAAGTTTAGATATTAAAAATGCAAAAACAAACATCTACAAGCCAGGAGCCATAAACAATATAAGTAAATGTTAAAAGGTGCTGATATTATTTTACTTACCTCAGTGATTACTAGAAGGGCATTAAAGCAAGTTATTTTTGCTTTTACTATAATTGCTAGGTTTACAATCAAAGTATTAAGACATTAGGCTGCTGAAAGTCAGAAGTTACTAATTCTCTATAACTCCTAGCTTAAAAATTTCAAAATTCAAACTTTGAAATCACACCCAAATCATTCACATTATAAAAGGTCCACATGATCAAGTTTAAAACAATGAAATGTAAAAAGTATATTCTGTAAAAGTTGTACTGGAGCCCTTCCCAAAGGCCATATTCCTGCCATGGTAAAGGGAGTCAAAAAGTGACGAGAGGCACTACTGCAGTTAAGATTAAAGGCTGCAGAGCAATCGACTATGGGGAAGTTAGAGTTCAACAAGATCACTTCTTTCTGGGAGTTACTGTTCTAGTCCAACAGGTATCACAATGGACATTAAGTGTTTCTCCATTTTGAGATGTACACATTAATCAGGGCCTGGACTCTGGTTCTCAGTTCCCCCTGTTTGGCCTCTAACTTATTTATCAATCTGTTAAATATTTATTTGAAGTTGCTCTAGATCAGGGATATTCAACCTTACTTTAGAAGTTTTTATTGAAACAATAGACAATATGTTTTGATTTGCCATTTTAGTGAGAGCTCTGCAGCAGTTGGGCTTTGTTTACTAAAGCATTTAGTAGTAAATAAAATTGCCCTGCTGGGCACTAGCAGGCTGCATTTTGAACAGCCCAGTTCTAGGTAACTGCTGTTTTGAATCCTAAATCACTGTGGGGAGAAAAAATACTAGCATTTTGTCACATAACGTGTAATATTCTGTCATATTTCTAAAGGACACCAATCAAGACTTTTCTTATAATATTTCAAAATCTGTGTTAAAGATGATATATGTATATATATATATATATAGATGATATAAGTATACTATACCATATATGCATTTATGTTTATTATAACTCATTTAAGGAGAAAACATAAAAGATATATTATATATGATTTTTTATAATAATCAGTTTTCTACATTTTAAATATTTAATAAATGGTTATGACATAAGTGATGTTTTCTAACTCATTATACTTAAACTTTAATTTATTAAAAAGTACATTCATATAATTATTATGTGTTCTTCCCAACAGGTAACATATTGTTATAGTCAGAAGTTGGCTTTGGAGGTTGGAAACCCAAGTACAAGTCCTATTGGTACCATATCCTGGCTTCTCTGACCATGGGCATGTATGTCACTGAACTTCTCAGTAATCCCATACCCTGAAGTGTCAGAAAAGGTGGCAATCTGAATTCTAGAGGAAAAGTCCTCATCAAGGAGTTCCCTAAAGGGGCAGGTAGGTGGTGCAGTGGATAGAGCATTGGCCCTGGAATCAGGAGGACCTGAATTCAAATGCGTTTTCAAATACTTAAGACTTACTTAGCCTTGGGCAAATCACCCCTCAGCCTTGTGCAAAAAAAAAAATTCCCTGTATCAGTGAAATTAATGGAGAAATTTAGCTCTCTCTGAAAATGTTTTTAAACATTTTAAAATAATTCATGTATGATACCACTTTATAAGCTAAATATCACAAGACATATGACCTAAATTGCTGACCATATAATGCTGATCTGAAAATCTCAACAAGAAACAGAATAATCATTTACCTTTCGAATATCTGCTTTCTCATTTAGAAAATGGGGACAATCCTTCTTGTCACATATAGATAGATAGAGAGAGATGTAGATATGTGGTGTGTGTGTGTGTGTGTGTGTGTGTGTGTGTGTGTGTGTGTGTGTGTATTTCTAAGTTTGGATTAGTATGTACACCAAGTTTTTTATTTACAACCATATTATATGGCAGAGAGGGATTTCTAGGCAGGGAGACCCATCTTACCAAATTCAAATCTGAACTCAGACACTTCCTAGTTCTGTGATCCTGAGCAAATCACTTAACACTGTTTGCCTTAATTTCCACATCAATAAAAATGTGCTGAGAAGGAAATGGCAAATCATTAGAGTATATCTGCCAAGAAAACCTGAAATCATGATTTGGACATAACTGAAGCAACTGAAAAAAAATCTCACTAAGTAGAAGAGTTATATTCTTGAAAAGTAAATTTTAAATAACATGTTTAGAAAGCTAACATATATTCCTTTAAATGTATAAGTATTTTTCAGGGTAACTTGAAATAAATTCTCTAAATCAAAGAATTTTGCTTTTTTTTTGCTTTTCTAAGTAATCAACTTAAATCGACTTAGAAGATTTGGATTCTTGTATTTCAGATTTCTTCTTCAAAAATACACTAGAACTTGACATATTTTCATGTTGCAATCTCAACATTTTCTTTAATATGATAGTGAAAATTTGATTATAAAATAATGTTTTGAAGCAACATTTGTTAATGCCTACCATACACAATTAAGGCACTAGGGATATGAAGAAAAGAAATAATCCCCTTACAGTGTTTATATTCTAATGGGAATGTTTAAAGTAACAATAACATGGTTCTTACACTCAAACCAAAAAAGGTTAAAATAAATAAGATGGGTAGCCAAATATTATGATATGTGATCAACACTTAGAAACAGATACATCCATAGTTTCTGAAAAGCCATGAGATCAGAACTAGAAACTAAGTTACACAATCTGAAATGTTACAAACAAAATGTTACAAACAAAAAGCACTGCCCATAAATATTTTTGTACATGTGGGTTTTTCCTCCTTTCTTATGATCTTTTTGCAACATAGATAGACTTCGTAGTGATAAAGTCTTTCTATTTACCTTGTCATGTTTCAAATGTAATACATCATATGATTTATTCATTATCTTATAAAATATTTTTTGCTAAGCTCACCTCTATAAAATTCCAATCTATCTTCAATAATCTATACATTTTGACATGGCTTTATTGAAATAATAGAGGCACAGAGGATAGAGTACTGGTCAGAGAGTGAGGAGAACCTGAGTTCAAATCCAGTCTCTTAATACTTAATACTTACTTAGTTATGTGGCCTTAAGCTAGTCACTTAATCACATTGACTTGCAAAAAAACCCCAAAACAACAACAATCAAAAAACCCTTTGTTGCAACAGACATTTTAATCCTTAAACTTGTATATGTATCCCTAGACTTTAGCACAATGCTTGATACATGTTTAGTAAAGTAGTTTACAATTCTGATTCTTTGCAACTGAGTTTTTCTTCTCAAAGATACTGAGTGGTTTGCCTTTTCCTTCTCCAGTTCACTTTACAAATGAGGAAACTGAGGCAAATCAGACTGAGACTTGTCTAGGGTCACAGAGCTAATAAATGAATGAAACCAGTCATCCTCTAGTCATCCCACACTCCAGACATGGCAATTTATCTACTGCATTACCACCTACCTCACTTAAACAAAATAAGCATTTTAAAAACTTTTTTTTATCCATTCCTCCATTCATATGTAGATGAAACTACAATTAGATCATACACAGGCCTTCTCACTTTCCAAAGCTTAAACAAAAAATTATTTTTCTCAGTCAAAAATGCAAGTAACCATATCTGATCATACTCCCCCCCCATAACTATTTTTCCCCACTACACTAGAAATCTACTGGAATTCAAGAATTATAGTCTCAAGAAAGAAAATTAAAAACTTTTCAGTACAAAAGCAATAGTATAATTGCAAATTTCTGACTTCTACTGATTACATTACAGCTGCAATTATGTGGGAAAAGACTACAATACAGAAAAAATTTGTGATTTATTTTTCTCGATGTAGACTTTTGATCCAAATTATAGATAAATATTCCCCATAATACATCAAACAATTTGCCATAACTTCTTTGAAATTGAAACCTCATCCACTTACTCCACACCTGCTTTTCCAAATTCTATTAAAAATTTTATTTATTTTTGTTCACAAAATTTCCCATCATGTGGTATCCATACTTTTCTGAATTTAGCAAGACTGAAAGATACAAAACTTTCAAAACTTGAATGAAAAATTTTTTAAAAGGGTGGTCAATATAAGATAATGATCACTTAAGAGACAAATGGACAAACAAGTTTCTTGTTATTTCCATTAAGTCTCTTGCTTTTTTGCCAGGAGGAAAAAGTAACAGACAAAAAAACAAACAAAAAATACACAAAACAAACTTATCTCTGTTGGTCTCTCCATTTAGAGCAAAAAGGTATTGAACTGTATAACTTTATCAGTTCATCTTCTCTATTTATGAATTGCTAAACTCAAAGGGTATATGTTATAAAATGTTTGGAGATGTAAATCTAATAAAGTCTAAGAAAGTCCCATCAAGAATTACCCACACTGTTGCATGAATTGAGCATTAAATAGCCACAGCTAGTAAGTCATTGAAATTCAGAGTCAAATTTTACTTCAGTGAATAATTAGAGTATGATATACTCTTCCAGATATATATCATATTTATGACACTGACGCCTATATTTAATCCTTTTCCTACTTGATAAGATCTACTGAGACCATAGAGTCTGAAAAAAAAAGAGGCCTGAGGACTCAAGTGTAAAAGATTTCCCTGAAATAAATCAAAAGAAAAACCATTAGAAATAACTATAATTGAAAGATGTTTCAATAATTCTAAAGTTTTTCAAAAAGTCAATTGTGGAAATAACTCTAAATAGAAAATACTGGCAACATATATTCACAAGATATTAAAGTAGTATATGAATAATAAAATTTTCAGTGATAATAAATACCATGTTCTTAGAAGGCAACATGGCACTATATTATTAGTATATCTAACCATGTTAACCATAGTTCTGGTTCTTTCTAAATATATGAATTCCAGCAAGTCACATAACCCATGTATCTTAGTTTCCTTATTGGCAAAAATTCTAATCTAGTTCTCTTAGCATCTCTAGGATCTAAAACATAAGAGGACATTAATAAATGCTTTGTGATTGATTCAACCTTCATGGTGACTTAGCAAAACTTTTAATTTCACTTTCCTAAAAATATCATCCTCCCCTTTTATAATGTAAACTCCTTGAAGAAAGGAACTAGTTTGTTGACTTGTATATGTATCCCTAGACTTTAGCACTACGCTTGATACATGTTTAGTAGTTTTCAATTCTATCTGACTCTTTGCAACTGAGTTTTTCTTCTCAAAGATACTGAGTGGTTTGCCTTTTCCTTCTCCAATTCACTTTACAAATGAGGAAATTGAGGCAAATCAGATCGAGACTTGTCTAGGGTCACAGAGCTAATAAATGAATGAGACCAGTCATCCTCTAGTCATCCTACACTCCAGACATGGCAATTTATCTACTGCACTACCACCTACCTCACTTAAATATAATAAGCATTTAAAAATTTTTTTTCATCCATTCACCTATTCATATGTAGATGAAACTACAATTAGGTCATACTATAGAGGCAACTAGTTGGCACAATGAATAGAGTGCTGATAAATTAAGATCAAATCCTGGCTTGGCTACTAATGTAACTATATAACTCTGTGCAAGGCATTTAATCTCTCTCATTTTAAGATTCTTCACCAGGAGGCAGCTAGGTGGTGCAGTGGATAAAGCACTGGCCCTGGACTCAGGAGTACCTGGGTTCAAATCCGGTCTCAGACACTTAATAATTACCAAGCTGTGTGGCCATGGGCAAGCCACTTAACCCCATTTGCCTTGAAAAAAAAAAAGATTCTTCACCTGGCAAATGAGAATCATAATAGCACCTACTTCACAGGGTTGGAAAGATCAATGAAACACCATTCACAAAGATCTTTGCAAATCTTAAACATAAAAGAAATGTTAGCTTTCCTCCTCATCCTTCTGCTCCTCCTCCTCCTCTTCCTACTCATCATCATCACACTAGAGATCAATGATATCAGAATGGGAGAATGAGCACAAACAGATCAATATATAAAGGACAACTATATTAAGAATGATTTGTAGGGAAAAGATAATTTAATTAGGAAAATCTGGTAGGATCCCAATGTATTACCCTTAACATTGTCTATTCAATAGATGAAAAGTCTATTTTTAAAAAGTAGAAGCACAACTTTGTTCTTTTAGGGTGAGAATTAAGTGAATCTTCCCTCAAGATGACAAAGGTTATATTATTTCGAGATAGCATTTGGAGCTATTTGTAGGTCTGAGCTAAGTGATATAGATTAGGTTACTTTAGGTAAGAACTACTGTCTTCCAGTAAAATCTGAAAATAAAAAAATAACTTAAATTTCAAAATAACTATTCTCACTAAAAACTATTTTACTGACTTAGATAAAAATATTAACAAAATTTATTTGGAAGAATTAAAGGTCAAGAATATCAAAGGAACTGATGGAAAAATATAAAAGAAAGAGCTTGAAGCAGATTTTAAGCTGTATTATAAGGCAATAATTATCAAAGCCATCTGATTTGGCTAAGAAACAGAAAGACAGTTAAGTGGAACAGAGTAGATATACAATTTACAGCAGCAATGAATATAATAACCAAGTATTTGAAAAGACTTAAGTTTTGGGGACTAGAATTCATTATCTGATAAAAATTGTTGGAAAAGCTAGAAAGCAATCTAGTAGTAACTAGCATAGATCATTATCTTATACCATTTACCAAGATAAAATCAAAATGGCTATGAAACCTAGATATAAAGTGAGATATATTACAAGAAAATTTGAAAAATGAAAAAAATATGGTATTTGATTGATGGATATAGAGCATTTTGAGAGCATTGTGAGATGTAAAATGGATAATTTTGATTCTATTAATGAGTTTTGGGGAAATAGCTGTGCAAATTGTGGCATATGTTCATGATGGACTATTACTCAGCTATAAGAAATGATGAGCTTGATGATTTTAGAAAACACATGGAGGGGTGGCTAGGTGGCGCAGTGGATAAAGCACCGGCCCTGGAGTCAGGAGTACCTGGGTTCAAATGTGACCTCAGACACTTAATAATTACCTAGCTGTGTGGCCCTGGGTAAGCCACTTAACCCCATTTGCCTTGAAAAAAACTTAAAAAAAAAGAAGAAAAAAAAAAAGAAAACACATGGAGAGGCTGCAGGAAATAATGATGAGTGAAATCAATAGAACCAAGATAAATTATATATAGTAATAACAGTATTAAGAACAATTTTGAGTAACCAAATCACTGTTATAAACATCCAAATTAACTGCAAAGATACTATGAACGAAGATGCCATTTGCATCCAGAAAAAGAACTGATATATATACATATAGATATAGAGATAGATATATGTCTAATGATTTTACACACACAACACACAATACATATTGGTCTAATGGTAGCCAGCTTGGGGAAGGGAAAAAAAATAGAATGTTATATGAAAACTTTGTATCTGAAAAGCAAGTTGTGCATAATGGATATACAGTTTCAGGCAATCCTCTTTATTCTATTTCATTTTGTTATGGAAATACTTTTTATTTCTTAAGCTCAGAATAGAATCAGATAAAATAAGCTAGACAGCAGATAGACAGACTTTTCTTCCAGCTATAGTCCAGTTTAGTAATGAAATTTTTCAAAAAAGATATAAAATAGAATAGAGTAGTAAAAGATTATAATCATTCCTCAATTTATTGCACTTTGCTTTATTGCACTTTTCTTTATTGCACTTCATGGATATTATGAAATTTAAAATTTAAATTTTAAATTTTAAAAAATAAAAACAGGTTTGTATTGAGTGAGTCTACAGGACACCATTTTTCCAATAGCCTATACTTACATAGTGTCTTAGTGTCACATTTCAGCAATTCTCACATTTCAGACATTTTCATTATCATTTTATATGCCATGGTGATCTGTGATGCTACAATATAATTGTTCTAGAGCACCATGAACTGCACCCATACAAAATGACAAACTTAATAAATGTTCTATGTTCTGACTGCTATACCTACCAAGTGCTCTCTCTTGTCTCTTTCCCCTTCCTTGGGCCTTATTCCCTGAGACACAACAATATTGAAGAATATTACATATACTTAATGAATTGAGCAGTGGCAGGATTTGAGAGGATTAACTTCACTAAAATAAGTTCTACTTATTTAGGTAAAATGCTATCAAATAGCATTCCACACACTACTACAAGAAAATTTTCATGATAGGAAAACTATAGCTGTACTTTCATTTTATGAAAACTGGCCACAGTCACTCCAAACTTAAGCAACCACTTATGATCAGTCACTATCCATCAATATCGAGGCAAGACCTTCCAAAAGCAAAAAGATTATGACTCATTTAGATGATGAGAAGAATTTTTTAGCAACAAAATATTTTTAATTAAGGTATGCACATGGCTTTTTTTAGACATAATATTATTGCACACTTAATAGACTACAGTACAGAGCAAGACAAATTTTATATGCACTGGGAAACCAATAAATTCATGCAACTTGCTTTATTGCAGTGGTCTGGAACGGAACCCATAATATCTCCGAGATATTCTTGTACAGTTCCTTACTTGCAGTTCTAGCAGAGAATGCATATGTATCTGAAAAGAATATATTAGACATATATCTGTATTCAGAAACTCTCATAGACTTTTAATGTAACTTGGAGGCTGATATTGACAATATACTATGTGGCAGATTCAGGAACGACCTCCTAACTTTCCTAGTTCAGTTTTCCTCTTTGTTCATGATAAACCATGAGATAATTTGCTGTACAATGCCAATAAGAAACAGGTAACAAGCAAATAAGGGGCTTTTTTATATTTAATTTCCTTTTTTTTTATTACCAATACCTGGGGTAGCTGATACCAATGATCAGATTAATAGTAGAAACAGAAACACAGTTGTGACTCTATAATAAAATGAACAAATGTAGGAGGAAAACGAAAGCCTAGAAATCTAACCTGCATCCTCCTTCCATGAAAAGATCATATTACCCTTTAGATACAAATGCAAGCAGTAATTTTTAAAAGCCCTACCAGTTTTAACTACAAAATTCACTTTGAAAAAACCCATACAAAACAAAGCTAAAAACATGTCTTCACAGAATAGAAGTAAATCCTCTCCTCACATACACATAAGCATACATGTTTATGTATACAGACATACACACACACACACAACACAAATCATGCAATCTGGAAAAGTGTGGATTATTTCCTATAACACTATGACATGCCACACATGTTTTAGAAGCTTCTGGAGTCTTCAAGGAATCTGAAAATGGGGAGGAAAAAACTAAGGGAAGATGGCCTCAGAGAATATATGAACATGAAACAATAACAATCTAAATTCCCCAGAAAAATTCCTGAAAAGACTAGGATCCAGAAGAGTCAGACTCCAGTGAGTCCTTTTGAACAATCTGGGTTTTATTGATTCTTCTTTTGTGAACTGTGACCTACTTTCAAAAGAATATGATTCTGGCTCAAAGATGAATTTTGGCAAACTTCAAGTAAACCAAAAGTTTTAATTTGAAAGATATTGCCTATCTTGATTCTTCTTCACTCTGACTTGTAGGAATGTTTATATTTTTATCTTGGTGCTACTTTCCTAACTTAAAACCTAGACCTCTTTCCCCTTTACTAAGTGGGAAATGTTCTTAGTATTTTTAAAAATGGCCTAATAAATTCTAGCTTTCTATTTTTTTTTAAAAAAATCATACATACCAAAATGGGGCTTTTTGTTTTTTACTGGTGATAAGCTCTAGGATGAGGAAGAAAAGAAGGTTAGTCACTTAGTATGAGATTCATTTAGATATGTATTCCTCTGGCTAAATCTACCTTGTTTTCAATTTCAACAGAGACACACCCCTAATGTGCAAAAGCAGTGAATAATAAACCCTAATTTTTTATGATAGAGTGCTTTTATTTATTTTCCTCTTAATTTGAATGAACTAGGAAATAACTGAAATTGCCTGAAGGCTAAACAATGTCCTTAGTATACACCCTCTCTTCACAGAAAATAAAGCACAGATATATACATTTCATTTTGGCAGATAAACTTATAAAACCGGTTTATATGCAAAAACATAGGCAAATACTTCCTTTTAGTACTACCAAAAGCCATTACATATTTAAAATTATATAGATTAATAAAATAAAATGTTTTATAAAATGATGACAATAGCTAACATTTATATAGTGCCTACTGTGTTCCAAGTACCATGCTACTATCTCATTTAATCTTCACAAGAACCTTGGGAGTTAGATGCAATTATCTCCACTTTACAAAAAAAAAAAAAAGGCAAAGTAGACTTGCCAAAGATCATCCAGCTACTATGGTCTAAAGCCAGTTTTGAACTCAAAATACTTTACATTTCCAGGACTAATTGCATAAGCAATCTAGCTACTTCTTCTTCCTCCCTTAAAACATAAACTTACTGGGTGGCTTAGGTGGTGTAGGGGCAACTAGGTGACTAGGTGGTGCAGTGGATAAAGTAATGGCCCTGGAGTCAGGAGTACCTGGGTTCAAATCTGGTGCCAGACACTTAATAATTACCTAGCTGTGTGGCTTCAGGCAAGCCACTTAACCCCATTTGCCTTGAAAAAAAACAAAAAAAAACCAAAAAAACCCTAAAAAACAAAAAAAAACCCCACAAACTTACTCAAGGAGGAAACCAAAATTCCTCTTATCACAACAATAGGAAAATAAGATCTCTATTTTTCCAAAGGAATTTATGAAATTCATTTTAGTAAAAGTTAGGCAAGTGCCCATAACCTGAAAGACACAATAGTAAGCTGAAACAAAGATTAAAAACAAACAATTCCCCACACACACTTCAAGGAGCTTAAATTTTGCTGAAAAGTTAGAATATATTCATAGATAAGAAAATGAACATAATTTGAAAAAGCACTAAAGACTTAAGAAGAGGAAGATCAGAAAAATCTTCATGAGCAACCTATGGAATTTCTGGAAAAAGAAGCAGAAATCACCATGAACTAGGATGACTTTATGAAGAATAGTTCATGCCAGACTGACCTTATTTCCTTTTGGGAAAAAGTTACTAAATTCAGAAAATAGCAGAATGCAGAAATCATTTTATCAAAATCTAGATGGCAAAGTCTCAGACTCCTGGAATGCTAAACAGTAAAAAAAATGGGGGAGGGTGGCTGAGAAATAGTTAACAACAGTCTCAACATGTAGTTAGCTAATGGTTCCATGTCAACAAGAAGTGAGGCCTCCAAGACAAAGTCCACTTCTCTTTAACATATTTTTCAATGGTTGAATAAAAGTAAAGAGAAAAGTCAGCTTTTATTATATATTTACTGAGCACCTCTCAGGAGCCAGATTCTGTGCCAAAGGTGAGGATAAAAAAGACACTCATTGAATTACAAAGATGAGATTCAAAAATATAACATAAAATGTTGGTCCAAATGCAAAAAGAAGACATATAATAAAGATAAAGTTTTATACTTGGACTACAAAAATCAAAATTTCAAAGCAGTGAAGGTACATAGCAGATAACAAATATTGAATGAATGGGTGATAGGGGTGACATGGGCATGTTTTTAAGAAGTAGAAAATGGATCAGTAAAGAGTAGATTGTCATGTTGACAGAGGGGGCATTCTTTTGGTGTTGGGATGGAAAGGAATCACATGAATAAGTGGAGAGTAAGCTAGTCTTGGCAAGGACTAAGGCCTCTTCCTCATGTGAGACAGGGGAGTAGAAAGAAAAGTGAATGAAGGCATCTGAGTGATAGGAGATGAGGAAGAGGAAGAAGAGGGAATTCCCAATAAATTTAACTTAATTTTTTCTGTGAAAAATAAGACAAAGATTTCAGTTGCCAATGGAAGGAGGGAAAGTCAAAGTAGGTGTGAGGAGGGTTGAGAAGCTGGAGACTGGGCTAGTGAGTTGATAAAGGAAGTATAGTGGCATTACTCAGAAGCAGAGAGGGCCTAGGGAAGCTTAGCAATCCACTTAAAACAGTTGTGATATTCTTAAATTTCATTAAGTAACATATCTTTAGCAGCAGTGATGAAGAATGAGATTAATCTAAAGCTGAAGGAGGCTTAACTATAGGTGAACTCAACAATATGATAAGGGGGAAAGAGATTCAAGAAAACAGGATAAGAGAAATCTGATCCACTAAGAAGACAGGATGGGGAGAAAAAGCTAAAGTAGAAGAGAATTGAAAGATAAAGGAATTAGAGATCATGTTGCAAAAGAGTAGAGTTTTATAAGTGAAGGCAGAGGAAAAGGTTAAAAGTCAATGGATTCTGATCAGATAAGAGGATTTCAGAATTTTTTTAATATTTATTGGTAATGACAAGATAAAGGATATGAACATGTTCATATGTGACTGAGTTGGACAGAAAATTAGTTCATAGGAGGTGATAAGGTTGAAGAACTGAATGATTAGTGTGTTGAAGTACCCTAAGATGAGAGTAGGAGTTGAGAAGAAGAGGAAAATTGCAAGTCTTGAATTCACTGAGAAAGGAAAAGAAGTAACATGGGAATCTTGAGACAACAGCCACCAGGAATTTGATTGGTTGGCAGATAAGAATAGCATGAAACTCAGAGAAGAGAAGTTGATGAATGATGAAGGAGGAAAAACCTACAAATGGCATTGGTGACCAAGGAGTATTCCAATTTTTCTGCCTGACCAGTAAGCCAAGGAGAATAAGTTAAGGTGCAATACTGGAAAGGGTGATCAGAGAAGCTAGAACATCGAGGGTCAAGTTTCAGTAAGAGTTAGTATAAGAAAGGAGTGAAGAAGAAAAATTTAAAATGAAGGGAAGTTTGCTATCTTTGGAAAAAGGAAATATAGAGAGCATAGTGGAAAGGCTATATGGAATAAAGTTGAGACTTTAAGGTAGGAGATTTGAGGGGAATAGGAAGTAGGAAGTAGGTAATAAGAAATGTAGATTGGGGTTTGTTCTAGATGATAATCTAGAAGAGTTTGGAGCCTCTAGGTTATGACTAGAAATGAAACTGGTGGGAAGCTTTTGCACAAAGGGATTACATACATTTTTGAACTAGAGACGCCATGTCTTGGTTTATACACCAAGGAAGTCATTAATAAGAAGAAAAATGGCAATATTTATATCAGCATTTTCTATGGCAAGAAACAAAGTAGCTACCCATCAACTCAGGAATGACTAAATAAATTGCAATATATGAATATAAGAGAATATTACTGTGCTATAAGAAATAATGTATGGCCTATTAGATTGATCAATATGACTAAAAATAAAAATGATTACTATTTAATATTGGAGGGAATGTGGAAAACTAGGACACTATCATTGTTGGTGGAGTTCTGAACTAACCCAACCTTTCTGGAGAACAATTAGAAATTATACTCAAAGTACAATTAAATTATGCATCTCCTTTGATCCAGTAATACCACTACTAGGTCTATATCCCAAAGAGATCATGAAAAAGGGTAAAAAATACAAAAATACAAAAATATTTATAGCAGCTCTTTTTGTAGTGGCAAAGAACTGGAAATTGAAGGGATACCCATCAATTGGGGAATAGTTGAATAAATTGTGGTTTATGAAGATAATGGAATACTACTGTTCTATAAGAAATAATGAGGGAAAGAACTTCAGAAGGAAAAGACTGGAAAGATTTGCATGAACTGATGCTGAATGAAGTGAGAAGAACTAGGAGAACACTGTACACACTAACAGCAACATCAGGAGATCAACTCAGATGGACTTGATCATTTCTGTAGTATAATAATAAAAGACAATTCTAAAAGACTTGTAATGGAGAATACTATCCATATCCAGAGAAAGAACTGTGGACTTTAAATGCAGAACAAAGTGTACTATTTTCAATTTTTAAAAAAACTGTCTTATGAATCAATGCTTTTTCTTTCTATTTTTTCCTTCTTCCATTTGGATGTGATTCTTCTTTTACCGCATGAATGACAGGGATCTATGTTTAGCATGTTTATAAATACAAATACAGAGTCTATATTACATTGGTTTTTGTCAGGGGAAGGGTGGGAAGGAAGGGAGAAAAATGTAAAAAAAAAAGTGACTGATGAAAACTGCCATTACATGTAACTGGAAAAATAAATGAATGAATGAATGAATGAACAGATAAATAAAAAAATAAATAAAAGAAAGTTTAAGAAAATGTGCCAGGGATCACCTAGGTGGCAATGACAGAACACCAACCATGGTGTCCAAAGAACCTGAGTTCAAATTCATCCTCAGATTCTTGATTCTTACTAGCTGTGCGACCTTGGTCAAGTAATTTACTCCCACTGGCTTAACAAAAAAGAAAAGGGGAGGGGGAGGGGGAGGGCAGGGGAAGGGAGGGGAAGGAATGTGCAATGGCTACAAAGAAGTAAGGAAAAAAACTAATTGAAATAAAATGGAATAAAAAAAGCAGAGCATAACTACAACAATGTCAATGGAAAAAAACAGGTAACTACAACCAAAAAATCAAAAATAAATATAACACAATGACAAAGATCCAGCAGGACTCTTTGTGGAGATGGGCAATTTAAGGGTTGCACATTTGACATGTATTTGGATTTTTTAATATATTGATCAGTTGTCCTGAAATTTGTTCCCTGGTTAAAAAGTACTATTTATTATAAAGGAAAGATCTCAGGGAGGGGGATAGGAAGAGTTACTTGGGATAACTATAATGATATAAGAAACAAAAAATATTATGTCAGTAATCCCTGATATTATGTTGAAAGGAAAAAGAAAGTGAAAAAAGGGGCAGCTAGGTGGCGTAGTGGATAAAGCACTGGCCCTGGAGTCAGGAGTATCTGGGTTCAAATGCGGTCTCAGACACTTAATAATTACCTAGCTGTGTGGCCTTGGTCAAGCCACTTAACCCCATTTGCCTTGCAAAGAAAAACCTTTAAAAAAAGGAGAGAGAGAGAAAAAGACTGTCATTAAAATATAGCTTTAAAAAAAGTTAGAACTTCAAGTCAATATTTTTTTAAAAAAATTCTTCAGCATAACAGTATTATCATAGCCATTATGTTCTCATTATGAATAAAATTCAGGGGTGAAATATGAGGAATGGAAAATATCGTCTTCAATTCCCAAAAGAATTAACACAGCAACAGAAACAAGAGAAAAGAAATCAGAAATATCAGTGCAACTGGAGGAAGTAGTTATAATACCTATAAATGATAATGGCATCTTTGTCACATGAATGTTAAAGAACTGGGTAGGAAATGGGTGATAAGTAATGGTATCAAATGTCTGGCATCACATATTTGTCCTATGATGGGAATGAATAGAGCTGGCAAAGCCCCTCAGCTTCAAATCATGGAAACTAAAATGTTCCTAAAATGAAATTGACTTTTGAGACTTTTATTGTTTTTTCACAAAAAGGCACAGCAACTGATAAAACCTGTTGGCACTTTCTCATACGATATGGATGTCATATATTTTACATCTAATTAAAAATAAAGAATAGATCTTAGTGTTATTATGACAAAGACCAACTTTAAAAAAAAAGAAAATAAAAAGATCCTCACTAAAGTTGAAATGAATGTAAAATTATGGGGTGAGAGTTTCCTCTAATGAAAAGCAAAAGGGAACAAAAGATCAAGTGTCCAAGTGAACAAAGACAGACATCCTGCTTGGTCTTCATGTACAGAAAGAGTGGTGTACTTGAATTTTTTCCAGTTTTAATTAATCCAAGTGGTAAATGCTGAGAACTTTGCCTCATACTTTTCAGAATAGACTTTCATTAAATTAGAGAAAGAAGGAACAAAATGACAGATCACCTGGGTGGTAGTATGCTTCTTAAGCAGATGCCAAGGCATGTTGAAAAGCCTAGCTTCTCTTCTGCTCCCAGGTTTCACATTGATCTCTTTCATTGTCCACTTTACTCTTCCCCACTTCTGGGGTTCCCAAAATTTGATGGCTCTTCTTAGACCCTTTTTAGTTTCTCTTCATCTTCCTCAAAACAATAATTACTTTCTCTACATTATATACTTCAACTTTATTCCTTCAAACACAACTCCTCCTCCTTCTTATCCTCATCTCTCTAGAGCTAACATGCCATCATTATCACAAAATTTCCTCAATTTCCTTTTACTTCACTGAATGAGGTATATGATACAAATACTACCAAATATTATCTTTTGAGACTGTTCTTTGCCTCATTTCTTATCTAGTTTGAATCACTGAATGGGCGTTGTCTCAGTCAAACTGAGGCCTAAGACAGACCTTAGCTAAAAAGGCCAAAATCTCTGACTGCATCCAAGTCCATCTCCAGTACTCCTGAACTGTATCATGTCACTGAACACTGATGACTGGAAAGAGGCTGATAACTTTTCACAGCATTCCCTCATTTTAAATCCAATCCACTTACAAGTCATGGTATCACCTCCCTGATATCATGGTGCTCTTTAAGAAAAATGTCAAACAACAACAAATTAAATATTTCATTGCTGTCCTAGTATTCCAAATGAACAATATGCAAAAAATGACAAATTAATAGCTGAGCTTTTAGTATGTCTATGGATATTACTTTAGTACTCTTAAATATTAAACTACTCACTGCTATATTCTCCAGGGGTTTAGAAATAAATATCACTTCTGGGAAGTCTAAAACACAAATGCCCCAATGACTGACCAGGTCCACAAAAAAATCTAATCAGTAATGCCAAGTACATTTGAAACAACCATAGATGTTATTGATTTCTCTAAAGTATACAGATATTGTTGCACAACTAAAATCGACAATGTATAGATGAAGAACAGTTATGAATGACATAGCCACATGGAAATACTTGCTTTCCTGGTCCTAAAGCTCCTTTTATTAGGATCAAAACAAACTGATGTTATCTTAAGAAACCTTCCAAATTTTGAAAAATAAAACCTAAGTGTTCTGTGGTAACGTCAGCTATTGACCAGATATTGCTTGTTTTCTTTTAGGGACAAAAATCACAATAAATTTATTTTTTGAACTCAAATTAAAAGCAGATTTGGATTAAAAAAGAAATAAAAGTTGTTCAGTAGTCATTTCTAGAAAGAAGGACATATAGTATGATCACTAAACAATTCTCTGAATAAAACAAGCCAGGCCATTCTAAAGCCGTTTTTTTTATCCTATTTAAACCACTCATGTGCTTTGTCCATATTATCTATAAAAAACACTACTTGCCTACAAGTTTGCTGATGCAGAAAATTATGTTACCTATTAATGGAGTATCAGCAAGACAATGAACTAGAGGTACTAAAGCATGTTGACTCTGCATGAAAAATAGCCTGGATGCTCGACTTTGAAAATAACTATCAGAACCTAAAGCATTTCTTAAATGCTCTAAAAGCCATTTAATAGAATTTTCCATTTTCTAAGAAATTAAATCTAAGCCACCCTATTATCAACTGTTCTATTTTTAGAATTCTCCGAGAAGGGTAATTCTGCAATTCTGTTGTAATTTATTTCAACACAATAAATGCTTATCTATGTCCATAATATTTAGCAAGTACTGTGTTAGAAAGAGTTAATATAATGTTTAATATTAGTTTAATTAATATTTAATATAATGTTTTAAAAAAAGCAGTGAAAAATCAACAGACCATAAAGAAGCTGATGTGTTATGGGGGAGAAAAGTAATATTAGACTATATACATATATATATATATATATATATATGTATATATATATATATCGAGTAACATGTACTACAGCAAAATATGATCCAGAAAAAGATTCTAGGAAAATATGTGGGTAAAGAGTACAATTAACACTTGGGAAACTATAAAGACAAGGAGTATGAAAAACATAAGCAGATACAGAAGAGAAGACTCAGGCATGGGAAAAAGAATAATGCAAATTCAGAGTTATGTAAAGGCAAGCACATACAAAAGAGAAAACCAACCAAAAGAACTATTTGGTGATAAATGGAATATATGAGGGGAAAATGCTAATTAATATTAGAAAGTAAATCAGAGCATGATGGTAGATGCCAAAAATTTTCATTTTATTCTAAAGAGAATGCAGGAAAACTGAGGATTTTATTAAACAGTAAAATTATATGGTCAGATCTGTATAATTGGGAAGATTATTTTGAGAGCTAAGTAAAGGTTGGATGGGAGAGGGAAAAGTCTATAGGAAGGTGGTTAACTCAGGTTAATATGCTAAGTCCAAGGATTGTCAGCTACTTCATGATACCTTGCCTTTAATACTTTTGTTGAGAGTGATCCTGTCTTCCTTTGTACTCCAATATAACTTAGTCTGTATAACTCAAATGTAATTTATCACTTACTGCTTTGAGTTAACTAATCTTTGTGAAGGCAGTATGGTACAGTAGAGCAGGAATTAAAAACCGAGTCCTCTTGACTGTGTGAAAAGGAAGACTAGAATGACAGATTTCTGGCAGTGAGAAAGACAACATTAAGTTTGCTGTACATAAACAACAAAAAAACAACAAAAAGAAACAAGAAGACAAGGAATTTTAAAAGCTAGGACAAACTAAAGACCCAAGTTCTCTATAAGTATGAAAATATATCCCATCACTGATATTCCAATCATGAATTACTTTGTAGAAAGATTTAACTTGATTCAACCATTATGAATATACCATAAGATGATTTGTAGAGACAGATGGTTAAGCATTTATTGCTACTTAATAGAAAAAGAAAAAACTGAAGGATAAATTATCACAATAGAAAATTTATTTAATGAAACCTAGCATCTATAATTGTTTTCTATTTGTTTCATTCATGTTAACGAATCAATAATAATCTATTCAGCAATTACAATCTGAAAAAATAGGAACATCTAAAATTATTCAGCATCTTAAAATTTGCAAATAGCTCATTTGAATATCACAAGAATCTGTAAAATAGATTTTTTTATATAGAGAGGAAGAAATTGAGGCTGAGAGTTATCAAGTGACTTGCACAAGATCATACAATTAATAAATACCTTAGGTATTTATAACTCTAAGTCAAATGTTCTATCTCCTCTATATAACCAAGCTGTTGGAAAGGGTAAAAAAATGAATAAAATAATAGTTCTAGTTCTCAGAGAGCTTAAAATGGATTAAAACAAAATGAACACAAATACTAATTAAAAGATCAACTGAAACTGTACAAAAGTTATACATAAAAGCTTAGTTCTTCTTTGTCTCTTCTAAGGATAAAACAATGGTACAGATACATAAAAATGGGCAACTTGAATTTTTATTCTTTTCAAATGTATAACTGTTAAATCAGTTTCTTTAGTAATTAAGCTAAATGAGGAAACAAGCTAAATTTAAATTAAATATTAATTAGTAAATTAGAAAACTGACAACTTGGAAATAATACGACTTTACTCAACCATGAAGGGCTTTTCATCTGTCGACTGCTTCATGATACCTTGCCTTTAACACTTTTGTTGAAAGTGATCCTGTCTTCCTTTGTACTTCAATATAACTCAGTTCATATAACTCAAATGGAATTTATCACTTACTGCCTTGAGTTACTAATCTTTGTGAAGGTAGTATGGCATAGCAGAAAAAAACAGTGAACTTAACGCTAAGAGGCAAGTGAGTGGGGAATGCTGCCTCTGATACTTAGTAATTCTATGACCATTAGCAAATCACTTAATTCCTCTGCCCCCTCACTTTATTCACTTGTAAAATATGGACAGCAATCTTAGCTAATACATACATATATATATATATATATATATATATTATATGAAATGATTTAGAATTCTAAAAGTAAAAAAGTTGCTATTATTTCATTTAGTCCAGAATTATGCTGTGCACCTTGGATAGTTACTCTATTATAGCATTAAACCCAAGAGTTAATTCTTAATTCACAATTCATAGTGATTTTTTTTAAAATCTAATGGTTAATAATCATGATTTTAATTTTAAACCATATAAAGCAGTATTCCTTCTATAAAAACATGAACTCCAAGCAATCAGTTTTTTTAACTCTATTTAAAGTCCTCTAAATCCAGATTCTAAATGATTTAAAAGTTAAGTCATTTCAGATGGTAAATGAGCTAGATTCAAAGATATGAGTGGAAATTCTGGCTGCTATCTGAGGTAGCTTTGTGAACTGAGAAGTAACAATCTTTCTCTAAGCCTCAATTTTCTTATTTTTAAAATATCTGATAAAGGACCCTTTCAACTCCAATGTACTCTGAGTTCTATCATTTTAAAAAATGAATCTGAAAAAAAAGTATACAAATCTGAACAATGAGAAATCACCAGTTACTAATATTTAGAAAGATTTCTTACTAATAAAAGTTTTTAATTATCAGGGTAGTGATATCAATAAAAATATTTAGTGTAAACTAAAGTTTTCTATGGTAGGTATGTTTTTGTTCTCACTATGATGGTATATTCCTTTTATACAAAAAGGGATATTATTGATTAAATGATCTATTTGCATTGTATGATGTCATACAGGGACTAGACTGGAGAGGGCACTATTAGTTTGCATTTACCAGAATAGAATTAAGATAACTATTACTATTCATGTATCCTAATCAAAATTATTTTATAAATCTTGTCTATTTTTATTTTTAGTAGTTCATAAGATTATGTCTACTTGGATTATATATGAACATCTTCAATGACATCCAATATATATTTGTTCATTTTATCTAATATGACAAGGTAGTGATTATTATTTATGCTAAACAGTAATCCTGGCTTTTCCATTATTATAACAACATTACTGTTTTACTTTTTGAAAACTTTAGTGCTGCCAATGACTATGTAGATTAAAGAAGAGTAAGAATGTAAAATATGTATTATTTTTTAAAATATTTTAACATTTATTTGAGCAAACATTTATTAAATGCCTCAAGATATCAGGCACTGTAGTAGAAGCCAGGGAGAACGAAAGGAAGGAACAAATGAAGAATGAAAGAACAAAGGAAGGATTGTAAACATGATAGATAAAAAATCTCTAAGTAGTTATGTACAAATTAAATATTCTTTGGTGGAAGGAGTGAAAGAGGTTGCAAAATCAAAAACAACTATAATGAAAAGAGAAGCTGTCAAGTGGAGGTGAAGTAATTATATGAAATATTTCTGATAAAAAATAAGGATATAAAGGAATATGGTATATTATAAAACTCAGAATATGAAGAATTTTCAAAAGAAATGTACTAGTGAACACTATACCTCAACAGCCACGTAAAAATTATCTAAATCACAAAAAATAAACAATGTAAATTAAAATAACTAGGGAATCACTTCAATTAACAAACTTGCAAAGAATAGTAAAAAAAAAAATTTCTATGCTAGCAATATCTAAAATGAGAGGCTTTTTTACATACTGTTGGTAGAACTATAAATGGCCCAAACTATCTGGAAAATGGTGTGAATTAACAAAAATGAAATTAAGTACTTTGCTCCTTTTTCTCTAATTCAAAAATTCCACTGTTGGGTGTATATACTTTAAGGTCATCAAGAGAAAAAACATATATTGCAAAATATTTATCAGCACTTTTAGTAAAAGGAAGAAACTAGGGGGGAAAGTAGGTTAAAAGGTTCAATAAATTTTATTATATTAATGTAATAGAATGTTACCATATATAACAAGAATTATCAAACATAAACAAATTCAGAAGAATAAGGATACTGAAGCAGTTTTTTAAATGAAGAGAAAAAATATAAATGATTCTAATAACATAAATGCATAAATACAAACTGTTATAAAGGACATCAGAATTCAGATTAAATGCAACCAAACTCAAATCCAAAGGAACAAAGATGTTGTCTACTTCCCTGCTCTCTATAGACAGATTCTTTACTCACAGAAAGACTCAGATAAGCAAAACCAAAAGAGAAGCACAATCAGGTATTCTGTTAGAAAGCATAGTTATATGACTGTTGTAGAGAAAAATAGAAGGCATCAATAAAACATTAACAAGGAAAATTATGAAAAGTAATCTATCCTGCTTTCTATCAATGCCACTACAAGACATATGCTAAGGAAATCAAAGAAATCAAGAAAGAAAAATGCAACATACGTGTATGTGTATAAATATATACATATATCAAAATACTCATGGCAAACAGTCTTTGCAAATGATGAAAAACTATGGTATAAGAACATAATCAAATGTATTGTTTTTATTATTATTTTGTCTTAAGAAATGGCCAAAGAAGAATGTTTTAGAGAAATATGAAATTTATAAGAACTGATATAAAAAAATTAGAACTAAGGAAATAATCTATATGCAGACAAAAATATAAATGAAATTTTATTAAAAGAGGGTCAGACTGAGTAACTGAAAAATCAATGAATATCTGAAAGGAAAGATATGAAATATATACCTTCTCTCTTCCTCCCTACTCAGCAGAAAGGGAGGTGAAAGGAAATTACCAGGCTAGAATAATGCATACACCATCAAATATAAAGCACTATGTTTAACTTTTTTATTTATGACCAAGGAATATTTAATCTGGGTTGAAACTAAGCTGATGAAAAGAGAAAAGGTATCAATAAAACTAATTTTAAAGTATACAGGTAAAAATCAGGTACATTTACAAATTTTTTTACAAAGTATATTGGTTTCTGTTCTATGTCAAAGAGGAATTATGATGCAATAGGCTACTGATCAAAGAAAGAAAATACTATCCAACAAACCGGGAATTTCAAAGTAAATCAATATTTTGAACTCACTTCTCCATTTCTTAAAGTTGCAATGGTTCCTCTTGCTACTCCCATTCTAAACAATGTTTCTGTGGCCTGTAATAAGAAATGAAAAGTAATACTTAAAAATATAATATTAAAATAATACATTTTATGTCAACATAAAATAAACAGAAACAAAAACCATTTAGCTAAGAACCAGAAAACATTGATGTTTAGTCCATAATTGAAGAATAGTTAAACAAATTGTGACACATGAAATTAATGAGTTTTTATTGCACAGTAAGAAAAGTAAGAATATAAAAAATTCAAAAAATACAGAAAAAATTTATAGGAAATGATGTAGAATGAAATAAACTAATCCAGGGAAACAATTTACACGAGGACTACAACAGATATGGAAAGAAAAAATGGAAATGGAAAGAAATGGAAAGAAATGGAAAGAAAAAAATCAAAGAATGCTGTGTAATTATATTGACAAAGAAGTTTTGCCCTGGAGAAGAGATGAGAAAATGAACCTTCTCCCTTCTTTGCAGAGTTAAGGATTATGCAAGTGGAAAATTGCAAATATGGTCAGATACACGTGTGGTATTGTTTGGTTTTGCTGAATCGTTTTCCTTTTTTTTTTATAAAAAAGATCTGTTTATCTTTAACAAGATTTGTTTATCTCTGAGGATGGGATATAAATTCAGAAATGAAGATGATGTTAAAAGATATCAATATATTTCAAAAAAGCAATAAACATTAACCACCTCATCATCAACAACTTATTCAGAAAAATCATTATACATATGCAATCACATCCTTAATGTAACATAAAAATCAGAAACTCTGTAATAGAATACTATCCCTAGTTATAATCTCATCAGTTGATTAAAAGATAAAATTTTGATTGGTCAACATACATCTTTTATTCTACTCTTGTGGAGAAAATGAAAATATATTGGCTAGACTAAAGTACAATTATGTAGATTTTGAACAGGTTGAAATGGCTGGGTCAGAAACATTCATTATGACCTCCCCACAAAAAAAAAAAAAGCAATTAATGTAAGACTGTTGAGCTCATAATATTCATTCCTAGGCAGACCACATCTGGCATGCTGCCTTCAGTTTTAGATTCCACTTTTGGCAAAGTCAGAGATAGTCTGAAAAGTCAGAGAAGACCCAGCAGAATCAAGCTATTTGAGGAAGGTCTCAGAGAATAACTCAAATAAATATCAATTCAACTTGGAATATGTAATCTGGAAAAAAGGCAACTTTTCATAGAATGCATGATAGCTATCCTCAAGTACCTTAAAGAATGTTATGAGGGACCCAGAGGACGGAAATAGAAGCAATGAAAACAAAGAGCAAAGAGTTCAATTTAAGACTTCCTAATAGAACTAGCTCAAATGTACAATGAAATGTTTGAGGTGGTGAGAACCCCCTCAGTGTAGGTCATGAAAGACTGGTCAATCATTTATCAAGTTCATTACCAAGTCTTATTCAAGAAAGGTTGAAGTAAACAGTATGCAAAGTCTCTTCCAACACTGATTATGTAATATTGTATCTGGGAGTAGGCAGGGAAAGGAGTGGAAAATGAATAAAATTTCAACTTAAATGATATTTTTTTTGCCAAGGGAGCGAAGAGGTACAGAATGGCATAAAGTCCTTTCCTTCCAGAGGGCCTGGAATTAAGATCTAAGTTTAAATGTGACCCTGAGCAAGTCAACTTTTTTTTTAATGTAAGATTAAGATAATAAAGAATCCAGGGTAACTGTGTGGATCAAATGAGATAATATTTGCAAAGCACTTTAGCACAGTACCTGACATATAACAAACACTTAATAAATATTTGTTCTGCTTTCATTAGCATATCATTATATTTGAAGGACTAGTAGAAATCACCTTATCTAAACCTGTAATTTTATGGATGAGGAAACTGAGGTCCAAAGAAATCCAGTGATTCGTGTGGAAGGTTACACAAATTATTAGTAAAACTAAGATAAAAACCTGAGAAAAAAATACACTCCCTTTGTTAGATACTGAAGGCTCTTCACAAATTTGTTATAACTTTTCAGGAATATTAATACAAAGTGCAAACTTTAGAGTTTTAGAGCAACTTTTAAGACTGTATAATCTAAATAAATATTGAAATATTAAGTTACTACTTTTGATAATGAAATATTTGATTCAATATTATTTAAGCTTAGTAGTAATTACATAAATAGTAAACATTAATACTTTAAAACTGCACTGAAACTTTTGTTTCACACTGTATTACTGCTATTCTCCCTTTATGCCCTTTTAAATTATTGAAGTAATTTTTTTAAGGTTTTTTTTGCAAGGCAAATGGGCTTGCCCAAGGCCACACAGATAGGTAATTATTAAGTGTCTCAGAATAGATTTGAACCCAGGTACTCCTGACTCCAAGACTGGTGTTTTATCCACTACACCACCTAGCCGCCCCTATTGAAGTAATTTTTAAGCATCTCTAACATTCCAAAGAAAAGAGGAGTACAAGAAAGATAAACAGATAAATAGACCCTTATTAGTCTATTCTAAATGAAAAGATTGTCTCCCAATTCCAGAATAAACTCCCTACTTCAACACAGTCACTACCTAGATTCCCCTCAAGGCACATCTCACATGTAACACCCTTGAAGAACAATTTCTTGATCTCTCCAGCTTTTAATATCCCCCATTCCCCTTCCAACAAAGATTTACTTTATTAGAGGAATATATGGAACTGGAAAATTTCTTTTTAGATTCTTAATTAGTAGGTCATAACTGTCAATATGAAAATAAATGTTGTGGTGTGGTGTCAATATTTTCACAAAAAAATGCTGATTTGGCCATTGTAAGGGTATTGTTATATTATCTTCTTTTATATCTGGTTTTCGCCTTGTAGAAAGAATATTTTTAATGGATTTTCTGTTACTTTGCTATTGTTGTTGCTGTTAATCCTAAAGATAATCTTTCTCTTTCTAGCTTTATTTTCCCTTTTTTCTGAGATAAATTATTCTGCAATTTCTGAAATACCTGTGCCTTCATTGGTTGGTTTATCTATTTATCTTTCTTGTACTTTTATTTGGAATGTTAGAGAAGCAAAAAAATTACTCCAAGTCAAGTGTTCTTTGTAGCAATGCTTCAAATGTCTCCAGTTTTTTTTAAAAAAATTGAACAGCCATCTTTCCATTGTATTTACATTCAGGTTTGTAGAGTAGGTCATCTTGGGTTGCATGTTGAGTGCCTTTGCTCTTCAGAACACATCATTCTTCCTTACAGTTTCTGGTGAATATAGTACAGTTTTCTGACATTAGAATTTCTTTTCCTTTATATTTGAAAGTCTCTTTTGGTTGCTAGCAAAATTTTTATAATTAGAATTGTTCAATTTAATCACTATCTCTCTCTTGGAATTTGAAGCATAGGGCATTTCCCCTGAGGGAAAAAAAAAACTGTGAATTCTTTGGAATGGCATTTAGTTTTCTTCATTCAGAATTTCTGGCCAGTTTTTTTTTGGGGGGGGTATTATTCTTTCTACTATGACATTTCGGTTTTTCAATTTTTATTCTTTTAGGAAACCTATAAATCCTTCAGTTGTCTCAAAATACACTATCTTTGAAATAAATATTTTATTTGTATAGAGATTACTTTTTAATATCATTTTCTTTTGTTTCTTTTCTTCCAAGTTGTCTTTTATACCCAATATACTTGCATTCCCAATTAGTTGTTCACTCTTATTTCGTTGGTGAAGATTACCACCATGGATTCAAGCTCGCTTGCCTGTTTGAGCATGCTATAAATTCTGCTTTCATAATTCTTATTTCTCATTTAAGTCATTCAGTTCCATTCTCTCTTCAGAGTCTGCTAGATACTCTGCCTCATTCATTCCCCTTTGTCCTACAATATTTATTCAGATATGTCTGGATTCTTGAAGGCCTTACTCCTTTTTTAACAATATCTTCCCTTTTGGTTTATATAGGCTTGCTCAAAATCTTTAACTAAATTTTCTTCCTCCTAAGATCTGTAGTAATTTTAGTCATTTTTCTTCATATTCTGCCATCATTCACATCCCCCCCTTGCTTTAGAAGGGAGTTTCCTTAGTGGCTGAACCTCAAAGTTGTTTCACTCTCTTTCATATGAAGGGATTTGTTTTTCAGCTTTGGTCACTACCTAAGTTATTCATGGAAGTACAAAAATTATTACATCTGGTTACCTGTTCCCATTCCTTCAGGTCTGGTAGAGCTCCCACATACATGCACCACTTCTAAGAAATTACTACATGTGCTGCATGCAAAGGCTAAGACACACTGCCCTAACTTCAAGGGAATTAAATTCGTCTATGTGAGAGCAACATATAAAAAGAGAAGTAAGTTTTAAAATATACGCAAAATAAATACGGTTTATTAGTTTGAGAATATCAATAATAATCTGAACCTTGTACCCAGACCTCTGGTCTTCAAATCTATTGTTCTTTTTCCTATTATACCACAGTGGTTTCTTATCTGGGTTCAGATTCCTCAAATGGATACTGGGAGAACTAGATAACATAATTCATATCTGCAAGAAAAATATTTATATAGTACTTTGAATTTTTACAAAGGTGCTTTCCTTATAATAATCTTATAACATAAGTAATATTACCCCAATTTTTAATGGGAAAACTGGGACTTGGAGAGGTGAATTAAATTACTCCCTCATGCCACTATTAAGTATCAAAGCCAATACTAAAATTCAGATTTTCCAACTCCAACCAAGTTCAGTAGTCTTTCTATTATTCCATGCTGCCTCTCAAAGCAAATGACTTTTTTTTTTTTGCAAGGCAATAGGGTTAAGTGGCTTGCCCAAGGCCACACAGCTAGGTAATGATTAAGTGTCTGAGACCAAATTTGAACTCAGGTACCAGGGCTGGTGCTCTATCCACCGCACCACCTAGCCACCCCAGCAGATGGCATCTTAACTCCAAAAAAATCATTAATCTGTGATTAAGTAAGATGTTAAAAAAAAATCACAAAACTTGAATTGCATTTTATACCTCCTTTAAACACTTAAGATGATCTATAATTTATTTGTTCAAGAGTTAAGTAGGTACATATCTCATTTCCACTGTTAAGCTGTAAATTGTCTAAGGACATGATGTGTTTCTCATTTATCTTTTTATCTTACTCAGTATTAGATGCATAGTCAGTATCAGATGAACGAAAGGAGCAACTGACTAACTGAATAAATTACGTACCTTACAAGAACTTCACACCAATTAAATTTTTTTTATAATTCTACAGATATTACTTTTATAGCCATGTCATGTTATGTTACATAATAGACATTTAAGTGTTGGCTGAATTAAACATAATATGTACTATTTTTAAAAATGCAATGGAATTTACTAATATTACTGAAGTAGAATAACTATGTATTGGGGATGCAAAGGGAAGACAAAATTTTTGTTAAGAGTATGCAAAAGGTAGCCCTGTGGCCTTGGGCAAGCCACTTAACCCCATTGCCTTGAAAAATCTAAAAAAAAAAAAAGAGTATGCAAAATAAGAAAACAGCCACCTAGAATTTTTTTAAGGTGCTTATCACAATCTTAAAAGATGAAGAAAACTGAGGACTTCTTTCATTCTTTTGTGCCCATCAAAATTGACTTCTTCACAATGAAGAATGTCCTCAAGCAATGGAACACTGTATTAACACAACTAAGCTTTCTTTGTTTCCATAGAAAAGCAATGGATTAGTAACTTTCTTTGCCCCTTGGTCAGAAATTTCCTTCAATATGCTTATTCTCACACAACAATTGCAAGAAGTCAAAGACATACTGTTATGTAAGGCTAATTCTTGGCACTACAATTGTAAATCTAGCATCAGAAATTTCTTGGTCAAAACTTTACTCTCAAGATAATTTAGAATTATTAATAAGATTTATGTTAGGAATATAGCTTCTGGAAGAAAAGTAAGAGGCCATCTAACTAAGAAGTCCTTGACTGATTGAAAATGAGCTCCTTGAAAAATAATTATTTACATTGATCAAAAAAAAGCAGCAATTGTAAAATATAGTATTTTCACATAGATTCCATATATTAAGAAAGTAAAGGTGTCAAATTTATTAAAGTGGTTATTATTCTTATTGCCCAGTAATTCCATTACTTTATTTATCCAAAATTGAATTTCAAAAATATCCTAATATACTACTACATTTTAAATTGTTATATTGTCTTTGAATTACCATCTCATTGAAAAATTTTAAAGGGGCTAATTTAACAAATAATTTTTAGCCAGAATGTTGATCTATTCAGAATTCTGTTAACTGTAATGAAATTTTAAAATAACCCTATAATCAAGGCAAACTTCTACATCATCAAGGAAAAATTAAGTTTCTTAATACAGGTATAATGTTAAAGATAATTTATTAAGGTTCCATTATTTGAAAAGTTATCTGAAAATAATGTATATTTTTAATATGATTTCCAAGTATTTCCTGTAATAAAGATTTAAATCATTATTCTGTCAGTAGGGATAACTAAATATTACCTAGCAAGAGGTATAAAAACAAAATTAGGTTAACCCAAAAAAAGTTTAACTTTCTCACATTTTACCACTTTATTCCTTAATAATTCTGAAATGAAATCTAAGACACCATGCTAAATTATACACCTTTAAATGAAGCCATCTCACAAAGTAGCCATTAACTGATTCATTCATCAAGCACATATTAAACCTCTACCCTAAGCTAAATACTGTAACTCTAATGACATAAGCCATATGTTCCCTGACCTAAAGGACCTTATTTTACTTGACTAGCAGGAAGAATATGTACCCAGATAAGTACACATAAAATATATACAAAGTAAATACAAGTAAATACAAGTAATCTGGGAAATGGGAAATCCAAAACTTGAGAAAATCAGGAAAAGTTGGGCTATGAAGGAAGATGAACACTTTCAGACACAGAAGTGCAAAGGAAGCTAATTACAGTACCAGAGTGTTTGTATAAGTATAGGGCAAGAATCATGAAAATATAGAGGAAACAAAAAAAAAATGGACTACTTTAACTAAAGTAATAAATTATGAAATAAAACAAGATGATAAAATGCCTCTCAATGCTCTGTTAAATTATTTATTTTATGCAGGAAACATTAAGGAAACAATGACATATCTCCTGCAAAATAAATGTACCATTTATTGATATACTGTTTTTGCCAAAGTAGCTAAACCAGCAAACAAATTAAACATGTCATCATAAATTTTTATGAGGAAAGAGATATGTATTTTATTGTGCTTATAATTATTCCATTTTCCTAAATTAAATATATTAAAAGTTAATTTAATTTATTATTAAAATTATCAATGACAAGATTATAATAATGTTTACAACCATTATAATTACATTTATAAATGTACAAATCTTAGAATGATAATACATAAACAAAAGATTGTAAAAAAACCAGTGGTTACTATCTTTTTTAAAAATTTCATTGCCAGGGAATAACCAGATTTTTACTCATCTGAGTAACAATAAACTATATTTTTACAAAAAGTGAGCAGGGGGACAGCTAGGTGGCACACTGGATAGAGCACCAGTCTGGAGGTAGGAGGATCTGAGTTCAAATTCAAACTCATATACTTAGAGGTTATGTGACCCTAAGCAGTCACCTAACCCTAATAGCTTAAAAAAAAAAAATGAACACAACTCAAAATACAATATAAATGAATTATTTGGAAGCAGATCAAAATTAGGTTCCAAATAATTCATTTATATTGTATTGTGTTCATAAGGAAGAATCAAGTGTAAGGGAGATCTCATTAACCAAGTAATCAACAACTTCAAGACAAAAATTAATTACAGAAAGTCTTTATTTGACTAGAACTACTGGGAAAAACTGGAGAGCAGTCTGGCAAAAAATTAATTTAGACCAGAATCTTACCTAGTATAATCAGTAAGTTCAAAAGGGATATTCAAATATAACAAAATCACTTAAACAAAAATTAGAGAAAAACTGAAGGATGTACTTTTCACAATTATGACAATTATTCACAAATTCAATCAATTGGTATATATTAATTGCCTAATATGTGCAAGATCCTTTGTTAAGCAAGAAGGATAAAAAAGAGACAAATGATAGGCAATGCTCTTAAGGAACTTATAATCTAATAAGGAAGACAACATGAAACTAAATATGTACAAAACAAGTTATAAATAGAAAAAAATAGGAAACAATAGCAGAAATACAATAGAATTAAGAGGAATTGGAAAAAAGTTTCTTATAAAAGATGAGGTTTTAAAAAGAACTTTGAAAAACATGGAAATCAATAAGCAGCATTAAAGAGAGTATTATGAGCATAGAGGACAGACAGAATGTCACAACTGACAAAATAAATGAAACTGAAAAGATTTTTTTAAAAAAATGCAGCTAGGATAAGGAAAATTATTTTCATCATATACATCTGAAAAAGATCCAATTTTATAATACAGGAATAATTAATATAATTATATAAGAATAAAACACATCTTAAATGGATAAGTAGTCAAAAATTAAAAATAAAGCAAATTTTCACAACCATTTAAAAGCATGTTCTAAACCAATAATAAGAAGAAAAATACAAATCAAAATAAATCTAAGGTCTCACCTCACACCAAGCAAATTAATGAATATACTAAAACAGAAATAATATTGGAGGGGCTGTAGAAATCATTAAATACTAACACACTTTGGCATTGTAAATTGTTTTACCCATTCAGGAAAGCCCTTTTTTAAAAAGTGACTAAAATTTGAATATTTTGACCCAGAGGTCCCAATTAGAGGCATATTCCATAAGAGGTTAAGGATACAAAGATTTCACATATATCAAATTATAAAAAATAATATTTTTCTGTGGTAACAAATAATAGGAAAAGGTTTATGCCCATCAAGAGAGAAAAGCTGGACAAATTCTTATACTTGAAGAAAAGGAGTATTATGTCATAAGAACTACAATTACAGAATAGAATGAGAAGACTATAACTACATAATATACAATAAAGTAAGCAGAATTAGAAAAGCAATATCCATAACAGAAACAACAGTATAAAGTTTTTTAAAAAAATTAAATCTTGAATTCTCATAATTTTTCTTAAAAAAAAAAGGTTGTCTCTGGAATAAACCTCTATTGCAGAGGTGAAAGACTAGAGATATGAAATATTCCACAAGCTATAAGATAGTTTATTCACTGATTTTACTGAACTGATTTTTTCCCCTTAAATCATTGTTGCATGCATGATTCACTGAGTGGAAGGAGGGCAAGAATATAGAATGTGATATAAACAATGATATAAATACAAAAATCCAAAAGTTTCACTTCATAAGATTTCACCTTGCAAATCAACAAAAATGGCAATAGTCAAGGTTGGAAAAAAGTCATGGATAAGAAGTACCATATACATAATTATAGCAACACTATTTCTGACAGTAAAGAATCAGAAACAAAGTATAAATCCATCCACTAGGAAATGGTTAAACAAATGATTGTACATTATTGTAATAGGATGTTACTATATAGCAACAACAGAAATAGCAAAAGCGTTAAGTAGCAGTAGTAGCAGTAGCAGTAAGAAGTAGCAGTAGCAGAGGGTGTAATAGTAGTAATACTAAGAGTAATAGCTAACATTTCCATAATACTATGTACCAGAAATAGTGGTAAGTACAATATTTCATTTGATGCTCCTAACAACTATGGGGGTGGTGGTATTATTCTCATTTACAATTAAGGAAACTGAGGCAATCAGTGATTAAGTGAATTGGTCAAAAGTCACACAACTAGTAAGTGATTGAGGTGAAGTCTTCCTGACTAATTTTGAGTCTCATACTCTATCCACTGCAACACCAAGTTGTCCATAAGAAATGATGCGTGATGAATACAAAGAAGCACAGAAAATATCTACAAGAACTTATGCAAAATGAAGTTAAATAAAGCTAAGAAAACTATATACAATAACTACAATATACAATGTAACAAAGGTATAAAGATCTAGGAGCATTTGAATGAAGAGATGTGATACATTAATCAACCACTGCATGAAGATGAGAAGGCCACAGGAGTTAAATATTCCACATGTTTTCAGACTTTTTTAAAGTAATCACCAATTTTGCTGATTTTTTTCCTCTCTAAAAATAAGATTTCTTATATGAGATGGCTCTCTAGAAGGTGAAGGGGGAAGGATCCTTAGGATAACTATAATGATGTAACAGAAGACATCAATAAAAACTTACTTAAAAAGATAAATTTTATTTTAAATTGTGGACATCCTTACATAGGTTAGGGATAGTATATTTTTGTAATATAACACCTACATTTGCCAATATATTCCTCCTCCTTACTATTTCAGAGATACAATTGAAAGATTAGGTCACTGAGGATGAGGATGAGGATGATGTTTGTCCTTTGTTCTCAAAGAAGACCATGACATCAGGAAGATGAAGCCATGACAAACACATGAAATGGATTTCAGTGAGGGGGGTGCTGTGCTGTCACTAGCCTCACTTTCTCCTCCAGAATCATGTGGATCAAGTGGCCAGATATGAATCAGGAAGACTGGCTCTGGATAAATTACAGTTAAATGACTTGCCCAAGGTCACACAGCTAGTAAGTGCCTGAGTCCAGATTTGAGCTCAAGCCCTCCTGATTCCAAGACCAGTGTTCTATACACTATGTCACCTAGCTGCTCATATATTTTATATATAAATATATATGGAAATGTATATGGATATAGTGCTGACTTGTATTATAACCAGCAAGAAAACTGCTTTATTAAATCTTGACACTATAACTATATTAGTATATTGACACCTGCGTAAATGATGAGATGCAGGACCTCTTACCCATTATAACATGGATAAATTAAAATTTAAGTCACTAAGAATACAATAAGAAAATGAATTCTGAAACATCTCTATAAAACTAGAGTTTATAACAGACTCTATAGTTATTTGTTAATCCTTACAATTTTCATCAGACAAAAAGAATAAGGACTATTATTCAAGTAACATATTCTAAAATATTATAAGAACAGTCCATTATTGTCTATTTCTAAAATCTCATTGTTGCATGAAGGCAACACCAATTTCTGGAAGGCTATCTAAAAAAGAATGCATCCACTAGCAAATCACATTACATTGGAAAGTATTCATGTACATGCTTGGTAACATAATATGTATATCGACTGTCCAAAAAAAAAAAAAACCTAGTTAGCTTACTTCAAAGAAAAATATCATCAACTTAACCACAGGTCAATGAGTTTTTCTGAGTCCTGCTGTGTTAGGAGGTATAATTTGACGGAGGTATAATTTGACCTGAATTACTGGAGGAAATACACCAATAAAAGCATAGATCCTCGAAGTACTTAAGTGAATATGTAAGTATATTTATCTCCAGAATTTATCATAATGCTCCATACACACAGATGCATAATAAAATAGAATTAAAGAATGCTATTTCAATAACTAAAATTCTCACTTCCTAATATATATATATATATATATATTTATATGTTTGTGTGTGTGTGTGTGTATATTTCAAACCATGATTCAACAGTGTCATAAATGCAACAACATAAGCAATATTTGCCAAGAAAACATACATCACCACATATTCTAGAGAAACCAGTGACTGGTTTGCATGTTAATAGTGATGCTCTTTTAACTGAGAATTTGGGGGCTTTCCAAAAGTGTGAACTACATTATACTGTGTACTGCAAACCTGTCAGACACAGGAAGCACAATTTGTTAGCTAAAGCTGTTAGTTGTTATTATTTAATGAAATCAACTTGTTTTATGGAGTTAGTAAATGTCATGATCTCTTTTGATTCCATCTACTTGAAATATGTATTACATATGGAAACTGTGGAAACTAAGTAGTAGTGTTAAAAGATACAGAGAATGCTACCTCTGTTTTGAGACGTAGGTTAGCAAGTTATCCAAGAACTTAAACTATAAGCAGATGGTTTGAATATATGTTTCCAAATTGATAACAGTCATCTGGTTCCAAATGAAACGTGTTTGTTTTTATAAATCTATGTTCTGTCATGTTCTATTTTATGTGACATGACAGAGTAATATACTGTGTTATGTTCTGTATTACTTCTTTGAACATAATAAAACTTAAAGAAGAAGGGGGAAAAAAGTAAAACTTTTTCACCAGTATTGTCACCTAGCTTTATTAAAAAAAAATACTGAATGTTTAGTCAAAGTTCTAGGGCTCTTCTGTTGGTCTTGATACTAGCTAAATATTTAGCTTCAGGCAAGTCACTTCTTTATTCAGGGTGAATTTATCTGTAAAAATATGAATTGTATCAGTCAGTTGACTATCATTCATGGATATTGTGAGAATAACATACATGACTGTTTTTGACATTACAAGGAGAGTAATATGCACTGCATATAAATTCAAGTTACCAATAGCATAAAACCATACTATTCAACTAAGAAACGCCAAGCTAAATCAGTATTATATACATAAGGTCCTAAAAATCTATTTGTTCATGATTAAATCTAAAGCTGAACTTTTCTGAACTACATGCCTACACATAAGAAAAATATATCATTTATACTTACATGCAATTCACATGAATAAATTTGCCTTTTTGTGATTATTCATAATTGATATTCAACTTTTTAAATCATCATAAAGATTTTAGTATAATCTTGACTAATAAAAATTTCTTTACAAAGTAATAGATGCAAACCATAAAGCACCTGCTTTTTCTTTTCTCTCATTTGCAGATCCTGGCTTTCACACTTCAGAACATTATATCTGACTCATAAAAAAAAAACTTTCTATTCTGAAAAGCATATCTATTGCTAAAAACTTTATTCATAAATATTTACATTATTTTTCAGATAACATGACATCTAATTACAATTTTAATTTCTGTCCATACTTTTCTCAATTACATGTGAAAATGATTGATATAAAAATGTTCATAAATATTAAAACATTATGTTCAGCATATATAATTAATCTGGAAACCCAAAATAATATAGAGTCGAGTAACTTTTCTATGGCATTTCCCCATCAGAGCTGAGCAAACCAGACAATTTATTGCCATTTCTAAATATATTTAGCGTAATATTATGACAATGATATACTGGCATAGGTTTTGCCTTTAAAGGTAACTGAAAAGTAATTCAAAAATACCTAACTATATAACAGAAAATATTTCAATTTTATTTTATTACTTTACAATTTGTTAAGCATTTTTTCTCATAATTATCACTATCAGCCCCCCACGCCCATCCTGCCTTAGAAAACAAAAACAAAACCACCAGTACATCGCCTACCCCAAACACAGAAAACATAAAAAAGCAAAGGAGGGGGCTTTCAGTATGTGCTCAGTAAAGGGTCAAGCACCTAGTAGGCACTAAAAAAAAAAAAACAGTTGATAAAATGTTAACATTTTTATAGATTTTACCACATCTTCAGAATCAGCAACTGATAGAGGCAGGAATGTCAAATATTGCTTTGGCTAGTAAGCAATTTCTTTGAAAAAAATTGGTTAAAAAATAAATATTCAAACATTTACAAGATATACCATGCAGACATATTAAAATTACTACATTAGAAGGAGCAGCTAGTTGGCACAGTGAATAGAGCACCAGCCCTGGAGTCAGGAGTATCTGAGTTCAAATCCGGCCTCAGACACTTAATAATTAACTAGCTATGTGGCCTTGAGCAAGCCACTTAACCCCCATTGCCTTGCAAAAAAAAAAAACTAAAAAAAAATACATTAGAATAATATTCTGAAATTTTTATGAAACAAAAAAGTTAGCTAGTCAAAGACTTCACAGAAGTCTTTTATATTGACTGTAGTTGCAACCTAAATAGCCAACAACTGCAAATGGTTAAATCAATTGTGGTATACAGATCAAATGCAATATTAGGGTATAATTAAGACTGAAAAGAATGAAGCATCCAAAGAAATCTGAAAATCCTTTGTGAAATAATACAAAGTGAATTGGCAAAATCAAAAGCATGTAGTACACCTAAGTACAGCTAAATATCTCATCTATCTTTTACAGTACTATCACTTCCTCCATGTATCCTTTCTTATTCTCCTAACCTGCTAGTATTGTCCCCTCAAAAATTTCTCGTATTTATTTCAAAGGTGGTGCAGAGTGGGCGAGTGAACACAGACCTAGGAAGAGTCAAAAAAATATTTCAAGCTCTGACTCAGAATGAGTCACAATCCTGAGCAAGTGACAGAATAAATCGCAATCCTTAGGAAACTCTGGTAAACTCTGCCTAGAGGTAAAGGAAAAGTTCTGATCTGTCAGTCAGAGTATTTTGTCACCCAGAAGGTCCTTATGCTGACAAATCTCTGTCCATTCTCTAACCCTATTCCTATATTGCAAAATACAACACAAAGTTCAGTAATCCATTTGTGTGGATGTCTGTGTGCATCTGTGTTCTGAATTGTAAGATATTGCAAACAATGACCCAGACTACAACTGAAAAGGAGGAAGATTCAGTTGATTAACATTAAGGAACAAAGGGAGCAGAAGGAAAGGGGAAGAGAATAAGCACTTATTCAGCAGCCACTGTATGCCAGGCTCTGTGATAAGCACTTTACAAATATGATCTCATTTGACCTTCACAACAATCCTAAAAAGTGGGGCTATTATCATCATTATTTTACAATTGAGGAAGTTAAGGCAAACAGAGTGTGAAGTAATTAACCCAGGGTCACATGAGCACTATGGGCTCCTGACTCCAGGGTCCTAGCATTCTGTCCACTGAAGCACCTAGCTGACTGGGAAATCAGCATGATAATAAAACCCTAAGCACTTCACTGGCACAGTATATTGAGTGTTAGACTTGGAGTGAAGAAGATCTGAATTCAAATACTGCCTCTGATATTTACCTCACTGAGCCTCAGATTTTTCATTCAGACAAAGGGGGCAATAACAGCACCAACCCCAAATGAGATATGGAAAGCACTTGTTTAAAATCCTAGCACTATATAAATTCTAGCACTCATCCCCCTACTACAAATGCTAAAATCAAAATTCTCTTGATGATGTTATGTTAAGTGTGAGTTATAAAATATCAAGGTTTCCTAAGAATCAACAATGCAGATGATTCCAAGAGCAATGGAGAACTCTGTAGTAGATGTACTTAAGCTAACCAACACTTATTTGCACAGTTGAAATAATGTAGAAATCATCAAGAACATATATGACCAAAAAGCAAATAGTTGTCTTTATATTTATTTTATATCTATATTAATTTTTATTATTATAGCATAATGTATTGCATTAAATTGTATTTTATATATTAATATAGTATTTATAATATAAGGGATAATTGCTGTTCCACCCACAAATCATTTTGATCTGAACAAAAAGAGTTATCTGATATATGAATGAAAACAGAGATAGAGAAAGACCAGGGTATAACTGTCAAAATTATCAATTAGTTGGCTGTTTGCTCTTCACTTGCTGGTTTGCCTTAAATTTCTTTGTTTGTTTGTTTGGTTGTTTGGTTGGTTGGTTGGTTGGTTGGTTTTTGCAAGGCAAGGGGGTTAAGTGACTTGCCAAAGGTCACACAGCTAGTAAGGGTCAAGTTTCTGAGGTGAGATTTGACCTCAGATCTTCCTGACTAGAAGGCCAGTGCTCCATTCACTGCACTTTGTAGCTGCCCCTTCAATACTTACTATTCAAAATGTAGCTGTCTGTTGTCTGAACCAACACTCATTACAGTAATGAACCTGTACTCCTTACAGCTAAAGAACACATTAGAATCTGCCAGGAATAACCCTCCTTAGTTATAATAAACTCTTTAAGATTTAATAGTTTTTACCTCAAATAACATCTGATTTCTGATTGCAGATGTAGAATGAAAGTTAGGGTATAATGCAAATAAACATGGATGTATTACATATATATATATATATATATATATATATATATATATATATATATATATATATATATGGCTCCTTGAAATTTGATATAATACTTTGTGATATGGAATTATTCTCTCATCACCTTGTTTATTTAATGGGCAATATTTATGCAAAATCAATGTATAAATTTGTAGAAGCAAACTTATTTAAAATATTCTTGCCTAAGTACTTCATTTCCAATCTAAACTACCCTATCATTCCTATCCACCCTCCCCTATATGTATATATGCATAATATATATGCATGCATATACTCATAAACACACATGTGCATGTGTTACTATAAGTGTATCTCTGTACAAATACATGGCCTAGAAAAGCAAAATAATGAATACATGGCCTAGAAAAACAAAAAAATTATCTAGGGGTATGTAGTTGGGAATGTTAAATCAGCTATACTACAACTATTAAAATTTTCTTTCTACTCTTCATTTTATGTGTATGGTTTAATCCAATTGTTTTTATTATTGTACTTAATATAAGCAAGAAAACATAAAACAAAATGAATAACCAAAATATAATATTAAATAAAGGCCAATTCATCTTAGATTTCTTTGCTAAATATTAAGGTGAATTTTGTTCCAACATGACCTTTCAATCAATTTGTTCAATATCAAGTAGTTTTGATTTTCAAATTACTATCAATATTCAACTTAAATATAACTAAATGTGACACACAGAAGTAAGCAGAGAACCAATTAATGACAGAAAAATATCAAAAGAATCATTCATTCTTTTTCAGAGAAGCAGGAATATCATACATAACTACTATTTTGTATTTCTGTTTCCCATTACTACATAAGGAATCTTATATTAATAATCTTATATTAATAAGCAATCTTATATTAATGATAATAAAAATCAGCTCTACTTTACTCACCTTACCCTTGATTTAGGTAATGATATTCACAACCAAGAACGAGAATATTATGGTAACTGATGCAAAAAAATTTGGCATTATTATTTGCAAAAATAATAGTGATTCCTTTCTCATACTGATACTTCATATTTGAAACATTCAAAAAATATTTAAAAATGAAATAAGCCTCTACACAAAACTAAGAACAAATACTCTGCATTCATACTGAGCTTTACCCACTGAGAAAATAGATCCACAGGAAAGAACTCACATCAGAGGTTCACTACAATAGATTTTTTTGTTCTTTAGGCAAAAACTTTGTACAATTCCACCATTTCCACTCCATTGAAAAAGCTTTTTCTTCATCTCCTTTCCCTTTCTCCCAGTATTTTCCTTTATCACCCATTGACTCCATCCTTTTACTATATTATACCATTATATTCTGCTCCTTCCTGTGCCCTGTCTATATATGCTCCTTCTTACAGCTCTTATAAATGAGAAAGTGCATATGAGTTATCAATATCTTCTTCCCATGCAGGAATACAAACAGTTCTATGTCATTAAGTTCCTCACAGTTAGTCCTCTCCCACCCCCTTACTAGAGTCCTGTACTTGGAGATCAAACTTTCTGTTCAGCTCTGGTTGTTTCAATAGGAAAGTCTGAAAGTCCCCTGTTTCATTGGAAGTCCATCTTTTCCCCTGAAAGAGGATGTTCAGTTTTGCTGGGTAGTTGATTCTCAGTTGTAAACCAAGATCTTTTGCCTTCTAGAATATCATATTCCAATCCCTATGAGCCTTTAATGTAGATGCCGCCAAATGCTGTGTAATCCTGACTATAAAACCTCAGTAGTTGAATTGTTTGTATCTGGCAACTTTTAGAATTTTCTCTTTGATTTGGGAGTTTTGAAATTTAGCTATAATACTCCTTGAAATTTTTTCTTTTGGGATCTATTTCTGGAGGTTATCAATGAATTTTCCCAATTTCTATTTTATCCTCTGCTTCTAGGATCTCAGAGCAATTTTGCTGTATTACTTCTTGACAAATGACATCTAGACTCTTTTCCTGATCATGGCTTTCAGGTAGCCCAATAATTTTTAAATTATTTCTTCTGGATCTGTTTCAAGATTGGTTGTTTTTCCAGTGAGATATTTCACATTTTCTTCTAATGTTTTGCTCTTTTTGGAAGCTTTATTTCTTCCTGATTTCTTACAAAGTCATCAGCTTCCTTAAGTTCCATTCTATATTTGAAGGAGTTATTTTCTTCAGCGAGCTTTTTTATCTCCTTTTTCAGCTGGCCAATTCTGCCTTTTAAGGCATTTTTCTCCTCATTTACCTTTTGTTTTGCTTTTTCCATTAGGCCTAAACTGGTTTTTAACATTATTTTCGTCAGTATTTTTTTGCATATCTTTCACCAAGATGTTGATTTGGTTTTCAAGATTTTCTTCATCGCTCTTATTTCTCCGCCCAATTTTTCCTCCATCTTCCTTAATTGCTTTTCAAAGTCTTTTTTGAGCTCATCCATAGTCTGAGCCCATTTTCTATTTCTCCTGGAGGTTTTGCATACAGAAGCTTCGATTTTGTCATCATCCGAGTATGTGTTTTGATCTTCCATGGGACCAAAGTAATTCTCTATGGTCTTTTGTTTACTCATTTCCTCAGCCCAAGATATTACTTCCAAGGCTTTGGTTTTTTTGGGGAAAGGACACCCCACTGTGACCTTTATTCCTCCAAGGTCTTATGCTCTCTTGCCTGTGCTTTGATATGTAGATGCCCCCCCACCCCATACTTCCCTCTGCCCTGGCGCTATAAGGAGGATCCTGCTTAGTATAGAAGCCCAAACTACACCTGGATATGAGTGTAGGCTAGCAGTAGAGTCCTACCCCAAGAAAGAGCAGAGAAATCTCTGCAGACTTCCCTTACCGTCTCTGGGGGTGCAGGCTGCTTTCTCCAGATTCTCGCTGCAGATTCTGCGACCAGTGCTCCTCACTCCACACTCATTCTGGTGTAGCAGAGTTCTCCCCCCATCCCTTCAAGCTGTTGCCAGTGATCTCTGGGCTGGGCTGGGTTGCACTGGGAACATGTATCACTCAGTCTTTCTGTGGGTTCTGCCCCTCTAAATTTTGGCTAGAGTCATAATTTTCTTTTGGCTTTTGGAGCTCTGGAGGGAAGGAATTCCCAGGAAATGCTGCCTTCATGCTGCCATCTTGGCTCCGCCCCTCAATCTTTTATTTTCTACTCAGTCAGGTGGCACAATGAATAGAGCAACAACCCTGGAGTCAGGATGACCTGAGTTCAAATGCAGCCTCAGACACTTAAAACTTAACTAGTTATGTGACCTTGGACAAGTCATTTCTCCCTAACTGCCTCCCATCCAGAATCAACTTTACAGTTATCCTGATTCATTTCTAGGCACTGGACCCAGATGGCTCTGGAGAAAAAAAGTAAAGTTGATGACTGAATAGACCAACCTCTCACTCAAATCCAATTCACATCTATGTCATGGCATCATCTCCCTGTTGTCATGATCCCTGTTGTCATGGTCATGAGACCAAAGGACAAATATCATTTGCCACTTCTTTAGACTTCTCCATCATGTCACCAGTACCTTCGTCATCTTGCAAGATCATATCATCCCTGATACTCACACTGCATCAGCCTCCTCTATCCATGGTTTCTCCCTTTTTCTGATTAGAGGGTGAAGAAGAGAGAGCTTTTCCTAAAACCACCAGTCACCTCTTCATTTCCCACCCTTTATACTCCTTTGGAATATACTTTTCTTTCCCCCACCCTATTTCCCTCCTTTAGCAGATTGTTCTTCCCTATTTTATTGTACTTCCTTAAGGGCAGACTGTCTTTCTTTTTTGTATTTGTATCCCCAGCATTTAGAAAACTGCCAGACATACAGGTAGTTTACTGACTTGACAGGTCTCTCAAATTCATTCCCATCCCTCCCCCTTCACACAGTTTCCAGAGTGATTTTTCCTAAACCATGAATCTGACTATAATTTCCTGACTCAATAAACTCAAATTGACCTCTATTGCCTCCAAGATCACTAGAAAGTCATCTGTTTAGCATTTACATCTTACTCAGTTCTGCTTTCTTTCCTGTTCCTCATACATAATACTCTTTTCTCCTAACTCTTTGTCTCTATCCTGGTCATCTGTCACACCTGGAAGATTTCCCCCTCTTCCAATGTACCCCTTTAGTTTTCTTGGAAACTTCCCTTAATTCCTAACTCCAGAAACAGGCTTTCCTGCCTCCCAGGCCATGGTCAATGCCTTCTCCTTTCAAGTCATTCATATCCTCTATACAACTTTTGTATGTACCAAGGTATTTATAGATTGTATTTTCCATTAAAATGTATATTCTTAGAGAGTAGGGGATGCATTATGAGTGTTATTGTTGTTTTGTTTTTGTCATGTTTCCACAGCATATAATAAATGCTTGTTGACCCACTGACTGAATTCACCAAACAGAATACTGCACTCCCATTCCACTTGTCAGTCACACAGCCAATACTGTAAAGTATCAAGATTTGAAGCCAGATCTTCTTGACTTCAAATCTAACACTCTACTAAAGTACAGTACTTGATGAAGAATATATTGAAAAATATGGATAAAAGTTTCTGACATATAAGCATAAAAAGAACCTCATTTATATAATATCAAAAAAAGTTTACAGTGTGACTTACTTTCATGAAACTCTATAAACAAATTCACTTTTGAAATTCAGTTATTTTTTTTCCTCAGGTTTCAGGTATCTTAAGAATCGTTACCAAATTATTATCTGAAGCAAAACAACCCAAATCAAAATCAAATTCTGATGAATACTTACCTATACTACAGTCAAAAATATATTAACCTATCCTTTAAAACAATAAAGGATGACTTAGCTATATATTTAAGTAGAGAATTTGTAATCCCGTTTCACTTTTTTCCTACACTAATCCATTCACCATAATATCTGAGTCAACATTTGAGGACTTCTGCAAGCATTAAATTAGACAATCGATTCTCTGATGTTTTTGTAATATACACAAACTACTTTCTACCTTCTTGGTTCTGATTTCTGTAATAAGATGTTTGTGTAGTTTAAAAACTATAGTTCTCCAGGCAAAGACTACAATCCTTTTTGTAAGCACCATTTTCTGTCTTAAGACCCTAGAAACTAACAAAAGGATGAAGCTCAATAAGCTCCTATAGCCTATACTATAGTTAGAACTAGTTTTACATTTAGAGTGGTCACCCATCTACACCATATTTTTTATGGGCCACAAAAACATTCTCTCATCCTCATATGTCCCATTCAACCCACCAATAACTTTGTTCCATTGCTTTTTTCTAGAACCTAAGATTTCACAATTATATTTTAATTTTTTGGAATCCTGAAAGTTTTTAGCAGTATCATTTTGACGCATTTAAGCTAACACTTCTACATTATTGCCTTTTTAAAAGGCAGATTCTTTCTCCACAAGATCGTATATAATAAAATATTTCTAAAATCTTTAGATGGCTATTTAGGTATTTATTTTGAAAATTTTCACAGGATCTGCAACAAAATCTGGATCATTCCCAATTACCCTTGGGTATCACAAACATTTTCAACCAATTAATACATATACATATACATATATATATATATATATATATATATATATAAAACTTAAGATGGGAAACAGATCTAGGGACTAAAAAACAGAGGCTTTATAAAAGTTAAAGGTGACATTCCAGGTTATGGATTGCCAGTGCCACAAAACCTGGAGGCCATGAAATCTTGATTAGTCTCCAGAAGTACCAGCTTATGGAGACTGTGTGGCTGGTACCCATGGAGCCAGTAACTTTGAATGAATGGAAGCTTTAATGTTTTATATTAATTGAACTTAGTACTTTTCAGAATCTGGCACTTCTTATTAGTTAGTTTTCACTAATTGAACACAATGCTAAACATTATCCTCTGACACCAAACTAAAAATTTTAATAGTCATATAAACAGTACCTCAATATTAACTTATTTGTCTTATTTGACTCAAAATGAACCAGTTTGCCTCATTACTGATTTTTTTGTAAATTAAGCAAGTGTTGGAAGGCATCCAAAACTGGTCAAGGAGTGTCCTTTAACTAGGCTGCAACTGTTAGTAAATATATTGTAAATAAGCCTGTACTTTTTTTTCCCTTGACCTACAACTGTATCTGTGTTCTTAAGAGGAGATTTTTATTCCTAATCTGTTTCCTGAATTCCACAATTTCATGTCATTTCCTAGACTACTTTACCCCTGCTGATAACTTTCATTTGCATCATAAATTTCTCTAATACATTTTAGTATCCAAACACAAATGTTACAAACAAAACATATGGTATTTATACCTACTTTAGTCATTAAAACCATCTCCCCTTCAAATGTAATACTTTCTATTTCTGCTTACAATTAATACTATAATGATCACTGTATAGGTATGTTTGTTTGTTTAAATTTTTTAACTAGCAATTTTTTAATGCCCAATTCAAAAGCGTGAACTGTGTCTAAAAGAAAGGATATAAAAAGCATTGTTCACCTTAAGAGCAATGATAAATTTATGAGGCACCATAATTTGAAAGTAAATAAATACATTTATAAGAAATTAAACAAGAAAGACACCTGTCTTTCCATTCAGGAACCTACAAACAACTCATTTCAAACTCCTTTTAGCAAGGGGAAAAAATGGGGGAAAGAAAAATAATTTTTTAATTAAATTTTATCGAAAAGCAAAGTCAGTTATTTGTCATAGATAATATTTTTAAATAATTTTATCTCTTTTCTTTATAATACAATAAACTACATAGTGAATTCTTATTTAACCAGAAAAAGAACTCTATGATCATATTTAATATGCCCATGTTACAGATGAGGAAGATGAATTCAATGAGATTAACCACTTGCTTGGAGATAAAAGTCAAATTACAATTTTCTATCTTTAATAAACAGTTCCTATTTTGGCAGGAATATAAGGGGAAATGAGGAATGAATAAATATGCAAATAAATGAATACATAAATCATATATTTGCACATCTTAGTCATAGGCCAAGTAACTAAAGGTTGACACATATTTGGACAAAGAAATGACAAAAATCATTCATTTTAATTTATCCCTACATGAATCTGTGATTTACATCAGCAAAGTTCAGTAATGCTCTTTTGGGAAGATTTATAGAACATTAAAATAATGACATCAAATAAAAATTGTTCTCATTCCTTTTCCTAATACAAACAGAATGGGAGTGTATAGAGATAGGAAAACAATGACACATGCTTTGTCTATTGAGTATCGTCAACATTCCTTAAAAAAATTAATTGTTAAAAAATTTTAAGTTAACTAATATAGTTGTAATGTAATTATCAGAAACTACTACATTTAATGAATGCTGTAAAAATTGATTGTTTTAAGGAAATGAATGACTAATCATCTATAATAGATAAAATAGTCAAATTAACAAAATAAGTAAGGATCTTCATCTATTGGGGGGGGGCAAAAAAAATTTTGATCCAAATAAATCTAGAAGTGAATTCTAACAAACATTTCAAAATACAAGTCAAAACTTCAACTATAAAATTATTGCTAATAACTGAGAAATAAGATATTCTACCAAAATCTTTTTTTAATGAAATATATTTCTGATATCCAAACTAAATTGGAAGGTGGAATGATTCAATGGGATCTCTCTTTTTCTTCAGTCTTCTGGTCAAAGATACCTTCCCCCTCTTGATTGGCCACCCCATCTGAAAGGAGTCCCTTAAACCCCCAACCAACCCACCCTCCAAAAAAAAAAAAAATGGACCAGAGTGCACGACCACTCAGCAGGAGGATGGTCATAACTACTCATACTACCTGAATTTCCAGTACAATGGAAGACTAAGTTTTACTATCTACCCTAAGGACCTTCATTCTCTAGATTATACTCATCCCCAAATCTCTTCACCCTGGAAGCTGACTCCACCCTGGATACTTCTCATATTGTAAATTTCCTCCAGCTTCCCCTTTTGATTGGCAGGTGGAAGAGGCCTGGGCCAATCGCATTTTCAGTCCTCTCCAGACTGTACTGCTAAAACATCTACTCAGGTCCTTCTCTGCAATTCCATGTCCCTGACCACTGCCACACATATACCCACACTACCATCCCTACAGTTCCCTGTGATGAATGGTCTTTTCCCGTTAGAATACAACTGCCTAAGCACAGGAGCTGTCTTTCTGATTCCATGCTATACTCAATACTTAGCACAATGTCTGGCACACAATAAGTGCTTACTATCCACTAAGGAGGGGCCTTCAATGAGCTTTGACTTTAAAAATAATAATTAGATTAAATATGTGTTAACCTTACTTTTTGTCCTAATAGGGGACAAACGTTAATCTCCAGAATTTGGCCTCAAGAAAGAGTAAAATTGGGGGCAGCTAGGTGGCACAGTGGATAGAAAGCACCAGCCCTGGAGTGAGGAGGACCTGAGTTCAAATCCAGCCTCAGATACTTAATAATTACCTAGCTATGTGATCATGGGCAAATCACTTAAACCTACTGCCTTACCCAAAAAAAAAAAAAAAATTTAAAAAAGGGGGGCAGCTAGATGGCACAGTGGATAAAGCACCGGCCCTGGAGTCAGGAGTACCTGGGTTCAAATCCGGTCTCAGACACTTAATAATTACCTAGCTGTGTGGCCTTGGGCAAGTCACTTAACCCTATTTGCCTTGCAAAAACAAAAAAAAAGAGTAAAAACAGAATTAGATTAACATACACGTATAACTTTTTCTCTAAACTTACTGATTAAACAGGCATGCATGAGGGGAAGGGGGTGTTCCTCATACCTTCCACTAACCCTGGGTAGGATCTGAAGAACTACTTCTGACTTATCCTTTAAAGGAAGAGAATAGCCTTCACCCTGGGATGGGGCTCCCTAGAATTGACACTGATAATGGGGTTGACACACACACCTTGCCAGAACTAGTTCAGTATTTGGAAGGCTCTGAAAGAAAAGTGTGAGAAAGAAGAGGTATCAGACTAACTACAGTTAATCTACAGAGTACTGACCGCACTGCTATTAAAAACCAGGACAGCCTACCAGTAGCATGTCAGGAAATGGAATCACTTCCATTTAAAATATCTAGGGAAATTTCTCAAGATCATCTGGCAGAAGAAGATACAAGACACTGACATCCTTTCTCAAGCTAAACAGTCTAGCAGAGTGTAACTACTAATGGGCTGGACACAATGTTAGAATGCCAAACGTATAAGGGGGTAAGAAGAAGCAATACTGGGACCCCCTGAAGGCCCCTTAATGACTTAGGTATTGATTGTGCAACATGGGAGACACTGGCACAGGAATGTCCAGTAAAACATGCCCCATCAGTGAGGGTGCTGAGCTCTATGAGAAGGCAGAATTGAAGGAGCACAAAGGAAATGTGACATACCTTAGTCTAGGGTAAGCACCCCGAATGTTCGCATGGACTATTTATGTCCAACCTGTGATAGAGCATTCCAGTCTCGTATTGGACTTATCTGCTACAGTCAGATACAATGTAATTTGTCTCTAACATAGTGATGTTATTTTGGTCTTCTTCAATAACAAAGGTGAAGAACCAATCAACCAACCAAGGATGGGGAAAATCAAATACTCCCACTAGGAGATATGTGCAGGAGGGTTGGCTCCTCTAAAACCTGGGGGTTTTGTGCCTTATCAGTTTTGCCAGGACCTCCATAAATGTGAATTTCTCCTGCAGGATGTGCTGATTAAGAAATGAAGATGCTCAAAGGAAGAAACAAAATAAGGATGATCAGAAGGAATCAAATGCAACACCCCCAGTGTTCAATAAATCCAAGAACACAAACTACTGGGCAGATTTTAACAAAAAATGCCAGGAAAACTAAATGAGTTTGGTAGAAATTAGCTTCAGACTAGAACTTCACACTATATGCAATGAAAAAGAAATAACTGTCTAGTTTTTTAGTATTAAAAAAATATTAATTGTACCTGCCTGATATTATCTAAGGGTTCCTTCAAACAGTTTGGGCTCAATCAGATGTAAATTCCCTCCTGTTGTTCAAAGTAACTTTACAGTTAAATATATAAATTCTCTAAGATAACAGCAACCCCAGATGATCCCTTTACCCTTTACCTCCAGCTTTCTACCTCTCAGTCTTCCAAAGTGATAACTGACCTCAGTCATATAGAGGGGATTGGGTCCCTCTTTAACCTGCATTTCCTTGACTCTTCCCTGCACAGTAAGTGGGCAAGACTCCCTGGAATCTAAGCCCAGTTAGCACTTATGGCTGTTTTCCTTTCTCTCTTTTCCTCAGGCATTCTCACCTAGATTTTTGTCATTCAGCATGTCCACAAGCAGTTTATTGTCTCTCAGGGGGAACATTTAATCTGTGAATTTAGCAGGCTTGTGAAGTAAAAAATCCGGAGCTTTCCCACCTCTAGAGCTAGTCATAAGTTTTTCACTTCCAAGAACTCTGATCTTTATGGCAGCACCATCCATTAACCTGTCATCATATGGAAATGAAACCCCAAATGATTATACAGCTAAAATATAAATGATCACATAATTTCCAAAATTATAGGAGAATAAGAGGGATTACTTTTCCAATCTAACACTAGGCACAAAATATTCACAAAGCAAGGGCAGAAGAAATCATCAAAAAGAAAAAAATTGTTATCAAACAAATTAAAAGATCTTTACAGAAACAGAAGTAAAATTCAATATTCGAAGCCTCAGTTTTGTCATCTGTAAAATAGAGAGATCAAAGTATTTGCATTCAAGCTACCTTTACAGAATATTAATTGACACAGAGTATTACAAAAGCCTCAGTAGTTTTAAGTTATTAAAAATGAAGCACAATTTTGCCCTAAGCTACTAAAACTGAAAAATACACTAAGGCTTTAGCAACATCCTGCTTATGAAACCAAGAGCCATTCCCTAAGGAGTCACAGGATAATAGAATCAGAACTATAAGGCACATTTTAGTGGCTATCAAGTCAAATTCCTTCATTTTACAATTAGGAAACTAAGAACCAGAGTGATTAAATTAGTTGCCATGGGATACGTGGGGAAAAAGCTATCAAAGGCAGAATTTAAACCACATTCTTGATTTCACATTTGATATTCTAGCTATTGTTTCATAAGTAGGCATTTAGAGAAAGAACTGATAAACAAAAGTATGTATAGTATGCACATGCTCCTGCACACAAACACACACACACGCACACACACACAAAGACACTTGTGCCTAGTGGTTACCATCTCTAGAGCAGGAGTGGGGAAGGAAAGGAAAAAAGAAAAAAAGAAATTTACATGATAACTTTATTACATATTTAAAAGAAATAGCAAGTAGTACATAATAGATTTGCAGTTTCATGTACAATCATTTTTTTAAAAATATATTATGGAAATACTTGTTTTATTTCATAAAGTAAAAACAAAATAAATATTTTTTTCAAAAATAAGAAAGGCAAAAGATCATCAACCATAATAAAAAAGTATTCCAAGGGGCAGCTAGGTTAAGTGACTTGACAGCAAGTATAGCAAGTTAAACTTAAAAAAAAGCAGGCTGAGACTGAGTTTTCTCCAAGGCAAGATAAGATTTTATTATTATTTATTTTTTTCATATTTCATTTATTATTTATTAACTACAGAATGTATAAGCAAAACTAGATCATGCTAGCCACCTCAGTCAAAAGGTCAGGGACTGGGAAAATAATCAATTTATTAGTTAGGCTAGCAATAGCCAGCAAATTGGGTCAATGGCCTCTCTCAACAATGAAGGACACTGAGTGAGGACCAACAGGGTCATTTCAACCTAAGTGTACTGATTTTCAGATTGGCCTGAGAGTACATCATTAAGACCTCCCCTAACAAAGGTAAAACAATCCCAACAGGTAAGCATGAGGATAAGGAGAGGGGATAGCCTTCAGATGTGGATCACAATCCTTTCTGGCAATTAAGGAATGCTAATTGCTTGTTAAGTATGAACTGCCTCTAGTAATCTTGGCTAGAAAATCAGAAACATCCTAATGGGATCGCCCAGTTTTGCCTTCCTCATGGAGACCAAGTGACCCATAATTCCAACTGGGAGAAAAAAAAGATATGAACCGATGAAGGTCTATACCAGAGAAGAGGGGGTATGTGAAAAATGTTACAAAGATAAATTTGACAAGTTGTGGCATGAGATTGGATAGTGCAGTTAGTGAGGGACTAAGGAGTCAAGGATGACACAAAGGTTGTGAATCTGAGTAAATAGGAACATGATAGTACCCTCAATAATAATAGTGGGTTTGGAAGGAAGGATGGTATAGGAGGAAATATAAATTCAATTTTAGATGTTGAATTTAAGATGTTTCCAGGACATTCAGTTCAAGATGATCAATTAGGGAGTTGGAGATGCAAAATTGGAGATCAGCAGACAAGTTAGGACTAGATAAGTAGCATAGAGATGATAGTTGAATCCAAGAAAGCTGATAAGAACACCAAGTGAAATGGTAGGGGGGAGAAGAGAAGGCAGTCCAAGAGTGAGCCCAGTTCAATACCCACATTTAGAGGCAAGACTTGAATGAAGAACCAAAAAAAGGAGACCAAGAAGGAGTCAGAGAGGTAGTGGAGAACCAAGAGAAAGGTATCACAAACAACCTAAACAGAAGAGTTTCAGAAAGAGAGATAAAAAGGAGAATTGAATTTGTATGTCATCTATATATAATTATATGAGTATGTATAGTCATGTATTTATATGTACTATATATTCATTGTATTAGATTGGGGATGTTATTGCTGTAGGGAAATTCTGGTGAAATGAAATTATAAGATGAAACTTCCTCTAAAAATGAAGAACTGCAACTGTTCTACAACTTACAGATTTAAAAAAATTGTTGGGAGCACTGAGAGGGTCAGTGATTTGCCTAGGGTCACACAGTGAGTATGTATCAGGCAAACCATTTTAACTTAGATCTTTATAATGCTCAGTCATTCTTTCATATACATATATATATATATATATATACTTTTCAAATTCACTTTTTCATTCTCTGTCTATATATTTTTATGTACACACATCCCCACACAACCCTCAGTATTGGTCATTCATTCTCTCTCTCTCTCTCTCAGCATTAGCCTCAGTGTTAAAAAGTGGGGTTGAGTCCTAGGACTCAACTTCAGTAAACTGAGGGCACTAGATTAGAAGTCACTTTCAAATCTAAATTCTATTATGGCATAAGTTGGTAGCCACATACCCAAGGAAAATCTTATCTTTTAACCAATAAAAATCTCAGATTTGTCATCTGTAAAATGAAAAAAAATAAAACTTGAACCATCAACTTCAAAGGTGGTTGGGAGAAAAGTACTTATAAACCTTAAAGTACTACAAGTTATTTACTATATATATATATACACATTTAATATAAGGGTAGACTTATGTATACACATATACATATATATCATGTAAGTATATATACTCATACACATGAGTATGGTTATTAGTCATGACACACATTACTCACTTAAACAATTTCTTTTTTAATTAACTCATTTTGACACTAGTCACCAAATTTTAAAAGAATGGGAGCACTAAATTACCACACAAATAAGACAGTATTTTTTTTAATTTTAAAGAGTTTTCATGGTAATTGAGGCCCAAATAGGACTACAATTACTATGACACTTTAAAACTGATACTAACAACTAGCAACTTTTTTACCACCTCTATTAAGGCAGCTCAATTTAAACGTGACCAAAATAAATGCCATAATTTAATTTCAATGTTCTAATGTCTGGAACCAATTAACTTTGTGAAAGTTTCGAGAAGGCCACCCAGCAATAAACACAAAATAATTTGTGTCTGCTGTCTTGTTTGTGATAATTTTTTATTGCTACCTCAGTTTCAGATGTCACAATAATTACTTCCACATTCTAATTAAAATGCAAATTGAAGCCATATGCTAAAGATAAACAGACACATCAATGTCACTGTTTTCTCATTTTAAGTGCAACCAAATTGAGTTTATAACATCCATCAATTGCCCACATTATGTCTTAATACCAATCACAATGTTGACTTTTTAACTTAAATGGCTATAGGCTTGTATATAAATAACTTTGAAAACCAGGTAAAGACCCTATCCTTAGCCACATAATGGCTCTTAATTGTCATCAGATATAGGAAAACCAAATCATTCTACATCTTTAACATTTAAATGATCTAAAGTAGCTAAAATAATCTTTGATCTGCATATTGTTAACTTAAAATATGATTTTTGATAAAAAATATGGACTACATAAGTTTTGTCTTGGTTTGGTTCTATCTAAGTCTCCATTTCTAATGGTCCACTGGACCCAGATGGTTCCCAACAGTCAAAGTGAGGAAGGTAACATTGCACAGCACTACCTCACTTAAATTAAATTCACTTGAAAGTCATGGCATCTGAGTGGCTAGATGTTGTAGTGGATAAAGCACCGGCCCTGGAGTCAGGAGTACCTGGGATCAAATCCAGCCTGAGACACTTAATAATTACCTAGCTGTGTGGCCTTGGGCAAGCCACTTAACCCCGTTTGCCTTACAAAAACCTAAAAAAAAAGTTATGGCATCACTTCCTTGATGTCAAGGTTTGTTCTCTCTATATCTCTCTTTTTCTTTTCCCTTTCTCTCTCACACTGTATAAGTGTGTGTGTATACACACACACACACCCCCCTTACTTCTGTTCACTGAAACCTGGCATGATATCTTGCAGTTTACCAGCCCCAAATCACTCCGGCTCTCATAGACTGCTCAACAATATTAAGTACCAGGTCAATCCTATACCTGAGTCACTGGGACCTGATAGGCTCAGAGTGAATGTAAATAGAAACTGTTTCAGTTTTGTTCAGAAACCCTAAGGGTCCTTCCTCTCTCAGATTGATAATTTTTGGTCTAAACAAAAGAGTCCATTCTTTTTCTCATTTCCTACCTAGACTTAATCAATAAATTGGGCATAGCTTCAGTCAAACAGACCTGAGAAAGACCTTAGCTTAAAAAGACCAACAGCTCCCTCTGCATCCAGGGTCATTTCCAGTTATCCTAAGACATATTGGTCCGCTAAACCCAGATAGTTCCTGAAGAGAAAAATGAGGCTAGGCCACTGCACAGTCCACTTTCACTTAAATCCAATTCACTTGTATGTCATGGGATCACCTCCCTAATGTCATGATCCTCTCTGAGAATAAAAACTTCACTCCTCTGCAATTCAATTTTCTCATGTGGAAAATGAAAGAACTGAGATCAATCTCAAAAGTTTCTTCAAACTCTAACATTAAAAATATTTAACAACTCAAGTATAACTCATAATTTTCAAAGATTTTTCACTCTCTAAAGTTACCAATGAATTTTTATTACCTTTTCTCAATTCTTATCATCCTTAACCTTTAGGCTGCCTTTGAAACTACTCATCACTTTCTCATGTATACTTTTTCTTCTCTAAGTGTTCATAATATTACTCTCTCCTGATTCTGTTCCTGCTTAATTTGACTATTCCTCAGCTGCCTTCAATTCTTCAATCCAACCAACTAATCATGAGTTTTACCCCAAGGTTCAACACTAATACCTATTCTCTTTTCTCATTTATTTTATCATACTTTGTGATCATTTCAAAATAGTTCCAAAGATTCAAAAGGAGGCAGATTCTTCCCAGATTTAAGTAGTCCTAGTCTCCCTACTCTTCTCTGGTGCCATATCATCAATTGCCTTTTGAATAGCTCAAATTCAATAGGTCCAAAACAAAACACATTCTCTTCATCCACTCTACCCCCACACTCCTCTCTACACTCCCCTCTTCTCAATATCCTAACTACAGTTAAGAGCATTATAAATTCTCTACAAAGGTTCACAACTTCAATGTTATCTTTGACAACTCACTCTCATTCACTCCACATATCCAAATCCCCTTCCCAAATCTTGTCATTTTTCATAACAAAATTTTTCATTCACTTTTTTCCTTCACTTACTTTTTTCTCTACACCATATCTATGGCACTCCTCACCCTACACCTAAACTGTTTCTAATTCTGTACATGTGATCTTGGGAGAAAAAAAATCACAAAAATTGATCTATTTCCAGAGAAACTGCATCACTTCAACATTGATATTATTGCTAAAAGTCAAAATTAAGAGTGGCTCACACATTCTTCTTTAAGTGAAGAAAAAAACAATGGAAATTATTTGGGCATGGTTCCCAAAACAACAGAAAGACATGAAATTCGGTTCTACTGACTTATAGCATGAACATGGTGGGGAAAAAGCAGGACATCCTAAAATAACAAGAGTTTGGTCAGTATATATTAAAAGAGAATTTCTATAAAGAAATTGGCAAGATCAATTAATTTGACAAAAAAGCCTATGAACTGATGACTACAATACAAAGGTGGGCATGGGGGAAAAGGACAAAAGCCAAATTGGAAAATAAAGTTCAGAATCAAAAACTTAATGAAGCTAAATAAAGGTTTCTAGATTGCTTGAAATATTCATCTCTAAATATAAAGAATATTTTTTCAAGGAAAAAGTCAAAAGATACCCAATATGCTGAACACCAAACAAGATCATCGAAAATGAAATAAAACTAATACCTTAAACACACAAACACAATCATAAGCTGATGAAGTAATCATTTCAGAATTTTATCTACTGGTTAGAGCAAAGGTCAAAATGAGTATCAAATTAGGGGGGGAAAGAGAAAAGATGAGACAGCACTGAATGAAACTACAATAGCTTCAATTCTACCTGTTAAACAAGCAGTGAACTCCAAAAGAGAAGTATTTAAAAGCAAAGACAATGATTATCCCTAAACACTGCATACTGCATTTAGAATCAGAGGACCTTCAAATCCCAATTTTGCTACTTAATACCCGTGTGTATGTGTGTGTGTGGGGGGGGGGGGGGGGGTGCTGCTTAACTTCTCTGTGTATCAGCTCATCTATAAAAAGAGGAAAATGAATCTAAATCAATGATCCTATAATATAAAATAAAACTCTTCTCAACTCTTTGCAGTTCATCATTCAACTGAAATTGCTCTCTGCAAAGTTACCAATGATTTCCTAACTGCCATATCTAATGGCCTTTATCAATCTTCATCCTTCTTGACCTTTCTGTATTCTGACATTGTTAATTACTTTCTTCTGAATTCTCTTTTCTGTTTATTATCATCATGACTCTGGTCTGACCTGTTTTTTTTAACTTTTCTAATCCCTTCTTCTCATTCTATTTTGCTGAATCTTCATCCAAGTTACACCAACTAACTGGATTGCTCCAAGGGTCTAACATGGCTCTTTCCTCGTCACCATCGCTTGGTGAGCTTATCAGGTTCCCCTGATTTAGTAATTATTTCTGTGTAGATGAGTCTCAACCTTTCTTTTTCCTAAAGCAGTTAGGGCAATCTCTAGAGTCAGAACTACTCATGACTGAAACAACTAAACAAATAAAACCTTTCTCATTCAAACTATATATGTCAGAGATTTTATTTATTTTGAGTTTTATTTATTTGAATTATAGAAAGATTTTACAATTTTTTCCCTAATCTTACTTCCCTCCCCCACCCCCCCTCACAGAAGGCTATTTGCCATCTTTACATTGTTTCCATGGTATACATTGATCCAAATTGAATGTGATGAGAGAGAAATCAGATCCTTAACTAAGAAAAATAAAGTATAAGAGATACAAGATTACTTAATAAGAGATCAGGTTTGTTTTTTTTCTAAATTAAAGGTAATAGTCTTTGGTCTATTCAAGCCCCACGATTCTTTCTCAGGATTTCTCAGGATACAGATGGTATACCCCAAAATTGTCCCTGATAGCTGCACTGATGAAATGAGCGAGTCTATCAAGGTTGATCATCACCCCCATGTTGTTGGTAGGGTGTAAAATGTTTTTCTGGATCTTCTCATCTCACTCAGCATCAGTTCACGTAAATCCCTCCAGGCTTCCCTGAATTCCCATCCCTCCTGGTTTCTAATAGAACAATAGTGTTCCAAGACATGTATATACCACAGTGTGTTAAGCCATTCCCCAAATGAAGGACATTTACTTGATTTCCAATTCTTTGCCACCACAAACAGGGTTGCTATGAATATTTTTGTACAACTGATGTTTTTACCCTTTTTCATCATCATCTCTTCAAGGTATAGATCCAGTAGTAGTATTGCTAGATCAAAGGGTATGCACATTTTTGTTGCCCTTTGGACATACAAACTATATATGTCTAAAATTGAATATAATATTTATTTCTTAAATGCCTCTTTTGTAATTTCCCTTTTACCATGAAGAGTACCATCATACCCTCTTCTCTACTCTGACACTGCCACCACCCTAGTATAAGACCTCAAAACCTCATGCTTGAATTACTGCAATAAATAACCTGATGGTTAGTCCCTACCTCATTCTCTTCTCATTGCCATCTGACAAATTAATCTTCCTAAAAAAACCATGTCAACCATCACCACCACCCATCCTTAACATTCAATAAACTTCAATGCCTCCCCTATTACCTCTAGAAACAAATACAAAAATCTTCTGTTAGGCTTTTAAACCCCTTTATTACCTGGTTCCTTACTATCTTTCCAATCTTCTTGAACCTTATTCCTCCTTTCTTCCTCCTCAAATACTGAGATCCAATGATACTGGCCTCCTCGTGATTAGCACTCTCCTCCTTTCCTCCCTTCACTATTTCCTTTCTATTTTCCTCCAAATTTCTTCTTCAAGAAGTCTTTTCTGGTCTTTCCTCTGATACTATCACCATTTTATTTTTTATATATCTTGTTTGCATTTGTTATCTCACTCCATGATATTGTAGGCTCCTTGATAGCAGGAACTGTCTTTTGCTGTACTTTCTATAACTATACTTTCCAAATTTAGCACAGTGCTTATTGAATGCAGGTCCTTAAATGCTTGCTGCAGTACTTGCTTTAGTAGACTTATAACTAGTTTCTCTTGTCCTAATTCATCCACCACATATATAAATTGCTAAAAATCATCTGCCTAAAGCACAGATCTGACCATGTTATTTCATTGGTCATAAATCTTTAATTGCTTCTTAAAGATTATAGCAAACTCCTTGGACTCTATATAATCCAGACCCAATCTTTCTGGCCTTATCATCATACTACCCTTTGACGGTTTTTATGTTCTACTCTGGACCATTTTTGGTCTCCACAGGTCTAGCTAGCATTCTTCCACCCCTATGTGATTCTACATTCTAGAAATAGCCTTTGCCCTTAAATCCACCAACTGAAATTTTTCTTTTTTTCAAGACCTAGCTAAAAGGTCACTTCTACACCCTCCATTCTCAAATGTTCCACTTAAAATGATCTCTAATGCCTCAAATTTTCTTAATGAATTTCATTCTGTCTTTTGCTCTATCTTCTACTTCATATTAAATCTATCTGTGTAGATGCTTATTAGATTGTAAGCTTCATAAAGGCAAAGACTGTAAAATTTTAACTCTGTAAGCCACTAACTCTGATGCCTATCATTTAACAAACATTTACTAAATTGAATTCAATTGAATTAGAATGCATGCACTAAATTACAGTAATCTAAAAAATAAAGATCATTGTCAAGTCAACATATTACGTGCCAGGATACAAAGAAAGAGGCCTACTCTATGAATCATATGTGGAGTCTTTATTGAAGACATTTTAGATTCACTAGATTATCAGAGGAAAGTCACCAGGATGGTAAAGAAATTTGAAAATATGCCACATGAATGGTACTAAGATACTTAGAGAACCTGAGAAAAATTATCTTAAAAACTCCTTGAAACAATTAACAAATTCAGTAAAGTAGCAGGATATAAAATAAACATAAATCATCAGCATTTCTATATATATGAACAATAAAGCCCACAAGAGATAGAAAAAAGAAATCCCATTTAAAGTAACTATAGTAAACATAAAATACTTGAGAATCTACTTCCCAAGACAAACCCAGAAACTGTATGAACACAATTTTAAAGCACTTCTCACTCAAACAAAACCAGATCTAAATAATTGGGAAAATGTCAATTGCTCAAGGTTTGGTTGAGCTAATATAATAAAAATAACAATTCTACCCAAATGAAATTATTTATTCAGTGCCATACAAATTAAACTACCAAATAACTACTTTACTGAGCTAGAAAAAATAATAACAAAATTCATCTGGAGCAAAAGAAGGGCAAGAATATCAAGGGAACTGATGAAAAAAAATGTAAAGGAAGGTGGCAACTTCCTGTACTGGTTAATAAATAGAGTTATGGATCAGTGGATTAGGATAGGTTCAAAAGAAACTGTCAGTAAATGACTACAGCAATCTACTATTTGACAAACACAAAGGTATCAGTTTCTGAGATAAGCATTCACTATTTGACAAAAATTGTTGGGAAAACTGGAAAACAGTATGGCAAAAACGAGGATTTGACCCACGTATCATACTGTATACCAAAATAAGATCAAAATGGGTACAGGATTTAGACATAAAGGGCGACACCATAGATAAATTAATAGACCAAGAAATATTCTGAGTTATGGAAAGGGGATAAATTTATGATCAAACAAGAAATAAGAACATATTATAAACAGCAAAAATGAATGATTTTGACAATAATAAATTAAAAAATGTTTGCCCTAATAAAATCAATGCTGCCAAAATTAGAAGGAAAACAGAAAGCTGGGAAACAATCTTCACAACTAGGAGTTCTAATAAAGATCTCATTTCTAAAATATATAGAGAATTGCATCAAATTAATAAGGTTACAAGTCATTCCCCAATTGATAAATGGTCAAAAGATTGAATATAGTTTTCAAATGAAGAAATTAAAGCTATATGTAACATATGAAAAATGGTCCAAATTATTATTGATTAGAGAAATGCAAATTAAAACAATGAGGTATTTCCTTACACCTATCAGATTGGCCAGCATGAGAAAGAGGGAAAATGATCAGTGTTGGAGCGATGGGAGGATTGGGACATTGATGCATTATTGGTGGAATTGTGAACAGATCCAACCATTCTAGAGAGCTATATGGATCTATACCCTAAAAGCAATAAAACTGTTTATTCCCTTTGACCCAACTCTAGGCCTATATCCAGAAGAAATCATTAAAAAATGGGGAAAATCCCCCATGCTCCAAAATATTCACAGCAGCTCTTTTTTGAGGTGGCAAAGAGGTAGAAATTAAGGGGATGTCCATCATTTGGGGAATGGCTAAACAAGTTATGGTACAATGAATACTATGGAATATTATTGTGCTATAAGAAATCATAAATAGTCAGACTCTAGAGATGCATAGGATGACTTATGGGATCTAATGCTGAGCAAAGGGAGCAGAACCAGGAGAACAATGGACATATTAACAACACTGTGAGATGATCAACCTTGAAGGAAGCAGTTCCTCTCAGCAGTTCAGAGAGCCAGGACAACCATTTTAGACCAGTGATCCAGAGGAAGAAAAACATAAAAAAAAAAAAAAAAAACCCTTCATAATCTGGGATAAACACTTTATAAAAATTATCTCTTATGTATCTCTTTCCCTTAATCCTAATTCCTCATACTGAAAATGACTAATCTGTAAACATGTTTACCACAAATATGCATGCACAATGTTAACCTGACTGTTCACTGCTGAGGGAAGGGGGGTGGGAAGGGAGGGTGGAAGGAAATTTTGTAACTTAAAAAAATACATGTGCACATGATGAAAAAAATAAATGAATGAATGAATGAATAAATGGGGGGGGAAGAGTGGTACTAAGATACTAAGAATGTTTAGTATAAAGAATAAATGTGGGGTACATGATCACTGTCTAGAACTATTTCCAGATCCGTCACATAGAAATACTAGACAAGATTCTACTTAAGGACTCTACTAGAGGATAGAAAAGCGATCAATAGTTGTGAGAAAACTATAGTAAGAAAGATTTTGGTTCAACAAAAAAAACAAGAAATCTCAAACTGGAGTAATCCACAAATATATAGTCATAACTTGGTTCTCTGTCTAGGAAGCAGCAGGTATCTGATTATTTCTCAGATACTGAGATTCATGGGATTGTTTGAAATAGATAATATCTGAGGTTGTTTCCAACTGATTGGATAATTCGCTATACTGTTTTTAAAATAATATTTCGTGTTGAAGTGGTTTCATGAACCAATCAGCTTGGACAGTGAGGAAAATGAAAGGCAATGAAAGCATAGCAAAATTATTTAATTTGCTGAAAGCAGTACCTTTATCTCCAAACCTATCTATGACAATTTTGATGGCCCCATACAAAGTACTGCTCTAAGGACACAAAAAATTTCACAACTCTACGGCAAACCCTTTACTAAAAAAACAAGCTACCCTAGGATACCTGAAGTTTTCCTTTTCCTAAATGTGGAAAAATACCTGAAACAAAGCAACATTCACTAATTTCCAATATTAACCTCCTTTACATTTAACTAGAATTTACCTCAAAGAGTTCTTTAATGTTCACTTCCTATTAAACTATGCGGTGTCTGAATATTGGCAAAATGTTAAAAACCCATCCAGGTGCTTTAATGCAAAATCAATTTTCAATATTAATTAGGTCTATTTGTTAATTATTTGTTTTTTACATAATAGCATGACATCATAGAAAAGCAATGTGATAGAATAGAAAAAATACTGGATTCACAATCAAGACAAGCTAGGTTCAAAACCTAGATTTATCTAGATTACAGATCTAGAGTTTCACTACCCAGTTATCCATCCAGAAAAATCATCCAGGCTGTCATCATCCACCTTTTCTTCACCCATACTAATACCCTCTACACCAGATCTGAGACATAGACCTCATTACGCAGTTTGTCTTCCTGAATCCATGTCCCAATTATAGGGTAAATTAATCATCTTTTGATATTCCCACATTAAGCTACAAATCAGCTGAATGGTGACTAAGTATATAAAAAACCAGCCCACTCTGTCTACTAGCTAGCCAAGATAATGCTGCATGTTTCACATCCCATTTAGATATATAGAAAGCCATATATGCCAACTTCTCCTTTTCCTCCTCCAAAACAAAATCCCTTCCCTGTTCACTTCTTTCCAATATGTTTTCTCCAATTAGAATCTAAGGTCCTTGAATATCTTCCTTTGAAATCTTTGTATGTATCCCCCAGCACAATGCCAGCACATAAGCAGCATTTAATTGATCTTTTGTCAGTCACAGAGCTGAAAGGGATCTCAGTAGTCATCTAATCCCATCATTTCATTTTATGGGTGATTAGAGAAGGAAACTGGCATGGGTTGGCTGCCTAAGTAGGTCCATAATGTCAGAGGTATGATTTGAACCCAAGTAGTATGAGGGGTGATTAAGGGGATTCAAAAAGAACTTACTAAGAAGAAGGTACTTCAACTGGGCTTTAAAAGGATCTAAGAATGCTATGAGAAAACTTTACTAAAAGAGTGGGTATAACAATGACAGCAATGGCAACTGTCTACTACCAAAGTTGACAGATCTTGATGTTCTCATTTGACTGACCTTATTTTAAGACACAGGGAAGATGTCACATAAACTAGATTATAAATTCAATGTTCCACTCCACATACTACATGCCAAATTGTGTGTGTATATGTATATATATATATATATATATATATATACATATACACACATACATATACACATATATATATACACACACATATAAAATTTAAACTTTCTTCTAGCACTGTTTATCTGTTCCTTAGGGACAAGTAGGTTCATAATTTTTTTAGTGCTTAGAAGCCTTTGAAAGTCTGGCAAAACTTGTGAATTCCTTCTCAGAATGTTTTGAAATGCATAAAATAAAATCTGTACAATTATAAAGGAAACTAATCATACTGATATACAATTATCAAAACAATTGTTTTAAGCTCACTGGTGACAAATTAAATACTCCCTTACCTTCAAACAAAATTACAGAGTATCTAACTCATAGTGCATTAACAACTATAACTTCATACAAGTCCACTTACTTTATTACAGTATATTCAGAATTTACTTAAAGACATATATCACAAAAAATACTTAAAGCTATTTTCTTTTTTAAAAAAAATGTAATTTTTAAAAAGAAAATATAAAGTGTGGTAGGTTTTAACAAGTTTAAAATGTAAATTAATGCAAATCTGAGATTTGCTTCTGAGAATTTTCCATAAGTTTATCACTGAATAAATAGTATGTAAATTGATTAAAAAGAGAAAGGAAGGAAGGACAAGGAAGGAAGGAAAGACCATTGCCAGTCAATCAGTCAATAAACATTTTCAAGTGTTTATAATGAAGAAAAGAAAAAGAGAATCTCTCCTCTCAAGGACCTCAAAATCTAAATATGTGTGTGTGTGTTAGGGATGGGGGGAAGACAGCATGTAAATAACTGTATACCAACAAGCTATATAAAGGTTTAATTGGAAATAATCAAAAGAGGAAGGGAATAGAATTATGGAGAATTGGGCACTTGCCATTCAAGTATTCATCTATTCTGTCAAGCAAAAGAAATCAATTTCAGAACTTTTTAAATAAAATATTGCCCTGCTTTGGAGTTTAGAGAATGCTTTAATATGTATAATCTTACTTCATCTTCAAGTCTTCTAACTCCAAGTTGAATGTTTACTACTGCAGCAAGTTATTTTAACACATGATTAAGTTGCCAAATAAGCATAAATTGTTCACACTTAGCTTGCAAGTTTCTTATATTAACTATGTAGACAAAGACCTTATTTTTTCTTTTTTAAATGGGAAAACATAATGCCACACTCAGAAATCTTTAATTATTAAATAGTCTTTTTGATATTTTTAGACAGAACACAAGATAATCCAATCAAAGTGTGTATATATATAGTAAAGCAGAACTTTCCAAAGAAGAGTTACAATAATGGCTTTTAAATCTACATGTTGACATTTGGTCTTAAGTCTTATTTAATGTCTTGGGTATGGGTTATGGATAATCTAGAAAACATGGAATTTGGTTTTATGTGAAAATAAGCAGATTATGTATCAGAAATTATATTTCTTAAAATGTAATGAGTTAGCTATTAACTAAACTGATTTGGTTTAGTTTGCTTTGGATATAAAAGACATGCAAATAATTCAACTTCTATATGTTTAAAACTGAACACTTTTTTTCCTGACTCAAGTGACACAAGTATGATCACCAGCGTTTGTTTAAACTTAACATTCCATGTTTCAAGCCTGAAGCATTCCAAGTTGTGTTAATTTTCCTTAAACACCATAATTATATGCCAGACCTCCGGATGTAAACTTTAATTAAAGGCCATAAATGCAATGAGCATGTTCTGCACTGCAACTGCTGTTATGTTTTTCAACTGTTTCTTGAGTACCATCTTTTATTATGATTTCTAGAACACACTCTTTCCTTCATCAATAAAACTGGAACAACTTCATTTTAACTTTAATGAGGAAATAGAAATGGTACTAAAAATGGGACTAGTAACAGGATTACACAAGAATAGGAATTCTATAATGCAAGAAAAATTTTGAAAGTTAGCATCTCAAAACATCTGAAAAGGGGAGGATACCCAAAACTTCAGTAACATTTCAGACCTTTTTACCATTTAAAAAATGACTGAAAAAATATCAATAACTCTCAAATCATATTCTTATTTTTCCTACCATAAAAAATCTGCATAAAAATAACACATATATGCACATATATCAAAAACACTTAATGGAGATGTTATATAGTTTGCAAGTTTTAAACCTGAAGTCTGTGAACTTTAAAAAAATATTTTGACAACAGATAACTTTCAATATAATTGTTTTCTTTTAGAGTTGTATTTATTTTATTTTATGCATTTAAAAACATTTTAAGGAGTCCATTGGTTTCACTAGAATTCTGCCCTTTCATAGGCCAAAGACATAGAAAATACCATCTTAAAAGCTATCCTTCAAAAAGTTTTCCATAAGATATATATCAAAATCACAAAATTCCTAGAAAAAAAAAAGAAATAGCAGAGATACTTTGTTTTATAATCTTCTAAATACTAACATCAATGGTGAGATCAAGAAGGAAGATGGAAGGTAACTGTCAAGTACAGAATGCAAAAAAAAAAAAAAAGAATTTCCTGTGGAACATGAGGTCCTCCACAGGTTCCTGTGGTAGATGACAGCATGCTGAGTCCATCAATTTCTGAATAGTGCAGTCTCCTAAGATATATATAATCAGGGAAAAAGTAGTAAGCCTAACTATCCACAGGGGGCAAATGTTAATATCAAGTAGATGAAGAATCAATATTATCAAGACTATTCTGCAGCTGGATGAACAATGCATAGAGCGGACTGTCAGAACAGCTGATTTGGGCAGATGTGGATAGAGCATGAAATATGCCCAGAATTAAACAGAAAGAGAATGACAAGATTCCCCTTTAGGGAAATACCCAGTGTTTTTAATGACAACGAAGTTCTCCTTAAAACAAAAGGTCCATCTAACTTGTCTTCTAGTTATGCTTCTCAGATACAAGTTCCAGAAGACTCATCTCTGTAGAATTAAAGATTCAGGTCTGCCAGAGGACAATGAGGTCGGGAACTAAAATGAAAGAAAGAGCAGTAGGGTGGAGGAGATTATGTTAAATAGTTTGTTTTTTAATTATCTTATGTGATTGATCTTCACATAACCTTGCAAAGTAGGTAGTGTTATCCTTTTTTACTAATGAGACAAAAGTCAAGTGACTTTAGTCTGGTCCTTCTGATTCCAGGTCCAGTCCTCCAGTCACTATACAAGCCACATGGAGAGCTACATTGTGAATGTGAGTAAATTTTTTAAGACACTGACAATGAAGACTAGCAAAAGGAAAGTTAAAGAATCCCCCTTGGAATCCTTGGTCTCCATCAAAACAGAGCTCAAACACCACCATCTTTATGAAGCTTCTCCTGGTGCCCATAAGCTTTTTTATAACTATATGCCTTTTCTTCACTGGTGCCAATCACAAAGGAAGCAAGCACTTGGAATGAAACATGGATACAATCGGAGAGCTATATGCCCAGAAAAGGCAATGAGCTGGTGTGTAAATACCTCATAATGAAAGCAAGAATTACAATGGTAGCTGATGTATGCCACATAACATCAAGAGATCAAGAAAAAGATCCTGAACATAATAGATGGACCACCTTTAAAGCAATTACACAGACAATAGCATAAGACACGAAGGTGGTGGCAGATTATAAACTAAAATTATAAAGAGAGTACTGCATCAAAGAGCCACTTAAGTATCATGTTATATGAAATATCCAGAATCTAATCAGCCAAACTAATCAGTTTATTCCAATTGGAAGCAGTATGACATCAAAGATGGCTGGAGAGGCTATCTAGTCCAACCCTGTGATTTTACAGATGAGCAAGATGAAGGCCACCGAGGTTATACTTGACCAATGTCACAATGATAGGAAGCATCAGAGGATTTGTAGCCCACTCCCATTTTCCAAGCCAGTACTTTTTCTCAACTACTATATGATTGAACTAATAATTTTAAAATCCTTGAGCAAATGCCTTCATTGGTAAAATGAAGACAATATGATCTAAAGCAGCCACAAAGATCAAAAAGGAATCATGAAGGTGAAAGTACCCTGAAAACTCTAAGCCTTTTATGAAAATGCAAGGTATTTCTATTATTTTATTATTTAGATATGAAACACAATAAAAAGCACCACATAAAAAAGGCAAGGTCCCTACCATTTTAATACTTTAATAGGGTTCAAAATACATAAGAAACAAATACATTCAAAAGTAATGACACCTCTTAAGTTCTTGCCCTTTAACTTCAATGACACAATATTCTTCATTTTATGTCATTTCTGATTTTCATTGCACAAAATCACATAACTTCAGAATTGGAAGGGAACCCAGTAATCACCCACACCACCTCATACATGGAAATGAATTGTCTTTTCAATCTACTGAACCACAGATTATTATTTCAAAATTAAAAAAAAAAAAAGGAAATTCACTCTTTACCAAGGAAGCACATTCTCCTCTTAGGTATTCGGAAAGTTCTTTTCTAAAATAAACCTAAATGTTGTCTCATTCCAAATGTGGTGCTTGAAATAGACAGGAAGCTAACTATACCATGGAGTGACAAGAAATAAATTATAATGAGGGCTAGGTTTTTTTTTTTTAATTTTCACTGCTGGTAACCCTAATTTAAAATATAATTGAGGGGTGGCTAGGTGGCATAGTGGATAAAGCACCGGTCCTGAAGTCAGGAGTACCTGGGTTCAAATCCAGTCTCAGACCCTTAATAATTACCTAGCTGTGTGGCCTTGGGCAAGCCACTTAACCCTTTTTGCCTTGCAAAAAAAAAAACCAAACCTAAAAAAAAAAAATATATATATATATATATATATATATGTTTGATATCATATGTTCTAATGAATTCATGGTGGCTAAAAATATGCTTTTCTTTTTTTAATATGTTATTATTATATTGAATCCTGGGAGTCTAGGATATATTTGAAGACATGAAGTTATATGAAACAGTAAGGCACTTCCTTCTCAATTTCCTCTTTTATCTCAGGACTGAATTTCTTCTTAGCTATGTTTGAAAGGGTATATTGCATCCTTTCAAGTTTGAAAATAATTCTACTGAGAAAAGTTTGGATGTCTATCTTAATTTACATTTGTGTCTTTCTCTACTTGATCCCTGTGAATAAGGCAAAAACTTAAGTTACCAAAAATATTAGACAAAGAAGTAGCAGAGCATATTATCATGTTTGCTGGCAGACAAGGCCCAAGAAGAAAGTTGAAGAAAGAGGAGACTGATTCTGGATCCCTACAAAGTCATGGAAAAGCTCAGTCAAACTGATAGTATAATCTGACAAATTTTCCTTTAAGGGTTCAAATGCCTCGTCATCCTCCTTGGGATATCCCTTCTCTACCTCACACAATTCTACTTTCCTTTTTTTTTTTGTTTTCCTGCGGTGCAAGTTCTTTCAAGCTCAGCTCTAGATGTCCCAACTTCTTCCTTTCCCTCACTTGACCTTAGAAATCTAAAGCCCTATCATTCAACTTTGCCCTGGTTTAACAGTGCCAAAGTTCATTAGTAAATTTTCTCAATTAATTTAAATACAATTCTGATCAAGGGTCATTCCATTTTCATTCAAGGTCTTCTAGAAACTCATTCTCACCTTCAGGGCATTTTAATCTCTTAATTAAACTATGTTTGGACAAAAATATTTACAAAGAAAAAAACTAAGAAAATCAAACTAAGAGGTTAGAATACTATGGTAGCAGGTACAGCCAAAAAAGCAAGAATTCCAGTCACATTATCAAAAAAGTAGAAATCAAAACTTACTGCAAAAGTAAGATTGGCAAAGAAATTATACAAATTGCAAACTATAAGTCATCAAATTTAAGAAAAACACAAATCATTCACAATGAAAAAGAGAAATGCCCATAAAGTGAACCAAGAATTTCACCTTACAGTCAGAAAATTTGTACAAGGATAAGAATAATCAATATTGTAGGAGTTATAGAAAGATGAGAAGCACCTTACTGTACTATTGATGGAGTTATGTACTAGCCCAATCCTTTGGAAGAGCAATTTGTAATCATGTGAACAAATAGTAATACCATTATTGGATCCTGGTTTCCCCTGCTAGGACAAACTCTCAATTTCCCCCAAAAGAAAAAAAAAGACCTTGGAGATAACAAAATATTTATAGAAGCACTTTATCTCTTGAAGTAGGCATGCAATGGAATCAAAGTAGGTCCTCATAAATTGGGGAATAGTTAAAAACAGTGATGATACACAAACTAGAACAGTACTCTTCTATGTACCTAGCAGCAGTTTGTGGGTTATCTCTTTCTAATTACAGAAGGGCTCCTTCAGAGTAGGAATTTGTTTGTTTTCCCAGTGCTTAGCACTCTGGCACAAGTAGGTTTTTTTTTTTGTTTTTGTTTTTGCAAGGCAAAGGGGTTAAGTGTCTTGCCCAAGGCCACAAAGCTAGGTAATTAGTGTCTGAGACTGGATTTGAACCCAAGTACTCCTGACTCCAGGGTTGGTGCTTTATCCACTGCGCCACCTAGCCACCCCTGGCACATGTTTTTTGATTTGTCTTATACTAAAAATATGATGAATGTGAGAAATACAAAAAATTATGGGAAGAAAAAAATGATACCAAGAGCCAGAAAAAAATATACCCAACTACAACAACTGAAATTGAAAACAATCACTGAAAATGAAGGTCAAGCTCAACCTACTCCTTCCCATTTTATCTCTCCCATTAAAATGTAAGTTCCTTTGGGACAAAGAACATTTTTTACCTTTATTTGCATCCGAAGTGCTTAACTTAGTGCCTGGTAAACAGAAGGCACTTAATAAATACTTGTTGATTATGCCTACTCTTATATCCTTAGTTTATTAATATTTTTTTATCTCAGGGCAGCTAGGAGGCACTGTGGATAAAGCACTATAAAGCACTGGCCCTGGAGTCAGGAGTACCTGGGTTCAAATCCAGTCTCAGACACTTAATAATTACCTAGCTGTGTGGCCTTGGGCAAGTCACTTAACCCCATTTGCCTAGCAAAAACCTAAATATATATATCTTGATCTCTATAGTTCTGATTAAAAATAAAATAATTCTCCTGTTAGCTTTAACTAAGGAAAGTAAGTTCAGAAATGTTTATCTCTGTCTTCCCACAAACCCTGTCCTTTTTAAATAGATCAAAGGGAAAAGATTTTGTCTGTAAAGATCTATTCAAATGGACATCTCAAAGGTTGGCTTTCAAGTTGTGTATTAGATGAAGAGTCATTCTTGGAAGACAGGAAAACTGCTCTGGTTGACCAATGACAAACAATGACAAACAATGACAAACAAATGTATAACCTGATATTCTTTCGGGTGGAATTTATATTTTTAAGTAATATATTTTTAATCAGAAGTTTGTCTCTTAAGGGTTATAAAATGTAGTCCACTATGTAAGGTCTGTCTCTTAAAAATGTTGACTTCACAATGTTAGTACTTTGATCAACATACTTTAAGATAAGAGACATCCTGGATGAGCAGAAAGAAAATCCTATTGTTGTTTGTAAACATTTACTCTTCAGCATAAGAGTAAATTCTAGGCAATAGGAATTTTCAGTAAATGTTATAGATTTGAGAGAATTACATTTGGAAAACCACATCATCTATATAAAATCTCACTGGCTGGCCGCCAAAAGTTTTACTATTTTTGTTTAAATTGTATAAAAACTCCCCAAAATGTTGGGAAGAGGTTGGCTTTAGTAAAGATGCCTTCCACCCATAGGTTCTGGTAAGATCCTAGAGAATTAAACTTCATTTATTAAATTAATTCTGCTGCTTTGTTTTAGCCAAAGAGAAATTATGGTTAACAGTTAACTGACTTGAATGTAGCAAAATCATATCTTTGGTCTCAAAAACAAGTTATGACAAAATTCTTCACTTTCTTCATAGTCCCTACTTCTGTACAAAGGTGGGGGATAAGGATATGGACCACTGCATATGAAAAGACTTTTGATATATTGGTTAGTTTCATCAAATTTTCTTTCATTTCCTGTATTTCAGGTCAGTCAATTAGTCAAATATTTATTAAGCACCTACTATGTATCTGTGCTAAGCAATATAGGTCTTACTACAGACAGAATCTTCAACATTGCCTTCATTCAACAAACATTTAATAAGCTCCAGCCAAGTGCATGATACCTTGCTAGATCCAGGAGATAGAAAGAAAAAAAAAGAAAACAAAACAAAAATAGTTCTGTTCCTCTAACTTTCTATTAGAGTATGTAATATACAAAAGAGAAAATTTTAAAGAATAAAAGAGTAAAAACAACTAGGAGAATGGGTCCATTTTCACCAAGAAGGTAATAATCCTGGAAGGAAGCTAAGGATTCTTGAAAGAAGAGTTAAGGAAGAAGTATGTTTGGGGGGCTGGGGAACAACTGTGCAAAGGTCCCTGCCTTATTCAATTAATCAGAAGTTATAGCATGCACAACAGCCAAACACTCGTTAAAGATCACCAATGGGGCCTCAAACTCCATCAGTGATTTAGGGGAATGTCCACTTCAAACATGTGAATATTTCCCCTGATGGAATGGGGTGGATGAGAACAATTAATGTTACAAGGGTCATGAAGACAACTGAAATAGGGGTTGTGGAGTGTTTAAGAGTTTGATCAGATGACAGATATCCAGGTCAGCCACTGTATCTCAGACCCTCACTAGCCACCCTGATGACTGTAGAAGAGGGAAAAAGGCAATTCTGACTCATTTAAAACTAATTCACATATGTGTCAAGACATTGCCCTATAATACTGAAAACAAAGGGGAAGTCCAATAATATTCATAAAGCATGGAGGCATTGGAAATACAAAGACAAAAATGAAAAAGATTCTGCACCAAGATAGGACATGCATACACATGCATACACACACACACACACACACACACACACACACACACACACAGTTCAGTGTACTGTGAATACAGGCTGACTCCCAACACAAGACTTTGATCATACTAGCATTTCTGAAGCTCCTACTGTGCTATTTCTCTCTATAAAAACCACTTTCTTCTTCCTCCTTATCTTCTTCATTCATCAAAGCTTTGGCTCAGTCTCCACCTCATCCACATCAAGTGGAAGCAGCACCAGTGCAGCACCAAGATATTGTCTCTATTCTGACCTCCTTTCATAAATATAGGACGATTTGAAAATGTTTCAGTACAACTCCTCCATTTTGAAAATGAAGAAAAAAAATCTAATGAGGTAAATAAAGTGCCTAAGGTCACACAAGTAGCAAGCTCAGAAAGAGGGCTGACATTCTTATTCATGGACATCAAACCAAAGTTCTCACCACTCTAAGATTTCTTGTCTATAACACTCATTCCTGCTCCTCCTTCCTCAGAATGAACTGCTTTTTCCTTTAAACTGGATCATATTTCTCTGTTTTATATTCCAACTAGACTCTGAGTTCCTTGAGAAGAGACACGATGCACTATATTTTTTCTGCATCTTTCAAAAGGCCTAAAAAAACACTGAGTGATAACAAAATAAATATCTGATGAAATAATTGTAACCGTAAAGAAGCATAGCATATAATCATCACTTTCATATTTTGTATTTTAAAAAATCAAATACAGATGCTTGAAGTAATCAAAGATATATCATTTAAAGTTTAAAATATTCTATGTAGCTATAATTTAATAACAGGTACACCACTTAGAAAAATGTTTTCATAATGTGGTTGAACTGATTACCATAGATTAAAATACGATAATATTAGAATACATGGTTTCTCACTGTGAGACTCTGACAGGATACAAAGATATCTACAAGCATGGTTTCTCAAAACTCTTCCAAATATAATTTTAGCCATGATTTGATTAACATAATATTTGACATCAAATTCTGGATAACTAGTAGCAATTTGTAATTGACTCTGAAAGACTGAAAACCTTAGGTCATTGTCATGATCAGAATAATAAATCTTTCCAGGTGATTTTTAAATAGAAAGTCATATGAACTCAAACTTTACTTATGTCTTCACTTTCAAATCATAAAGTAAGAAAGTTCAATGCTGGCAGCTGCTGTTCTTGTGAACTGACATGGCTAATTGACGTTGGCATGTTAGCCCCAGGAAACTTCTTCTACCACTTAAAGGCCAGACATTTGACAAGAGCCAAGGTAAACATTTGAATCTTAGTTTCTTACCTTTTCACTAAAATCTTTTACTCATTATTTTTATAACTAAATCCCTACCTAATTTGAGACTGATATAGTATGATTTTAAAATTTATTCATTTTTCCAAGCATAATAAACTATATTTTATAAATGATAATAGCCCTAAACAAGGTTAGTAAAGATAACAATTAGTATAAATAGTTTCATTTGATTTTTTAGGAAAATACTTATTAGATCAAAAAAACTTGTGTGATAACTTTCCTTAAGGATGCAAGTTATCAATATAATAACTGAAAGCTATTATACTGGTAAACAGTCAAGACCTCCTAAAATGACAAGGAGCTTGACAAAATAATCATTGTTCATCAGAAAAAAAGAATCCCACCCAAAATGCATGTATTCTCAAGCCCCAGGCTCCCAGTTACCCAAATCTACCTCACCCATGTGAAATACACTGACAAATGGCAACTACCCATTGTTTCTCATTCTTTTTAAGACAAATAAAAATCAAAATTATGCATCCTCAATTCAATAAGTATTTATTAAATAAATACTATATATCATATCATGCTAGGTGCTAGGAAAATAAAGGCAAAAATTAAACCATTCTATCCTCAAGGAGCTTACATTCTATTGGGGAGAAAGGATGTCCACAAATAAGTAATATAAAAAATATACAAAGCAGGGAGAAGAAAGAAAACTAACAAGTAAGGGGAATCAGGAAACATTATGTGTGGCACTTGAGTTGAACCTTCAAGGGAGCTAGGAAGAGGCATCACATATGAAGTCCATTAATGAACAGCAATTCTTCTACCCTTCAAATTCAAACTCTTTCTACTCCATTAAATGTTTATTGCTATCAATGATGAAATTGATGATAAAGACATAAATACACAAAAAAAAGACATTCATTTTCTATTATATATTCATTATTGGAAATCTTAATATCTTCAGGAAACAGTCTCATAAAAATTTAGAAAGTGTCAAAGTAACTGGAATAAAATGCTTTTGTTTTTACAGTTAGCACTTTCTTCATTTTTCCTAGAAAAAAACATAGCTTAGAATCAAGAAACAGAAGAAAGCAAAAGTATGCAGGCTACTCAAGCTTCACACCTTTAACTCACAACTTTTTCATCTAGAAGAAAGCCAGTGGTGGTCATGGTGAACACTGAATACCACAAAAGAATGAAACTAAATAGATTTCAACAGATATTAAATGACAGTTTACTAACAAGGACAATTTTAAAATCAAAGGAAAATTAACAGTAAAATAACAACAATAAAAAATATGCAAACAAAATAGCTTCAAAGAAAACTGAACACTACCTTTAACTACTGTCAAAAGACTAAAAAAAATTTAAATAAATATTAATTATTAAAGCCAAGATTTGCATATAAAGAATTTTATCCATTATTTCATTTAACTACCACACTAAAAAAGCAAAGGAAATATAATCTATATTACCATTCCTATTTTATAGATGAAGTTAAGTGACTTGTCTCCTGACAATATATAGCATATTGCCTATTTTATGTCCAACACTTATCTTTGCCCCATTTCTCAAGATTTCATTCCAACCTCTGTCTCCTCCAACAGACTGCCCTTTCTATCATTTCCAGTTCTAATTTTTTTTTAATTTGTGGCAATGGGGTTTTGAGTGACTTGCCCAAGATCACACAACTAGGTAATTATTAAGTGTCTGAGGTCAGATTTGAACTCTGGTCCTCTTGATTTGAGGACCAGTGCTCTATCACTGCACCACTTAGCTGTCCCTTATCATTCCCATTTTCTAATTTATCTTAATCTCTTCCTGTTCACTGATTCCTTCCCTATTGCCTACAAATATGCCAATGGATCCAGATCCTTCCATTCCTACTAACCTGTTTTTGGTCTAAATTATATCTCCATAATTGATAACTCTGCTTTCTTTTCTCTCACTCTCTTCTTGTCTCTGTAGTATGGGTTCTGAATTCATTTAACAGCAACCTCTCTTTCCAAAATTATCAATAACTTCTTAATTGCCAAATCCAATCGTCTTTTCTCAATCCTCATCCTTCCTGACTTTTCTGTAGCCTCTCATACTATGGCTCCTCACCCTCTATTCCTTGATACTCTAAGTTTTTATTATTTATTATTGTTATTATTAGATAGGTAGGAGGAAAACCTAATGAAATTATTCATAATTTTGTGGCTGTTAGACTGTTCTAGGGAAGAGCTTCTGGGAATTCCTGCCTCCATTTTGCCATCTTGGCTCTGCCCCCAATATTCATCCATTTCACTTAGATTATCAAATTTATTGGCGTACAGCTTGACATAGCAGTTCTGAATTATTAATTTCTTCCTCATTGCTATGTCAAGCCTATGGCCTTTCTAGCCCAGATTGTGTGAGGATAGACCAGAACCAACCACAGGCCTAGGAAGGACAGCTGCTATCACATCCAACACAGCCAGTCCAGACAAAATATCAGGTTTCTTAACTGAGAATTCACAGAGTAAACCACAGGAGTTCCTAACACCAGTGAGCAAAGCCTCTAGACACAGAAGGTCTGCAAACCAGCCCCTCCCCTAACACAAGACGCTAGATAAAGTTAACACACCAAAATGAAGAAAGGCCAGCGCAAAGCAGTATCTATTGAATGTCACCTTGTAGACAAGGAGGGCAGAAAGGATAAAGCTTCAGAGGAGGAAATGAATTGGTCTCCAGCACAGAAATTGGGGGGGGCAGAGCCAAGATGGCAAAATGGAGGCAGGAATTCCCAGAAGCTCTTCCCCAGAATAGGCTGTCACAAAATTATGACTCTAATGAAATTCTAGAGTGAAGACTGAGTGAAACAATATTCTGACCCAAGGCAACTTGGAAGATTCACAGGAAAAGTCTATTCCACCAGGGTTGGAAAAAGCCGCATCCAGCTAAGTGGTACAGTGAACAGAGCACCAGCCCTGGAGTCAGGAGGACTGAGTTCAAATCCAGTCTCAGGCACTTGACAATTGCCTACCTGTGTGACCTTGGGCATATTTCCTTGTTTAAAAAGCAAGGAAAATGTCGCATCACAGATGTGGCCAAGCAAACCAGGTCCAGCCTTCCAAGAACAGACTGTGGGGCTACCTGGGTCCCTGGGGGCACCTCAGGTCCATGGCAGTAGAGTGGTTTCCAGACCTCTCAGCCTAAGGATCACCAAGTACAACTTGGAAGGTCAGCCAGAAAATTCTGCTGCACCAGAGTGAGTCTTGGTCAGCACAGGACTCATTGGAGGCCACATCTCAACCCTGCTCCAGGAAACTGTGTTGGCCACCTAGTAGTTGCTTCCAGAGAGCTCAGCCCACAGATGGTAACGGGGTCAGGAGAGATTGCAGAGATCTCTCTTCTATCCCTGGAGTGGGACTCTGCTGCTTTGCCCACACTCAGATCCAGGTCAAAGTCTGGGGTCCCATACTGCCATACTCATAGATCCTCAGAAGAAAGGGGAGCTTGTGATTATGCACAGACAAGACCACAGGCCAGGAGAGCAGTCAGAGAAGACCTGGAAGGAATTAAGGTTCTTGGAGGGATTTCCCAGGGACCCTAAAACAACAGAAGAAAAAAAAACTGACCATTGACAATTACTTTGGTAGCAAGGAGGATCAAAATATATACTCAGAGGAGGACAAAGTCAAAGCTTCTACCCAAAACCTCCAAGAAAAATAGAAGGTCTCAGGCTATAAAAGAGCTCAAAAAGGACTTTGAAAAGCAAGAGAGGTGGAGAAAAAACTTGGAAGAGAAATGGGAGCAATGTAGGAGAATCGTGAAAACCAAGTCAGCAACTTGGTGAAGGAGATACAAAAAGATACTGAAGGGGGGGGGGGGGGGAGGTTAAAACTACTTTAAGTCAAAAGGAAACAGCAGTTCAAAGGGTCAATAAGGAGAGCAACACTTTAAAAAGCAAAATTAGTCAGATGGAAAAGGAGATAAAAAAAGCTCTCAAAAGAATAATTCCTTCAAATGTAAAATGGAGTTAAGGGGAGTTGGTGACTTTGTGAGAAATCAAGAAATAATAAAACAAAACCATAAGAATGAAAACCGAGAAGAAAATGTAAAATGCCTGAATGGAAAAACAAATTATCTGGAAAACAGACCCAAGAAGAATAATTTAAAAATTATTGGGCTACGTGAAAGTCATGACCAGGAAAAGATCCTAGACTTCATTTTTCAAGAAATAATCCAGGAAAATTTCCTGTTATCCTAGAAATTGAGGGAATCCACTGACCACCTCCTGAAAGATATCACAAAATAAAAACTCCCGAGAATACTATAGCCAAATTTCAGTCAAAGAGAAAATATTACAAGCAGATAGAAAGAAACAATTCAATTATCATGGCTCTACAGTCAGTGTTACACAGGCTTTGGCAGCATCTACATTAAGGACTCATAAGACTTGGAATATGATATTCCAGAAGGTAAAAGCTTGGATTACAACCAAGAATCAACTACCCAGCAAAACTGAACATCCTCTTTCAGGGCAAAAAAATGGACTTTCAATGAAATGGGGGTTTCAAACTTCCCTGCTGAAGAAACCAGAGGTGAACAGAAAGTTTGATCTCCAAGTACAGGACACAGGTGAAGTACAGAGAGGGTAGATGGGAAAGGAAAATTATGAAGTATTTAATGATGTTGAACTGCCTTTATTCCATATGAGAAAAATACACTGATAATTCATATGAACCTTCTCATTTATTAGAGCAGTTAGAAGGAGGATGTATAGACAAGGCATAGGAGGGAGCTGAATAAAATGGTATATTATAAATGTACGTATAATAAATAAAAGATTAATATATTATATAATATAAAGTTATAAATATATTGAGTCAATGGGCAAAAAAGGCATATACTGGGAGAAAGGAAAAGGAGAAGCAGAATAGGCTAAGATATTGCAAGTAAAAATGTCAAGAAAAGGAAGGTGGGGAGGTGAGGAAGAATATGTGAGTTTTCATTCTCATCAGAAGTGGCTCAGAGAGGAAATAACAAACACATTCAATAGGATATAGAAATCTACCTTACTTTAGAGGAAAAAGGAGAGGACAGGGATAGGAGAAAGGGCACAGGGAGAGAGAGTAGGAGGTGTGTGGGTGATAGAACAGAGGGAATATTGTGGGAGAAGGTATTCAGATACAATACACTTTTGAGGAGGGACAAGATGAAAGGAGAGAAAAGAAGAGAAAAATGGCAGTGGGGAGAAGTAGGGATGAATAGAATGGAGGGGAAATATAGTTAACAATAGCAACTGTGGGGAAAAAATATTGAAGCAACTTTTCTGATGGACTTAGGAGAAAGACTGAAGCGTATACCAGGGACAGAGCCAATGGTATCTGAACACAGACTGAAGTACTTTTATTTTTCCTCTCACTTTATTTTTCTTGAGGTTTCACTAGTTTTGTGGGGGAAGGTGGGTTGTATTTACTTTTACAACAAAATTATGAAATGAATATGAATATTAAAATAAATTTAAAAAAATAAAAGGGAGCAGCTAGGTTGCACAGTGGACAGAGCAACGGCCCTAGAGTCAGGAGTACCTGAGTTCAAATTCAGACTCAACAATTAATAATTACCTAGCTGTGTGGCCTTGGATAAGCCACTTAACGCCATTGCCTGGCAAAAAAAAAACTAAAATAAGCAAATAAACAAATGAATAAATAAATATTTCCAAAAATATAAATTGCCCAGGTTAAAATAAGAAGAAATTAAACACTTAAATAGCCCTATCTCAGAAAAAGAAATTCAACAAGCCATCAATGAACTCCTTAAGAAAAAATTTCAGGGGCGGCTAGGTGGCATAGTGGATAAAGCACCAGGCTTGGAGTCAGGAGTACCTGGGTTCAAATCTGGTCTCAGACACTTAATAATTACCTAGCTGTGTGGCCTTGGGTAAGCCGCTTAACCCCATTTGCCTTGCAAAAAAAAAGAAAAAGAAAAAGAAAAAATTTCCAGGGCCAGATGAATTCACCAGTGAATACTTTCTTTTTTATTTTTTTTTCACAAGTGAATTCTATCAAACATTCAAGGGACAACTGGTTCCAATTCTATATATACACAATTTGGGGGCCAGGGCCAAGATGGTAGCATGAAGGCAGGATTTGCCCAAAAAACTCAAAAAGCCATCAAATTATGACTCTAGTCAAAATTTAGAGGGGCAGAACCCACAGGAAGACTGAGTGATACAATTTCCCAGTCAAATATAACTTATAAGTTCCACAGGAAAGGTGTGCTTCACTGGGACCATGGGTTGGAAAAAAGCCACAGACACAGCACAGCCCAGGGATCACCAAGAACAGCTTGAATAGATGGTGAGAGAACTCTGTTGCACCAGAATGAGTGTGGAGTGAGGAGCACTGGCCTCAGAACAGCCCTGCAGTGACAACCTGCTGCGGAAATAGGGGAAGCCAGTCTGCACCTCCAGAGCACAGCCCACAGTGGGTAAGGAGTCAGGGAGACTGCAGAAATTTCTCTGCTCTCCCTGGGGCAGTATTCTGCTTTTCTGCCCATCTCAAGTGCAAGTTGTAGTTTGGGCTTCCATACTAAGATAGCAAAGCAGGGATCCTCCTCACAGCTTCAGGGAAGAGAGGAGTGACTGTGGTCATCTACATATCAAAGCATAGGCAAGACAGCATAAGACCTTGGAGGAATAAAGGTTCTGGGGGTTGTCTCAAAACAACCCCAAAGCCTTGGAAGTAGTAAAATAGTCTTAGGTTGAGGAAATGAGCAAATAAAAGAAAAAGAAGAATCTGACAATAGAAAATTACTTTGGTCCCATGGAAAATTTAGAAGATGACAAATTCAAAATTTTTGTATCCAAAGCCTCTAAGAGAAATATAAAATGGGCTCAGACTACGGATGAACTCAGAAAAGACTTTGAAAAGCAATTAAGGGAGATAAGAGGAAAAATTGGGAGGAGAAATGAGAGTGCTGCAGATAAATCATGAAAACCAAATCAACAGCTTGGTGAAAGAATTACCCAAAAATACTGAAGAAAATAGTATGTTAAAAACAGTTCAGGTCAAATGGAAAAAGCAAAACAAAAGGCAAATGAGGAAAAGAATGCCTTAAAAAAGCAGAATTGGCCAGCTGGAAAAAGGAGATAAGTTCTCTGAAGAAAATAACTGCTTCAAATGCAGAATGGAACTAAAGGAAGCTGATGACTGTGAGAACTCAAGAAGAAATAAAATTCTTCCAAAAAAAAAGCCAAAAATGTGAAATATCTCTTTTGGAAAAACAACTGACCTCGAAAACAGATCCAGAAGAAAAAATTTAAAAATTACTGGGCTACCTGAAAGTCATGACCAGGAAAACAGCTAGACTTCATTTTTCAAAAAATAATACAGAAAATTGCCCTGAGATCCTAGAAGCAGAGGATAAAATAGAAATTGAGGGAATTCATCGATCACCTCCTGAAAGTGATCCTAAAAGAAAAACTTCCAGGAATATTATAGCCAAATTCCAAAACTCCCAAGTCAAAGAAAAAAAAATGCTAAAAACTGCCAGAAATAAACAATTCAGCGACTGTGGGTCTATAGTCAGGATTATACAGGATCTGGCAGTATCTACATTAAGGGCTCATTGGGATTGGAATATGATATTCTAGAAGGCAAAAGATCTTGGTTCACACCCAAGAATCAACTATCCAGCAAAACTGAAACATCCTCTTTCAGGGGAAAAGATGGACTTTCAATGAAACAGGGGACTTTCAAACTTTCCTACTGAAACACCCATAGCTGAACAGAAAGTTTGAGCTTCAAGTACAAGACTCTGGTGAACTACAGAGGGAATGGATGAGAAGGACTAACTATGAGGAACTTAATCATGTTGAACTGTTTGTATTCCTGCATGGGAAGAAGATACTAATAACTCAGATGAACTTTCTAATTTATAACAGCTGTTAGAAGGAGCATATATACACAGGGCACAGGAAGGAGTGGAATATAATGGTATAATATAATAAATAGAGTCAATGGGTGATAAAGGAAAGTACTGGGAGGAAGAGAAAGGAGAAGAAGAAGGGGATAAGATGTTTCATACAAGAGTCAAGAAAAAGCTTTTTTCAATTAGTGGAACAGGAGAAGGCAAGGGGGAATGAGTGAGCCTTCATTCTCATCAGAAATGGTTCTGAGAGGAAATAACATACACACTTAATAGGGTATAGAATTCTATCTTACCCTATAGGAAAAATAAGAAGAAAGGGATAGGATAAGGGAGAATGGGAGGGAGGGAAGGGGGACAAGGTGATAGAAGAGAGAGAAGATTGTGGGAAAGGGTACTCACTTTTGAACAGGGACTAGATGAAAGGAGAGAGAAAAATAGAATAAATGAGAGTAGGGAGGAATAGAGAGAAATACAGCTAGTAATAGCAAATGTTGGAAAAATATTGAAGCAACTTCTCTGGTGGATTTATGATAAAGAAGGTAACTCAGCCCAGATATAGAGCCATTGGAATCTAAACAGATTGAGGTACATTTTTTTTCTCTCTCTCACTATTCTTGAAGTTTCTCATCTTTTTTTGGGGGGGGGGAGGGAGGTTTGTGTTTACTCATATAAACAATTTGAAAACATAATTGAAGAAAAAACTCTGTCAAATTTCCTCTATGACACCAATATGGTACTGATACCTCAACCAGGAAGAGTCAAAACAGACTAATTTATCTAATGAATATGGATGCATGGGGCAGCTAGGTGGCATAGTGGATAGAGCACCAGTCCTAGAGTCAGGAGGACCTGAGTTTAAATCTGGCCTCAGATACTTAATAATTACCTATGTGACCTTGGGCAAGTCACTTAATCCTATTGCTTTGCAAAAAACAACAACTGGGGGTGGGGGTGGGGGTGAAGTAAGATTGGGGGGAAATTTGTCAAACTCAAAATAAATAAAATCTTTAATAAGAAAAAAACAACAACTAAAAAAAGATATGGATGCTAAATTTTTAAATAAAATGCTAACAAAGCAATTTTAGCATGTTATTACTAAGATAATACACTTTGATTAAGCAGGATTTATACCAGTAATGCAGGATTGGATCAATATTAGGAAAACTATCAGCATAATTGACCATATCAATAACAAACCCAACAGAACTATTACCTCAATGGATGTTGAAAAAGTTTTTGACAAAATATAGCATCCATTCCTTCTAAAAACACTAGAGAACATAGGAATAAATGGATTGTTTCTTAAAATGATAAGTAGTATCTATTTGAAACCATCAGCAAGCATTATATTCAATAGTTAAGCTAGAGGCATTCCCAATAAGATCAGGGTGAAACAAGGATGCCTGTTATCACCACTACTATTCAATCATATTAGAAATGTTGACTTTCAGCAATAAGAGAAGAAAAAGAAATCGAAGTCATTAGAATCAGTAATGAAAAAATAAAACTCTGACTCTTTGCAGGTGATATGACGGTAAACCTACAGAACCCTAAAAAATCATCTAAAAAGCTACTGGAAACAATAAGCAACTTTTGCAAAGTCACAGGATATAAAATCAACCCACATAAATCCTCGGCATTTCTATGTATTACTAAGAAGATATAGTAGCAAGAAATAAAATGAGAAATTCCATTTAAAGTAACTTCATACAATAAAAAATACCTGGGAGTCTATCTGCCAAGGCAGACCCAGAAACTCTATGAAAACAACTATAAAATACTTCTTACACAAAATCAGATCTAAGTAACAGGGCAAATATCAATTGATCATGGGTATGTTGAGCTAATATTTTAAAAAAATGACAATTTCACCTAAACTAAATTACTTAGTGTCATACCAATCAAACTTCCAAAAACTTACTTTGGTGAGCTAGAAAAAAATAACTAAATTCATAAGGAGGAACATAAGGTCAAGAATATCATGGAAATTAATGAAAAAATGCATAGCAAGCTGGCCTAGTCAAGCAAATCTAAAATGATATTATAAAGCATTAGTCATCAAAACTGTCTGGTACTGGCTAAGAAATAGAACTGTGGATCAGTGGAAGAGATTATGTGCAAAAGAGATAACAGTAATTTACTGTTTGACAAACCCAAAGATTCCAACTTGTGAGGATAAGAACTGATTCTGCAATTAAAACTGCTGAGAAAATTGGAAGAAGGTATGGCAGAAACTAGGATTAGACCAATATCTCATGCCTTATAGCAATATAAGGCTAAAATGGGTGCAGGATTTAGACATAAAAGATAATATTATAAATCAATTATGAAAACAAGCAATAGTTTGCCTGTCGGCTCTATGGAAAGGGAAGCAGTTTATGACCAAAGTAGTGAATAAGAACATTATAAAAAAACAAGTTGGATAATTTTGATTACATTAAATTAAAAAGGTTTTGCACAAGCAAAACCACTACAACCAAGATTAAAAGGAATGTAGTAAATTAGGAAGCAATTTTTACAACTAGTGTTTTGGGTATTTTTTAGGTTTTTGCAAGGGAATGTGGTTAAGTGGATTGCCCAAGGCCACACAGCTAGGTAATTATTAAGTGTCTAAGGCCAGATTTGAACTCAGGTACTCCTTAACTCCAGGGCTGGTGCTCTATCCACTGTGCAACCCAGCCACCCCTACAACTAGTGTTTTTGACAAAGGGCTCATTTCTAAAATATACAGAGAAATGAGTCAAATTTATATAAAAAAGTCATTCCCCAATTAATAAATGTTCAAACAATATGGAAAAGCAACTCTCAGACAAAGAAATCAAAGCTACCTAGAGTCACATGAAAAATTGCTCTAAAACATTAATGATTAGAGAAATGCAAATTAAAGTACCTCTAAGGTACTACTTCACAACTCTCAGATTGACTAGAAAGGGCAATGATCAATGCTGGAAGGGATATGGGAAAACTGGGACACAAATGCATTGTTTGTGGAGAAGGAAAACTGATCCAAACTTCCTGAAGAGCAATTTGGAATTATGACCAAAAGGCAACAAAAATGGGCATACCCTTTGATCCAGTAATACCATTATTGGGTCTATAGCCTGAAGAAATCATGAAAAAGCACAAAAATCCCTTTACAAATATATTCATAGCAGCCCTGCTTGTTGTGGCAAAGAATTGGAAACTGAGGAGATGCTGATCAATTGGGGAATGGCTGAACAAATTATGATATATGTATATAATGGAACACTATTGTTCTATTAGAAGTCATGAGGGATAGGATTTCAGAAAATTCCAGAAAGACTTGCATGAACTGATGCTGAGTGAGATGAACAGAACCAGAAGATTATACATACTAACAGCAACATTGTCTGATGATCAACCATAATGGACTTGTTCATTTCACAGCAGTACAATAATCAAAGACAATTTTAAAAGATGTGTGATGGAAAAATACCATCCATATCCAGAGAAGGAATTGTAGAGTTTAAATGAAAATCAAACCTTATTATCCTCAGTTTTTAAAAGTTGTTTCATTTATAATATATTATGTAATTTTGTTATTTCTAATGATTCCTTTCTTCTATTTAGAACTGATCCTTCTCTAAGCACACATTCAATTTCAATCTGTGCTTAGCATGGTAACAAATATAAAACCTATTTCAGATTGCTTTCTGTAGAAGGAAGGGGTGGGGGAGGGAGGGAGGGAGGGAGGGAGGGAGGAGGAAGAAAAATTGTAAAACTCAAAGCCTTGCAAAAAATAACTGGTAAAAACTACCACTGTATGTAGTTGGAAAAATATTTATTAAAAATAAAATAAAATGAGAGTATAATTCTACAACTCTAAATCCATCAGCTACCTGTGACTTTTCTAATTCCTAAGTGATTCATCTTACTTAAATTATTAGAGCTAATAAGTAATTCTAAGACAGAAGGTCAGTTTACATTTTATTCTACAGTAAAGCATCTCCATCATATTTCCCATTAGGTTTTTTTTTTTTTTTTAGTTTTTGCAAAGCAATGGGGTTAAGTGGCTTGCCCAAGGCCACATGGCTAGGTAATTATTAAGTGTCTGAGGCCGGATTTGAACCCAGGTACTCCTGACTCCAGGGCCAGTGCTCTATCCATTACGCCACCTAGCCGCCCTTCCCATTAGTTTTTTTCCACTCATCCTTTTAAGTTTTTTCTACTGTATCTATAAGCAATAACTTCCTAAGAGTATTGCTGCTCATCTATAATTCTGATAAAATGTCTCTAACACAATATTTTTCTGTGAATACCTCTCTACCTTCTAATTAGCTATTTGATTTTGGATTAGTCACTTCCCTTTCATGAGCTGCAATTTCTTCAAATAATACTTGCCTCCTCACTATTTCAGAGTTGTAAAGATCAAATAAGATGGGGCGGCTAGGTGGCACAGTGGATAGAGCATCGGCCCTGGAGTCAGGAGTACCTGGGTTCAAATCCGGTCTCAGACATTTAATAATAATTACCTAGCCGTGTGGCCTTGGGCAAGCCACTTAACCCCATTTGCCCTGCCAAAAATCTAAAAAAAAAAAAGATCAAATAAGATAAAACACATAAGCATTTCAGAAGTCATTGTAAATTTATTTCAATATTATTATTAATATTATTATTATTAAACTTCAGTTTTGAGATTATATGAAATATGTTACAATGACATTACTTATCATTTCAGAAAGGATTTTTTTTTTTGCAAGGCAGTGGGGTTAAGTGATTTGCCCAAGGCCACAAAGCTAGGTAATTATTAAGTGTCTGAGGCCGGATTTGAACTCAGGTAGTCCTGACTCCAGGGCCGGTGCTCTATCCACTGTGCCACCTAGCTGCTCCCAGAAAGGATTTTTTATTACAATATATATAATCCAATAGTTTAGGAAAGGGATTATAAATGCAGGATTGGTGACTATGATAATCTCTTGTGCAGAATATCCTATCCCAATTCTAACATACATTTTCAATGACTGTTCTTCCTGTGGTCTCATTTCATACTCATACAGTACTTTTCAATAGAATTTCTGGCTGATTCCAGAGATATGTATAAAAATTCTAAGCAGCATTACCCACTTCATATTTTCCTCAACTGTTTGACCATAATAATGGTATGTTTTTTGAAGTCTTTAAATGAATAGTACTGATCACTCTCACTAACTTATCCAATTTAACAAAATTCTTAAATATATTAGGTATGATTGCCTAATCAGAAGCCCACATATTATTGCTTAACTTGTTTGAGTAGCAATTTTCTTAGTTTTAGAATTTAGATAAGTATTGTAAAAATAGCTCTAAAAGTTTTTCAATACAAATTTACCATGGGTTAGTATTTTTCAGTGTATTTGTTTGATAATACAGACTGTCATTATTAAATGTGAACAGGATTCCCCTCAAAGTATATAAATCCATCAAAAAAAAACTCAGTTCTCCCATCAAGTACAGAAAATAAAATGGTCTATATGTAACAAAAACAAATTAAATGGTAAATTGGGGGGCATTTAGGTGGCGCAGTGGATAGAGCACCGGCCCTGGAGTCAGGAGTACCTGAGTTCAAATCCGGCCTCAGACACTTAATAATTACCTAGCCATGTGGCCTTGGGCAAGCCGCTTAAGTCCACTACCTTGAAAAATCTAAAAAAAAAAAAATAGTAAATTGGGAAATTTTTCAACGATTATTATTTAAAGCAAAATAACAAAGCAAAAACGGAAAATGTAAGACTTAGCTGGGACTTTTTAACCAGTAAGGTGGATTTTTAAAAACATATCATTTGCTTCATCCTTAATAAAAAGATTACTTACCAAATTGGCCATATAAATTGTTAGCAGACCTCTCCTGCAAATATTAAAAAAAAAGGAGAGTAAGCTAGAGTATCGATCTGACTTCACGTTAATAATACAAAGCCAGTGAAAAAGTATGATAAGAATAACAATCGTACCAAAAGATTTAAATTGTTAATAATGATTTTGGAACTCTTACAGTTAAATTAAAATAATTTTTGAGGAAATAATGTTTTATCAGTCATTCACATGAATTCTGAAAATTAACTAAGATCTTTCACTATTGAAAAGTATTTAAACAATCGATCAAACTAATTAAAATGCTGCAGGATATAGTATCAAATTTGTTCTTGGTGTACATTTATGCTAGAGGTTTCAAAGTTTGAGAAAAAGTCAAATAACTTAATTCTGTGTCCAAAAATTTAGAGTTAAGGAAACTTAATCAGTATGCAAATGCACTCAAAAATAAAGATTTTATTTACTTTATACTATACACTAAACAAAAATCTATTATATATATATAATGACTACATTAAACAATCATTCAATCATTCTAATAATTACATTAAATTAAAAACAGTAACTGAGTAAATATCACAGCTACATAGATTAAACACAATTTACTTACATTCCATGATCTCTCAGTACATAGAAATAAATAATAATTGTCCAAAGTGAGGAGAAAGTCCATTGAAAAATGCAAAAGTAATGTTATAACACTTTCAAAAGAAAATTCTTTAGCCCAAGCAAAAGCAGTTAAGGTAAGAAACTAAAGCAAGTACTCATGGTATATACTCACAAGGCATCTTAGTTCTGATAACATGGTCCTCTTGAAGAGGACACACTACAACAATATTATGTTTATATAAATATATATGTGTGTGTGTGTGTATATATATATATATATATATATATACACATGCAGAAACACACATACATACATACCTACATACATACATATACATACATTTATTTTGAATTGTTAAAATATCTATATTGGCCATTTCTGATTTTGAGGAATTGTGAACATGACTATTAGGAATTTAAATAAGTTTAAATCACTTCCCTTCATTAATGCATTGATGGAAAAGCTATGTATGAATTGGACCTACCATTACTGGAAGCAATGTGGAATTACACAAAGAAGGTAACTAAAAGATCTAAACTATACCTCTTGACCCAGAGATTCCATTATTGGCATAAACTCCAAGTCAGTCAATGACAAAAAAAAATCAAAAAATAAACAAAAAACCCTACATGTAATTCCAAAATTTATTATTTATTAGTAGCGCTTTGTGGAGTAGCCATTAATTAGAAACAAAATAGAACCTATAAACTGGGGAATAAATAAATACACTGTGGCACATAAATATAATGATATATTACTGTACTGTGAGGAATAATCAGTGAAACAAGACAAAGACTTAAATGAAGAAATACAAGAGTAAAGTAAGTAGAACCAAGAAAGCAACAATGATATTAGTTAGAATTAATATAATGTTTCTAAAGGGCTTTACAAATACCATTTCATTTGAGCTTCATGATAATCCTGGGTGATAAGAGCTATTATTATTCTTCCCATTTTGCAGATGAGGAAACTGAGGCAGATGGAGATTAAGTGATTTGCCCAGGGTCACAAAGGGAAGTCACATTCGAACTCAGGCCTCCTTGATTTCCTTCAAGTTCCAGCTAAAATCCCACCTTCACTAGGAAGCTTTTCCCAAACCCTCTTAATTCTAGCTTTCCTTCCACTGATTGATTTTTTCCTTTTTATACTGGATAGTTGTCCATACATAATTGTTTGAATGTTGTCTCCCATATTAGATTTATGAGCTCCTCCAATATAAAAATTGTCTTTTGTCTTTCTTTGCATCCTAGCATTTGCATAAAGCCTGGCACCTAGGTGGGCACTGAAGAAAAGTTTAGTACCTGACTCCTGACTTACTAGATTCTATCCACTGTGACATCTACTTGCTTCTTATATACAACATACACAACGATGTAAATGGAAAGAAACATATAATGGAAATAAAAACAATCACAAAATATAGAAATTAAATGCAATGAAATTATGAGGAAACTTTGCCTCAAGAGATGATAATTCCCCACCCTCAATCAATCTGATTCAAAGTTGTTTGTTCTACTTCTCCATCTACCTTACAACTCCAACTCCTCCCTTTCATTCACTTTCGTCTAATCAGTAATCATTTAGAGGGTTTTTTTAAATATTACATATGGTTTTTATTTCTTCATCAAAAAACTGCCTGTTCCTATCCTTTTACCATTTATGAACTAGGAAATAAAATAATACACTAACATAGTTTATCCTTGCTAGATGAAACATAATGTGCTATTCCCAAACTGCTGAAAGGGTGAGTAACATGGTGAAAACTGAGCTTTAAGAGTTTAGCATAAAGAAAAAAGATCACGGGAACTGAATCAAAGCTTTGCTGATTATGACCTGTAGAAAACTGGAAGGAAATACTGACATCACCTACTCTAATCCCCCATTTTATAGATGAGGAAACTAGTCATATTACTTGCCCAAAATCTCAGTTAGGACTCAAATTCAGGGCCTCTACCTCCAAATCCAACAAATTATTATACAGTCCCACACTACCTCCTCATAAAGGATACTGATAGAATATTGTTCTGTAAAAAAAAAAAGTGCAATTTCAAAAGTAATTTAGTCCAACAAGACTTTACGTGTTAGAGGTGGGGGAATAAACTAGAAAAGTTAAGGGAATAATTCTAAAGCTAACCACAAAGCATTGTGCTTTCTGAAATACTTGCTCTATAGGTTAACAAACTCACTTTTTTCTTAAATTGTTTTCCTTTCCCTCTAAGCACATCTTCTGGCTCTCAAGACCTGGTTCCCCCCTAATGATATAGCCTTACTGTTCACCTTCTTCAACAAAGGCTGTACTTTTACTCATTCATCCTCACCTTACCCCCCTCTCTAAGTCAAGGAGGGGGAAGATTTGGAATATTCCACTTCTCAGACTTCTCTCGTCCTCCATCAATCATTAACTTTTCATCCTTTGGGAACTCAATCAAAATTCTGGAAGCTGTTGCCTTCAGACCTCCAATCCACTCCTTTTCTTTTCCTCAATGAATTCAATGTATAACTCATATCCTCATGCTTGAGGAATTCTACATACATATTGATAATCTATCAAACACCACTTTGAGTCCCAATTCCTTAACTTTCAATTTTATTTACAACATCCTACTCTATCACAATACCTCAGCCATACAGAAAGATGGAAAAACTCTTGATTTTCTCTTATCTCACAAATGTATGACTTTCATATTTATAAACTCTGAATTTCCTTATTCTGACCATAATCTGCTATCATTCTACTTCTCCATCTACCTTACAACTCCAACTCCTCCCTTTAATTCACAATGTTACTGCCCAATCTCAATTCATTATTTTTTTCTCAGGCTATCACCCCGACAGAGGCTACACTATTTTCCCTTCCCCAAAATGGACTTTTAAATGAAGCTCTTCAACTTTATAAGATCCTCTGTTCTTTAATCTCTTATACCTTCCTTAGCCTATTGCAGATCTTCTCCTGAAAAGCCTCAACTACTATGGCCAGTCACTATTTCTACTCTCACACATATGCTGCCAAATAAAACAGGGGAAAAATTCCAAAACTATTGATTGTGTTTCTTATATTACCTCAATTGGTAATGCTTTAATACTTTTCTAAATGACTTTCACAATTTTCAAAGTAGTTCTTCCAAATCTTTTCAACCCTCTCTAAATTGCTCATGACTTCCCCCTCCCCCCAAACTATCAGTTGAGGATCCTGATTCATATTTCACTGAAAAAAAAATTGTGGTCATTTTCCAGGAGGTTCTTCTTCTCTCTTCCTCAACTTATTATCTCCTAGATGCATTTTGCTACTATCTCTGCCTTCATCCCTGTCACACATAATAAGGCAGCATTACTCCCTGTCAAAGGAAATTCTACTACACAGACAAGTGATCCTATTAGATCCTGTCTTCTCTCAATTTAACATACTTGTCATTTCACTTATTTTCAATCTCCCTGTGTCTAGTGGCTGCTGCCCTACCATCAGTCAACAGTTCGTCCACAAGCATTTATTAAATGCTCACTTACTATGTGTTAGGCACTGCACTGAGGGCTTGGAGTATAGGCACAAAGTAAAAAAAGGATTCCCCAATACTAGGAATTTTCATTGTAAAGATGGAAAGCAACCCATAAAGGTAAACTGAAAAGAGGATGGAGAAAGGGAGACTATTAGGTGCTGGAGAAGTTCACATTGGATTCGGGTAAGATATGAAGCAATGGCTACCTAGGCATGAAAAAAGTCAACCACTCAGAGGCAGGGATGGATGAAGGGTACTTCTGAAGTATGAATTCTGGGACCACAATGATCTTTTCTGTGGCATGATGGAGGAGATTGAAGTTGTCCTCACAAAACCCTCACTTGATACATCCATATCTACCAGTTATCATCCCCCATCTCTTTTTTTTGTGGAGAGAATCCTTAATAGTATGAACTTGAGAAGGTTATCACCACTTGAGTTCAACTTAAAATGTTTTCTTTTTTTCCCAAATACATCTTAGATAACATTTTATTTGAATATCTCTAATGCACTAAAATACTGTGATTTCTGTGAATCTGTAATTCTGTAAATTATAAAACAGATGTTCCTCTTTTGATGAGCAGAATGTGTTCCTGGAAAGGGATGAGGAAAATATATAGGGCATTATATTTAAGGAATTCTGCCACTTAAAGAAATGTTAATAAAACAAAGAAACAAACTCTAACACATAACTTCCCTAGAAGTTAATTAGCTAATTGTTTACTTAATACAGATTTTAATAACCCTTTGATCCAGCAATACCACTACTGGATCTACACCCTGAAGAGATGATGAAAAAGGGTCAAAACATCACTTGTACGAAAATATTCATGGCAGCCCTGTTTGTGGTGGCAAAGAATTGGAAATTGAGTGAATGTCCATCAATTGGGGAATGGCTTAGCAAACTGTGGTATATGTATGTCATGGAACACTATGTTCTATCAGAAACCAGGAGGGATGGGAATTCAGGGAAACCTGAAAGGATTTGCATGAAGTGATGCTGGGCAAGATGAGCAGAACCAGAAAAACACTGTACACCCTAACAGCATCATGGGAATAATGGTCAACCTTAATGGGCTTGCTCATTCCATCAGTGCAACAATCAGGCATAATTCTGGAGTATCTGTGATGGAGAATACCATCTGTATCCAGAGAAAGAATTGTGGAGTCTGAACAAAGTCCAAAGACTATTACCTTTAATTTAAATAAAAACCAATATCTTATGTAATTTTGCTACCTCTTATACTTTATTTTTCTTCCTTAAGGATATTTCTCTCTCATCACATTCAACTTAGATTATCGCATACCACAGAAACAATATAGATTTTAATAGTAGTATTGCTTTAAGAAACATACATTTCTGTCCAAAAAGAAACAACATAAACTTTCTCAACACTAAAAAAGTAACTTTCCCTTTAATTATGGACAATGCTTGCAAAGAAAATTAAATATCACCTTTTATCAGCCAATATGAGTATGTGGTTGGCCAAATAAGTGAAAAAAAGAAAAGAGAAGAATGTTTTACTCTACTGTAAAACATATGACTATAACTACAAAACTAAATCCAACACATAAATCACAAATAGCTCAACAATGTATTAATTATAATTAGTCCAAGAGATAAACATTTTCTCCCTCCAACAGCAGCTTAATATCAAATATCAAAAAGCTGATCAATCCTAGATTTTTAACTCTATGACTGAGTTTAAAATAACAAAAGTACCACAATAAATATTTAGGTTATAGTTAATCTCTTACATTCACTCATTTCTTAGCAACAGCTAGAACTCAACAGTAAAACATGAATGCAGAAGTTTACTCAAAAGAAATAAAAGCAGTTGAACTTCCTAAAGGGAAAACTGAAATGTACCATATTTAAGCAATGAAAATTAAATCCAAGATAAACCAATGATCAAAAAGTGTGTTACTTACTAAATTCTTAAAAACTTCTATTTTGTTTTTATGCATCATCACTAAGTCTATCACAAAATTTCTGTTTTAAGATATATTTTAGAACTATCATAATAATTTGAAAAAATTATTTTAAATATTTAAATATAAATTTTAATATACTACCTTGCTCCATAAATTCTACTGATACTCAATAAAATGAAAGAAAATACAATGCCTAAAATGCTTTGCAGACAATGTATTATATAAATTTTTATTATTATATTTATTATTTATAAAACATGCCATAAAGGGACTATCAGACTGTATCACAAAGACAAAGAAAACCTGTTTAACTGAGTTCAAAAAACACAGAATCTCTTGGTTAGGAGAAATTATCTAAAACTTTCCCAAAATCATAATGTTTTCATCCTCCTTCTTTAACCTTCTCACATGTGACCTTCCTTATTCCTACTACCATCTGAATTACTGCCTCCATATAAGTTTTCTATTTTTACCCTCAAAGAGAATTTCTTCCTTGATAAATATGAACTTTTTTGCTGATATTAAAAAGGTTCTTAAATAATTAACTGTGATAGATACCTATTTATATGATAATAATGTTGCAGGATCATACAGGGAATCTATACAGGTCAGTCTGTAAATTGACTAAAGGTTAAATAGGCTAGAACTAAGGGATTTGCAGTCATAAAAACGGCAAATCTGTATAGAATATGGAAGTATAAAAGGTAAAAGTGTGGGGTCTGAGGTTTGACTACCCTGAAGAGTAGCTCAAATGGAGGGAAGCTATAAGTACTATTTCATTACAATAAACATCTATGTCTATGATTTCAAGGCCTCCATCACCTGCAAATTCCTTTAACCTGAACTATAATTTCTGAACAAATATGATACTTATCAATCCAAGTCAATAGTGTTAGAAAATGTTAAACACAGTTTACTAATTTGTAGCTACAAGTTGAACCCAACCTAATTTGTCACTTTACTTAACAAATGAAAAGCAATGTGATGTGGAAGAAAGAACACAGGATTCTGGCTCAAGAAGTCCCCTGTTCCAATTCTGGTTAGGAGATTTAACAATTGTATGGCTTGGATATTCTGAATTATAAAAATATCCTGTATTTTAATTATCTGTGAATATGTATCATATCCAATAGAATATATAATTTTCTTGAAGGCAAGGACAGTTTTTATGTATATCCAGATCTTAATGAAGTGCAACACACATAAAAGGCATTCAATAACTGCTTGATGAATTGCCCCAGAATATGAAGGAAATAACTATAACACTCAGATGGGAAGAAAACTCTATCTTATTCAATAGGGAATCAGGAAGGTAAAGTGATAAGAAATATGAAGGGGAATGATAAAAGAGAGAGCAGGTTAGGAAAGGCAGTGGTCAGAAATAAAACAAGGCTTTTGGGGAGGGAAAGGAAAAAAGTGAAGGATAAACAAAATGGAAGGAAAGACACTGTCAGTAATCATACCTGTGAAGGGGAATATGATGGATTCACCCATAAAAATAGAAAGAGCAGAATGGATTAGAAACTAAAATCCAACAACGTGTTGTTTACAAAAGACATACTTGAAACAGAAAGAGACACATCTGAAGTCAAAAAGGCAGAAGGAGCCATTATGATCTCATACAAAAACCTAATTAAAAGAGAGAGAACTAAGAAAACTATATTTTGGGGGCAGCTAGGTGGCACAATGGATAGAGCACTGGCCCTGGAGTCAGAAGTACCTGAGTTCAAATTTGGCCTCAGACACTTAATAACTATCTAGCTGAATGGCCTTGGGCAAGCCACTTAACCCCACTACCTTGCAAAAACATGAAAAAAAAAAACAACAACTATATTTTGCCAAAAGATAACACAATGAAGTAATACTAAAACATTCTAAAGCAAGTTTCTCTAATAAAGACTTTATTTCTCAAATATATAGGGAACTGAGGATAATTTTTAAAAATAAATCATTTAAAAAATAAGTCATTTCCCAATTAATTAAAGAATATGAAGACACATTCAGAAAAAGAAACAAAGCTATCTTCATATGAAAAAAATGCTCTAAACTACTACTGATTAGAGAAAAGAAAATTAAAACAACTCTGGGGTACCATCTGACCCCTGTTAGAAATGACAAATGCTGGATAGGGATGAGGAAAATAGGTTGGACTGTCCGTGGAAGTGTAAAATGGAGAATATGCAACCAAGCTCAAAGGGCTATAAAACTGCAAATCTTTTTATCCAGTAATATCACAACTAGATCTGTACCTCAAAGAAACTGGAAAATGACTTATTTGTACAAAAATATTTATAGCAGCTCTTTTTGTGGTGACACAGAGGATGTTCATCAATTGGGAAATGGCTGAACAAGATGCAACATAATTGTGATGGAATACTACTGTACTACAAGAAATGACAAGGGGTGGAAGTCTCAGAAAAATCATGCCAAGACTTCTATGAATTGATGCAAAATAAAGTGAGAAGAACTTGGAGATCACTGTCAATAGCAATAGTAATATAATAATGATCAATTATGAAAGACATGGCTTATTCTGATCAATATAACGATCCAAGACAATTTCAAAGGACTAATGTTGAAAAAATGCAATCCCTCTTCAGAAAAAGAACTGACAAAAAAATACAAAATGAAGTACAACTTTCTTACATAATTTTTGCTATTATTTTGAAATATGACTAATATGGAAATATGTTTTCCATGATTTCACATGTATAAGTGATATTTTGCTTGCCTTCTCAGTGGATGGAAGAGTGGGAGGAATGGAGGGAATAGGGGAACTAAAAATGAAAAATAAAAGAATTCTCAAAATAAAAAATTTAATTTTTAAATAAATAAAACCATTTAATAAAAAAAATACACCAGTAGACTTGATAAGAATTAGTCATACTGGGGGCGGCTAGATGGCATAGTGGATAACGCACTGGCCCTGAAGTCAGGAGTACCTGGGTGCAAATCCAGTCTCTGATACTTAATAATTACCTAGCTGTGTGGCCTTGGGCAAGCCACTTAACCCCACTTGCCTTGCAAAAACCTAAAAAAAAAACAAAAAAAACAAACAAACAAAAAAAAGAATTAGTCATACTAAACAGAGTATGCTGGTAATGGGTGAACAAATCAGAATGGAAAGTATTTTAAGGAAAAGTTCTAAATTTGGTGAATTCAAATGTAATAAGATATATATATATATATATATATATATATATATATATATATATATATATACACACACACACACACACACACCCATGCATACTCTGCATATATATTGTCTATTAAAAATTCTAATATAGGAGAATATGTTGGGGCGGAGCCAAGATGGCAACATGAAGGGATCCAGTCTTAGGAGCTCTCTGATAAAAACTTACATAAACTAAGGATTCTAACTAAACTTTCAAGAGACAGAACCCACAAAGGGACCCAGTGAGGCAGTTCTCCTACTCAATGTAACCTGGAAAAGAGCAGAAAGGCTCTGCTCCCAGGGGTCTGAGGGGTGGCCCGCCAGAGGGGTGGCCCACCAGAGCCAAAGAACTTCAGCCTCCTGGAGGCAGTCCAAGGGCGCTGGGAGCCGAGGCTCACAGCAGGGGGGGGAGTCTCCTGAGCTGCACCCCGGGGAGCACTGGCACAAAGTGGGGGAACAGCAGGGGACCTCTGCCAGGGAGATCACATGGAGCCCAGCCCTCAGGGCACACAGCCAGCAGCTTGGTCTTTCTGCAGCCCAAATCCAGGAAACAGAAGCAGGTGGAGCCTATAAGCAGGAGCCCCCAGGGCATGAGCCCATTGAGCTGAGGGAGGGGAGTGAAGAGATTGCAGAGCTCTGTCCTCTGCCTCTGGAACAGGACTCTGGGGCTCTGACCACATTCAGATCCTGATGCCAGTCTAGGCCCCCCCATAGAACAACAGGGCCCCCCCACCTCGGCCCCGTGGCAGAGGGGGGCGCTTATGGTCATTCACAGACCAGGAGGGAGGACAGAGCCTCACACACTGAGACCCTTGTGGGAGTGTCCCAAAAGCTCAGGAAGTACCCCCAAAAAACAGGCTTAGGCTAGGAAAATGAACAAGCAAAGAAATAAGAGAAAGACCATTGAGAAATATTTTGCAAATGAGCCCAAGAAGGATCAAAATACTCAGTCTGAAGATGAGGAAGCACAAGCTCCTCGGTCTTAGAATAAGAAAGAAGCATTTCAAGTTCCTTCCATTTTATTTTCTCACTCTTTGAACCTGGGTGAATTATTACATCTCCCTGATGTTTCAAAATGAAACACAATACACACACACACACACACACACACACACACACACACACACACATATACAAACACAAATGAGTGTATATACATATATATAGTCATAAAGAAATTTATGAACACCCAACCTACTTCATAGATTTCTTCATGACATCAAATTAGACAACAAAAATAAAAGCACTTTGAACCTATAAAATATTTTATAAATAAAAGCTATTAGTAATTTAGTTTTGATCTCTAGTACTCACTTAAATTTAGAATATCAGTTATCCAATGAGAGCCAATATCCAGAGTCAATAAGATTTTTCAAATCTTAATCTTGATTGGTATTTAAAGATAAAGTAATAGTTATTTGCAAGATAAATAAATTACTACAGTAAGAAAGTATAACTTCCTAAACAGCAATAAAGTGATCAAAGAAAATTCTAAAACTTATGATAGAAAATGTCATCCACATCCACAGAAAGAACTATGGAGTCTTGAATGCAGATCAAAGCATACTATTTTCACTTTTTTTAAAATCAAGTTTATTAAGTACCAGGTTATTAGGTTCATGAGCATCCAAGAACATAAAAAAGCAACTGGAACATAAAATAATGAATGTTCAGTTTTCTAATGATATTACAAAATGAATCAGAAAGAATTTTATATATATATATATATATATATATATATATAAATAAACTTATTGTTTTAAAATAAAGGTTTCATGGCAGAAACTAGGCAAAAACCAATATTTCATATCCTATACAAAGATTAGGTTAAAATGAGCAAATCATTTAGACATAAAGGGTGATACTATGGGCAAATAAACAGAGCAAGGAATAGTTCACCTGTCAAATTTATGGAGAGAGAAAAGGAATTTATGATCAACAAAAGACAAAGAACATTAGGAAATGCAAAAACAATCATTTTTATCACATTAAATTAAAAAGGGTTTACAGAAGCAAAGTAAACATAATCAAGCAGAAAGTTGGGAGACAATTTTTACAGTCTAATACAAGTTTCATTTCTAAAACACATAGAGAACTGAGTCAAATTTGTAGTAATATAAGTCATCTTGCAATGGTCATAGGATATGAACAGGCAATTTTCAGATGAAAAAAATTAAAGCTCTCAAGAGTCATATAAAAAAAGTTTTAAACCACTTTTAGAGAAATGCAAATTAAAAAAACTTTAAGGTTCCACCTCACACTGATCAGATTGGGGTATTATGAAAGAAAAGGAAAATATTAGAAGGGATATGAGAAAACTGGGACACTAATGCATTGCTGGTGGAGCTGTGAACTGACTCAACCATTCTAAAGAGAAATCTGCTACTATGCTCAAAGGGCTATAAAACTGTGCTTATCTTTTGATTCAGAAATACCACTACTTAGTGGTATTCTAAAGAGATCATAAAACAGGAAAAGGGACATACATGCACAAAAATATTTATAGTAGCTCTTTTAGTGATGACATAGAATTGGAAATTGAGTTGATGCCCATTAATTGGGGGGGAACAGCTGAACAAGTTATGCTATATATATATATATGATTTCAAATGAAAAGTAAGAGAATTTCAGAAAAACCTGGAAAGACTTACAAGACCTGATGATGAATGAAATAGGCATAACTAAAACATTGTACATAGTAACAGCAACACTGTATGATGATCAACTGATAGATTTAGCCCTTCCTAAACAGCAATAAAGTGCTCAAAGAAAATTCCAAGTCTTATGATAGAAAATGCCATCCACATCCATAGAAAGAACTATGGAGTCTTGAATGCAGATCGAAGCATACTATTTTCACTTGTTTTTTAAATCATTTTTCTTTTTTCCTTTCTCATGATTTTTCCCTTTTTTTTCCTGATTCTTTTTTCAAGACAAGACTAATAGAAGTATGTTAACATGATTGTGAACCTATGACGTATAACATATCAGATCGCTTGCTGTCTTGGAGAGAAGGAAAAGAAGGGAGGGAGGAAATTTTTAAAAAGTAAATCAATGTTGAATCACCTGTCTCTATATGTAATTGGAAAAAAATAAAATACTACTAAGATAAAAAGAATTTTACAATACAAAACCAAAATAAAATAAAATAAAATCTAGATTCCACTTTAACAGGTATTTATATTTGAATTGCAAATAAACAAAATGGTTAAATCAAAAGAATGTAATTTTATAAGTCTTTAATTCAGGATTGAACTTTATTCAATTGAATCTGTTCTGGTAAAACTGCTTTCTTTGATTCCTATAAATAGCCAGTCTTAATCAGAGAAGAGCAACTTGAAGTCCTTTAGCAGCAGAGAAACAACTGAACTTCACATCCAGTGATGAAAACTGTAATTAAAATAGAAAGTTATCACTCATGTCTATTTCAGCAGCTGTCCCTCAGAAATAATCCTTCCTAAGTCCACCTGACAAACCCTGTCCTTCCTTTGCTTCTCCACTTCAGCATCTCTGTGGGGTGCACTTCATGCCGATTGTTCCAGGCACATTTCATACTACTTGCTTTTTATGGCTCTGTAAACATCAGCCCAGTTTTTCTGGCTGCCACATTATGCTGCTGAAAACCCCCAGATCTTTTACAGAACATCTACCTGTTTCTCCCATCATAGACTAGAGAAGTTGATTTTTTTCTGTATTCAGATATAAGGCTTTATATTAACCCAACTGAATTTCATCTATTAGATTCAACCCTTTGCTCTATCAAGATACCTGTCAAGATTCTTTTGGATCCTGACTGTCATTCAGTTTGTTAACAATCCCTCTTTGTTTTGTGTCATCTGAAAATCTTGATGAGAAAATCTGTTATACCTTTGTTTATATCATCGATTTAAATGACAACAAGAGCAGATGCCTTTCCAAGTCATACAATTCTCCATAATTATTTTTAATTGTATTTCTTCTGCTGTCTTCAAAAAGTATTCAAATGTATTGAATTTGAAGACAGAAGTCACAGCTTCAAATACTTCCTCAGACAGTAGCAAAATCATTTAACTCTCAAAGTCATAGTTTCTTCACCTACAAAATGGGTTAATAAAAACACTTGAACTGTCTCAAAGGTAAACTATGAAGCAAGTGTTCTGTAAACTTTATAGTGCTAGCTGGGGCAGCTAGGTGGTGTAGTGGATAAAGTACCAGCCTTGGAGTCAGGAGTACTTGGGTTCAAATCCGGTCTCAGACACTTAATAATTACCTAGCTGTGTGGCTTTGGGCAAGCCACTTAACCCCATTTGCCTTGCAAAAACCTAAAAAAAAAATAAAAAATAAAAAAACTTTATAGTGCTATACAAAATAATAATAAGTTGCAGTCCATTTATAACCATTAAACATTATTCCATTGTTATTTTGCTTATTTTTCTTTCTTCACAGATCAGTATTCTATGATGGTAGTTTATTGTTGTCCAACTAGAGTAGAGATTTAGTATATACTTTTTTCCAAACAATGGAAAAAAATCATTTCTGATTAACATTTTTACATTTCTCAAAAAGAGCTAGCAAACTCATTTATCTTTGCATTTTATTTCTTAGTTATAGCCTCTCTTTCTATTAAATTTTAATTTTAGATAGATGTCAACTGCAATCACTATGTAATAAGCAGTTTCTCCTGCATTATTAGGTGGTCTATGCCTTAATTTAGAATTTTTATAATTATAAGATTGAATAGAAAAATAAGAAAATAAAGTTTTCTTATAAGTAAGTTCTCTCGAGCCTGTATGAGGATGTGCCTTCCTCATGAATTTACCTTCCCCCCCCACCCACCCAAATCACCACATTCCATAGGTGATTTGGCCGCATTTCAAAGACTCCAGGAGCCAGCCACTCCTTGCAATACACAGGTAGTACTGGGGAGAACTAGCTATTCTCACAGTATTGACCTTATTCAAAGTAAAATTTTCCAGCCCCCTATGGCATTTCCTTGAAGTCTTCAAACTGCTAGACTTGTAGGCTTTTCCCATATTACTGTTAAAGGAACTCCCTCCCAACTAAATTAGCATCTAGCCTTCTCTGTTCTCCACTGATAAATACTCTGAGGCTCCAAGCATTGCATTGGCGGGAATCTCACCCATGGAGAATTGATTCTGCCTGGGACTTTTCTTTCTCTCTCTTTCTTTCTCTTTCTCTCTTTCTCTCTCTCTCTCTCTCTCTCTCTCTCTCTCTCTCTCTCTCTCTCTCTCTCTCTCTCTCTCTCTCTCTTTCTCTCTCTCTCTTTCTCTTTCTCTCTTTCCTTCTTTCTTCCTTTCTTTCCCAAACCGGGACTTAACAGAAAGGCTGGACAAGAACTTGGGATCCCCCCAGCCACGGACTGTTCAGAGTTGGTGCTCCCCTGAATTGGTGATGTTATCTTTATCTTTTTCTTCTACTTTGATTAACCCATTGTCTTTAATGTATTAGTTGCTGTATTGGATGTTATTGTAATCAATCTACTCCTTGTGTTGTGTAATTAAAATACTTTCATTTTTTACGAGTGTCAGTGAGTGTCATTTGCAGGACTGAATCCTCATTTAAAATCACAATACAAAGATAAAGATGACTATTCAGTAGTATCTATCTATTATTAGACTGGCCATGAAATACTTCTCCCTAAAGCTTCAATAGATTCTCACTTCCTAATGAAGACAGGATAAACCCTTTATCAAAAATTCAAGTGCTCTACAGTATGTAGAACCTCTCCTTATAGCCTCCTCTCACATTGGGTCACCCAATAACCCTCACATGCTCAACATTCTAATCACACTAAACTCTAACATGCCTGTTTTGTTCTTATTCTGCCCTTTCCTGCTATGCAGTGGTGGGATTCAAATAAATTAACAAGTGGTTTGCTGAACTCAACATAAAATTAAGTATTGGTTCTACCAAAAACTGGTGCAAACCATTTGGGATTCCACCACTGTTGCTATGCATGAAATGAATTCTTCAACCTTTTCCAAATGATTATACATTTTCCCTTCCTTCAAAGTAGAATTCAGATGCCACCCATCATAATGAAATAAAGACTTTGTTGACCTGAGTAACTCAAAGTCCACAAATGAATAATCTGACCCAAATTTCTCAAAATACATTGCCTAGATATCTTCTCTCTTCTCTGCATTTATATCATTCTCCACTGTAGTACAGCAATCTGTGTGTGTGTGTGTGTGTGTGTGTGTGTGTGTGTGTGTGTGTGTGTGTATAAACACACACAGTTACAGTTTGGGAAACTGAAGTATGCTAATTATTTACTAAGAAGTTAATGTGCTTTGCTGACATTTTAAGCAGAAAAGTTTGGACTTAGGAATTGTTTACTTCTTTTATGTGATTCAAGTGAGAAGAATTTAACCTGGGCCATTTTAAACATATATTTGAGAGTATTTTAATGAATAACTTATATGTTATTGAATTAGTAATTGAAGTATTTTATATTAAAAGAAAACATCAGATGGAGAACATCATTAAAAACAAACTAGATGATTTCGATTACATTAAATTAAAAAGCTTTTGCACAGACAAAAACCACTGTAACCAAGATCAAAAGAAATGTAGTAAACTGGGAAACAATCTTTACAACTAATGTTTCTGACAAAGGACTCATTTCTAAAATATACAGAGAACTGAGTCATATTTTTTTAAAAAAGCCATTCCCAATTGACAAATGGTCAAAGAATATGCAAAGACAATTTACTGATGAAACGATCAAAGCAATCCATAGTCATATGAAAAATTGCTCTAAATCATTACTTATTAGAGAAATGCAAATTAAAGCTTCTCTGAGGTACCATCTCACACCTCTCAGACTGGCCAATATGACCAGAAAGGATAATGATCATTGTTGCAAAGGTTGAGGGAAATCTGGGGCACTATTACACTGTTGGTGGAGCTGTGAACTCATCCAACCTTTCTGGAGAGCAATTTGGAACTACGCCCAAAGGGCAACAAAAATGTGCATACCCTTTGATCCAGCAATACCACTACTGGGTCTATACCCTGAAGAAATAATGAAAAAGGGTCAAAACATCACTTGTACAAAAATAATTCATAGCAGCCCTGTTTGTGGTGGCAAAGAATTGGAATTCAAGTAAATGCCCTTCAATTGGGAAATGGCTTACCAAACTGTGGTATATGTATATCATGGAACAGTATTTTTCATTAGAAACCAGGAGGGATGGGAATTCAGGGAAGCCTGGAGAGATTTGCATGAACTGATGCTGAGTGAGATGAGCAGAACCAGAAAAACACTGTACACACTAACAGCAACATGGGGGGCGAGGATCAACCTTGATGGATTGGCTCATTCTATCTGTGCAACAATCAGGGACAATTTGGGGCTGTCTGCAATGGAGAATACCATCTGTATCCAGACAGATAACTGTGGAGTTTGAACAAAGACCAAGGACTATTACCTTAAATTTGGGGGGGGGGGGGGGGGGGACGACTGACATCTTATTGTCTGATCTTGCTATCTCTTATACTTTATGTTTCTTCCTTAAGGATATGATTTCTCTCTCATCACACTCAATTTGGATCAATGTATACCATGGAAACAATTGGGGAGGGAAGTAAGATTAGGGGAAAAATTGTAAAACTCAAAATAAATAAAACTTTAATTAAAACAAAAAAAAGAAAAGAAAGAAAACATCAGATTGAAACATGTTCTAGAATAAAAATGTATTAAGTGTTTAAAGTGGCTCTATAAGGAATGAAAAGAAATGTGTTTAAAAACTGAATATATAGGAAGCCTCCATGGACATTGTTAAACTGAATCAAACTGAGTTTAAACAAATGTTAAATTGTATAAACAGTATTTACTTTTTTTTTTTTTTTTTTTTAGGATTTTGCAAGGCAATGGGGTTAAGTGGCTTGCCCAAGGCCATACAGCTAGGTAATTATTAAATGTCTGAGGCCATTTTGAACTCAAGTACTCCTGACTCCAGGGCTGGGGCTCTATTCTCTGCACCACCTAGCTGCCCTGTATTTACTTTAGATTACAAATACTCAGTCCTCTTTTTTTCTTCAATTCGTAATATTGTGTACATATTCAGGAAATATTGTATATTCTGTTTAAGCATATATATTTCTTCTCAGGAAAAAGTGTACACCCCATTTATCTTTGTACCCTAGAACAATGCTTTGTACAAAGTATTTAATGGTAATAATAATCATAATAACCAGTATTTCTGTAGTGTTTTCTGGAATATTTATATAGCTTACTTCAGTTAGCAGGGAACATAGAATTTTAAAGTATACAAATGATTCTAACATTTTGTAGATGAAGAAACTGAACTCACAAGGATTGACTTGAAGCAGGATATAGAGAAATGCACAACATCACCAAATAAGTCACTCCTTGAGGGGGTAGCCCCTATGGCATACCTATTGGAGAATATCTGAAGGGAGGTATTAAACCACTCCCCAAGCACCACCCTTGTCCCACCCACCATGGAAATGCATTTAAGCAAGGTCCCCTGAGCAGAGGTCTCTTTTTCTCTCTTTTCTTCTTTGCAATTTCCCAGCAAGATGTCTTTCTCTCTAAGCTAGACCTTCATGTTCTGATGTCACTGGAGCAATATGGTCCCAGTTCCATTTGGCCCAATTTATGTTGATCTAAGAACCTTTCTTCTCTCCTCTCCCAGGTTCCCTGCCACTTCCTTCTCCCTTCTTTCCTCTAAGTTCTTTCCTATATAGTTTCTGGGTTTGCAACTAAATTCTTTCCCAAGTCATTGTTGATTCTGTGAACTGCTTATGCTTTTGGGGCCTGTGAACTTTACAGGTCTGTGAATAAAGATCTTTTTTTTTTTTTTACAATTCTGGGCCAGTGGTGAGTTTTTTACTTCCAAGAACCCTAATCTTTCTTTGTGGAAGCCCACCCAATTTCCCTGTCATCAGACTAATTTGCCTAAGATCATATAGCAAGGAAAAAATACCTTTGGAAGAGTGGGTACTGAACTTTTTTTGTTATCTACAAAATTTGTTTCACAAATAGAGAATTTCAATTTTAAATTTAAACTTAAAAGACAGGAATAGAAACAGAATATACAATATTTCCTGAATATGTACACAATATTACGTTCTAAAGAAAAACAGGACTATTTGTAATCTAAATTAAATAAATACAGTTTAACATTTGTTTAAACTCAGTTTGATTCACTTATTCACTTTAACAATGTCACAAAGATTTCCTATATTTGATTTTTAAGCACATTTCTTTTCATTCTTTATAGTCACATTAAACACTTAATATATTTTTATTCCAAAACATGTTTCAATCTGATTTTTTTTAATATAAAATATTTCAATTACTAATTCAAGAACATTTAAGTTATTCATTAAAATACTCTTAAATATACTTAAATGGGGGTGGCTAGGTGGCGCAGTGGATAGAGCACCAGCCCTAGAGTCAGAAGTACCTGAGTTCAAATCTGGCCTCAGACACGTAATAATAATTACCTAGCTGTGTGGCCTTGGGCAAGCCACTTAACCCCATTGCCTTTCAAAAAAACCTAAAAATAAAAAATAAATAAATATATATATATATGTGTGTGTGTGTGTGTGTGTGTGTGTGTGTGTGCGCGCACGCGCGCACGCACGCGCACACACACACACTTAAATAGTTTTAAATGGCCCAGGTTAATTTCTTCTCGCTTGAAACACTTAAAAGTACCCAATTCCAAAGTCCAAACTTTGTCCCCAAAAATGCCAGCAAAGCACGTTGATTTCTTAGCAAATAATTAACATACTTCAGTTTCTCAAACTATAAGAAATATTTAATACTGGAATATACATGTTACTAACCAAAATTCAATGTATGGAGTTCATTGGTATCAATAATAGATAAAGGGAGCTCCCTCTGTCAATCTACAAGAGATTTCTCTGTGCCTGACACTATGCTACTAGCTAAAAACACAAAAACAGTACCTTTCCTCAAAAAGTTCATAGTACAACTGGAAAGACAAGAATAAAAATCATTAGGCACATACAAAATAAAAAGGGGGTAGAAGATAATCTCAAAGATGAAGGCATTAGTATCTAGAGGAAACCAAAACCTGTTTCCTACAGAAGTTAAGATTTGAGTAACACCCTTAACGTTGTGAGGGAAGAGGTTTAGAGGCAGGACATTACAGGCACAGAAGGCAGCAAATGTAAAGGACCAAAAAGGGAAGATGGCATGCCATCATATTGGCAAGCTTGGCAAAGGAGAAAAATGATAAATATTAGAGAGCTTGTAGGGGATATAGGCATAATAAAGCACTATCTATAAAGCCATTCTGAAAAAAGCAATTTGGAATGTCCAAAATTACTTTACACACCCTTTTATCCAGAGTTACCATTACCAAGCCTATATACCCTGGGTATCTCCTAAAGCTCTGTCCCCTTTTTCTCCTAATCAGTTAAGTGAAACAAAAAAGATAGAATTTAAGAAGATCCAACTTCAAATCTATCTTAAGACATTGATTTAGCTTTGAGACCCTGAGAAAATCAGTTTCCTCAGTTTCAGTTTCCTCATCTGTAAAATGTGGATAATAATTAGTACCTACTTCCACAAAGCTTTGTGAAACCTTAAAAGCACTATATAAAATGCTAATGGTGATGACAATAATTATGATGATGTCTTTATAATTGAATTCTAGAGGTTTTCCCATCCCTCCTAATCTGATCACCTCTTTTTTTGTTACATTACCCTTTCTCTGAACTCCATGAAATCAATCCTTCCAAAATCTAGAAAGAAAAGCATGCAGGAAAGCTGAAGGGAGTTAAGCACATAGATTAAAAAAAAAAAAGCCATAAGATGAGCAATTGTGAGAGAGCACTGGAATCTTGGGCTCCAGAGAAGGAGGAGAAAGAAGAGGAGGGGAGTAAATCTGAAATTGAGATAGTAGATAACATAGAGAAGGAAAAGCCTTTTCAAGTCAGAATCTTAATACAAAGGAAAAGAAAGATGCAGAAAGGAAAAATGAGACCCGCCCAAGGTAATGCTCCCCTAGTGGAGAAAATCTAAGAGATCTGTCCAAACAATTCAAGCAGGAACCACAAGAATCTATCTAGACCTTTCTGGTTAGTCAGGATGTGGGATGCAAGGGCAGACAGAATGTTCCTTTCACCAACAGAAGCAAATATCCTAAACAGAAAAAATAAATTAGTAAGAGAAATGACTCACAAAGGCCCACAGAAGGAAGCCAGGGAATAATGCGGACAGATGTATTGGCTATAGGGGTTCCTCAGGAGGAAATAACCAGACAACTGAAAGTGGTATTCCTAGATGGATAGAAGAAATTCCCACGGAACATGAAGGAATCAACTGCTTCCCCAGAGGAATAGAGGGACCAGGGGTGGATGCTCCCAGCCACTTTGGGATAGCCAGGGTCATCTCTATCATAGGGCCATAGAGGCATTCATAGAGACCCCACGTTCCTGTTACCATATATTGAGTCCCCAAGAACAAACAGCATCTGCTTTGATAAGACACTGGTGCAGAACTCACAATGCTCTATGGGAACTCCAAGAAACATCCTGGCTCCCAGGTAGAAGAGTAGAGGAATCCTGTTACGGTAAAACAAACTAAACTGAAACTGAAAATAGGAGATTTACTACTCAAAAAAATACATGGTTTATATCAATGGGGAGTAGATATATTACAAAACTATTAACTTTAGCCACCTTAGTTGATGAGTTCCACTTCCAGGCTAGAGAGGTGAAATCATTGAGTCATACACAATGGGAGTCAATGAGTTTCCCCATCCTCCAGAAAGTTACTATCAAACAGTGCTGCCTATGAGGAGGTGAGAATGACATAACTGGAATCATAAAAGAACTAGAGAAGGTAGGGGTCATCAAACTATTCCCTACTTTTCCCATTTTTTTTAAAAAAAATCACAATTCTAAATTGAAATAATCACTTCCTTCCTAGGGGTTCCTATTTCTCTCTTCTTTGTAATTACCATCTACCCCTCTTTTCTATCACAATCAGGTTCAAAATATTCATTCCCTTTGCCCTTCTTCCACCTTTTGAAGGATAAAATTATCACTGTGCATTATAATTAAAAATATCCTATAATCTAATTATTCTGGGAAACCCCCTTTGAAAATGGCAAAATCAATGCAGCAAACTGGGACAAATACGAAGTCAGAAGAAAACTACAAAGGACCCAAAAGTCAAAGGAAAGATATATAGCAAGTATAAGCATATTAACAACAATGACTTCTACATAAGAAGCAGAAGAAAAGACAAACATGTACAGGTGTGTGAGTGGAAAAATCTAAGCTAGTTACCCCATATAGTACAATGGAATAGCAGGCGAAAAGTCTGTTACACTATCATCCATAAAATATTTATTAAAATATCAAATAGTTCTATAATTCATGGGAAATATTCTGGGAAAAAAATGGATAAGAATTACTAGAAATGAGAAAGGGTAGATGAACTGTGATGTCACTAGTGTAAGAAGTGCCATGAAATTCATGAAATAATGAATGATTAACAGCACTAAAGTATTATATCCAAAAACCTTGAAGTAAGAACCATATGGAGAGATATTTTTAAACCACAGGAAAAAGTCCTGGATAATATAGCCTTATCTGTAGATTTTGTATTCACTATGTAAAAGCAAAAGCAAAATTCCCAGACATAAATCCATAACAGTAATCTTCATATTCAGAATTGATGATCAATAATTTTCAAGATTATTTTGCACAAAGTACTTCAACTACTACTCATCTATTCCAAAAATACTAAATGACTATAGCTTTGAGACAATATTTAATTGCTATTTTATAAAAAAAATGATGAAGTACAGAAGAACTACTCCTGGGAACACATCTACATGATAGAGAAATAACATCTATACAGAGAAATTAACAAGATGAATCATGTAAATAAAAATTCTTAACCATAAGTTTAATTTTTATAACATTTTAAAGAACAGTTTCTTGTTATCTTAAAGTAAATTCACCACATCTATAGCTAAGATGGCAGATCTAAAAGTAGCTCCATTACATTAGTACCTGTTTTTTATTGAATAACTTGCCTTAAGCTTTTAATGAAGCACCAAAGACTAAAATCAAATGAAAAATCAACTATTAGTAATGATAAATCTTATCCTTCCCATAATGCAAATAGATTGTTAACTTCAAAGAAATATCATCAGTTATGTTAATTCTCCCTAAAAATTATGACACCATTTGAAGCAATCTAAGTGTCAGCAATTAATAAAGATTAGTATACTTAATTTTGAACAATTTATTTCTCATGTGATTATACTATTAAGAAGACATTGTAAAATCAATATGCAGAAATATACATGTAAAAATTTTCTGGGAAAAAATATCCATTATCTAGCAAGTTGCAATTTTTCTATTAGTAACAAACACTCTGCTATACAATTGCAAAAATTATTTCTTTCCGGTAATAGACATCTTTAACTAAAAAAGAAAAGTTATTTCAGAATAAGAAAAACACAATTTGGACACTTTAAAAATACCTAGAAGTCAAGTTTGCCCCCTTTCATAAGAATATAGTAATTTTGTTTGGTGTCTTTTATTTCTGGGTTGAAATTTAAAACCACAACTTTTATTGCTGGTTGTTTTCTAAGATGTTGTCTCTTGCAATTTAGTAGTTATCTCTATTGCTACTTTTTCTTTCTAGACTATAGCTACTCTTTAAAGTGATTAGAATACCATGGGTTTTAAATTTTAAAATTATTTAAATATTTTTCTTATAATACCATCAAGCAAAACACTGTCTCTCTGAAGGAGACCCTGAAGGTCATTTAATCCAGGGCCCTCCATTTATAGTTGAGGAAACTGAATTCAGGGAGGTTGAATAACCTAGAATGGGTTAGATGAGGATGTGAAACCTGGTCTTTTGTATAAAGTCAGTAGTTTGAGGCAGCTAGGTGGTGCAGTGGATAGAGTGCTGGCCCTGGAGTCAGGAGGACCTGAGTTCAAATCCAACCTCAGACGCTTACTTAGGTGTATGACCTTGGGAAAATCACTTAACTCCTTGCAAATCACTGCACTGCCTTGCAAAAAGCCAAAAAATAAAATAAAATAAATAAAATAAAGTCAGTAGGTCCTATGCCAAACTGTGGCCTCATTTTGTAACTAAATCATTTGCAGCAATAATCAACACTTTGGAAAATTCTCATAAGATTATATTCAATCATACCATCACAATATTTTACAATCAGGAAAATAAATCTTATAAAATCAAATTATTGCCAAATTAATTAACTTATACTAAAGAAGATGAGAATTCAAATGTACCAAATCTCTAATTTTTCAGGAAGCGAAAATCAACACATATTAGCATTCTACAGTTTTGCAAAAAAGAAACATTGGAACTTCAAATAAATTTAATATTGAATAAAAATATTTGCAAAGGATAAAAACCATTTTTGTCAACAGAAGAAACTCAATAAAATCACAATAAATAATATGCAGAAACTGCTATTGGGGGAATCAATTTAAAAATCAACTGCTCCAAAAAATATAGATACAATATACCTGCTTTTTCTTTCAATAAGAATGGCCACATAAGAAGCTGGTAAAGCAGCACCAAAGCCAGGACTCCAGGAGTAGAATTTTCCAAGTATCTTCCTAAAATTCAAATTGAAAGTTTATATAAAAACAAAATCAAATCTGATCATTACAAACTATTAAAAATTTGAATTTCACTGATAAAGTCATTTTTACACTTTAAAATATCATTGAAGCAAGTATTTTTTTCATACGTAACTAGTTTCAAGCATAACTTTATGGCTAAAAAGAGAAACATTCATAACCTAATATGATTCAAATTCAACATAAGCATTGACATTTTTATAGGCACTTGAAAATATAAAAATGAAATTTGCTTTAAATTTGCTTTGGCTCAGAAAGAATTTTCCTCTCAGAAATTGTTTTGTATATATTTTATATTTAACTTTCTTCATTTTTCCTACAATAAAATGTAAGCTCTTAAGAACTTGGACTATTTCTTTTTTATTGTTATTGTATACCAAGAAACTAAGAGTCTGGCACATAGACCATGCTTAATTGATGCTTATTAGGTGCTAATGAATGAATTAATGAATGGAATGGATTACAGTCCCTTCCCTAAGGAAACTTTCAATATCCCTGAAGTACATATACAAGAATGATACAAGCTGGATTATGAAATGGGCAACCTCATAAAAAAAAAGTTATAAAGAAAATTTGAAGAAAGAAAAATCAATCATTCAGGATGGAGGCAAGGACAGAGAGAAGACAGAATCTGAAGTGACAGAAGGAAAAAATGAACTCTGATGAGGATTTAGAAAGTATATTCTAAGCATGGAAAAAAGACAATAAGAATGCAGAGGATTAAGAGAATGCAATAGAAGGTCAAAAAAACATTTAGTAACTGGCATAGTTACAATGCAGAAATAGAGAACATGAAAGAAGTAATGTGAAATATTCCTTAAAAAGAAAAGAAAAATTGGACTGTGAAAGCAAGATACCATGTTAAGAAGTTATGGCATAGGAAGAAGGGAGAAAACAGATAAATATTTTGAATTTCTTTGATTCATAAAAGCTAAGAAAAGTAATTTATACTTTATTTGCATCAGTAATCATTTAATGTGTATTTATTAAATGGCTATCATATGTCGCAAACACAAACACACTCTGTGTGTGTGTGTGTGTGTTGTGTGTGTGTTTGTGTGTGTGTTAGGTACTAGAGCTACCAAATACAAAGTGTCTCAGTTCAAGGAGTTATTTTTATCATGCCAAGCATAACTGGTACACAAAAAATGAAATGCAAAATCCCTACCAGGAAATACAAAGTAATCTGGGGTGGGAAAAAGAAGGGAAGATGAGAAAAGGTCTCATCCAGAGGTAGCACCTGAATTTGCTAAGAAGTAAAGATGAAAAGGAACTGAACTACAGCCCTAAGGGACAGGTCACTAAAGGCCCAGAAAAGGGATGAAATGCCATGCACTGGGAATAAATTTAGCAGCCTGTCTCAAACAGAGCTCATGTAGAGAAATAATGTGTAATAGTAGAGAACCAGTTATAAATGCCAAACTGAGTAGAAGGCTGTATTTTAACCGAGAAGCAAAAGAGAAATCTCTGGAATTTCAAAAGCAAGGTACAACATGACCCCAGTTATACTTCAAATAGTCAGCAGTACAGAAAATAGACTGAAGAGGGAAAGGAATGGATGAAAACAGAACAAGAATGGTAGTGCTCTCAATACACATAGGAAAGTTAGGAAGAGGGATAGGTTCAGAAGAAAAGATAATGAGCTCCGTTTTGGGGATTCCTATGGGACATCTATTTAAGTCGGATAATCATTTGGTGATATAGGATGAGAATTTAGGAAAAAGTATTACAGAAGAATTAAGCAAATTTCAGGAGGCACATGCGTTGGAATTGAGGGATGAGGAGTATAGAGTTGAAGGAGACAGAAGCAAGAAAGCTGGCATTTAGTATGTGGAATAGGCTTTGTACAAGAGTAGTTGAGTGAGTGGTTAGGTGGCAGAGTAGATATAGTACCAGCTCTGGAGTCCAGAGTACCTGAGTTCAAATCCGGCCTCAGACAATAATTACCTAGTTGTGTGGCCTTGGGCAAGCCACTTAATCCCATTTACCTAGCAAAAAAAGAAAAGAAAAAGGAGTAGATGAGGGTCAAAACTATGAGAGAATAATAATAGGGGGCAGAAGTATACAAACAATTGAGGCATGAGTATGGATAATTAGACAAAGGTCGACTGAGGAAAGGAAGTAATTGATTGCTAATTAAGTTGGTCTTGGCAAGGAGAGGGTCTATCTAGTAAAGGAGGGAAGAATGAGAGATGGTGTCAAGGTATTGTGGGATGAAGAGCATGAAAAAAGAGAACTCATAACTAATCACCTCTCTCAGTAATATATGAGGCAAGTTACTGAATTGAAACAGAGGAGGGGACCAAGCATAGTGCCACATATCCGTTAATCACTTGAGTTTAAGATTTCTAAGCTACAGCAATGTTTATCAGGTATCCACACTAAATCTGGTAACAAAGAGTGAACCATCTATGTCAGAAATGGACTAAATTAAAGTTTCTATATCATTTACCAGTGAAACCAAGTTGGCTGCAAATGATCAGCGCACTGCAGTCTAGATAAGATAGGGAGACCAAATTTCAAAACATAATAATAAAAAGGAGAAGGGAGAAAGAAATAGGTTTATGTGGGAAGTTTGAAGGGAAAGAGAAGGACTGTAACAGCTGCATCATACTATACAGAGAATGTTAGTTTCAAAGATAGTAGAAGGGGTGTAGTTCATAAGCTCTATCTTCAAACCTAATGTATCACTACTCATCTCATTAAAGAAGGACCTGTTAGCTAGGTTCTGTTACCTAGAAAATGAACAAATACAAATAAGATCTTATTTTTAGAGCCAGTAGATGCTGCTAAATAGAATAAAGAAAAATTCATAATAATAAAGAAGAGGCACAAATAGAAAATAATTTCAGATAAAAGTAGGGGAGAAATGCAGCAAAAAAACTAAATAAGGGTTTCTGATTATTTTAAAACACAGTCAAGACGATGATGTGATGGCATATTAACATTAATATAATTTTTTAGATTTGTACAACACTTTACATAAATTATCTTATTTGGTCCTCAGAATATAATTATTAATATCCATATTTTTCACACAAGAAAAATTAAGTTACTTGTCCCAGGGTCACATAGCAAATATATATTTGAGAAAAGATTTGAATTCACTTACTATAACTTCCAAGTCAACTATGCCTCAGTGGATTGGAAAAATTGTAAATATTGTAAAAATATTCTTTCAAGGACATTATAAGCATGACTGAAGGGCAATTTGCATGGAAAAAAATCCTAAGAAAGCATATGATCAAACATCAAATAATAAATACTACTTGGCAGGAAAAAATCAACACATCTACAACATAAATCAAGAAGCTGAAATGTATCAATTCCCCTAAAACAGGATTCCTAAACAAAAAATTAGAAAAGTTTTAACATAATTTGAATAAAGTTCTAATTTTTATAATCTTTTTATCTAATTCTTTTTTCTGGGAAGATGAAAAATCCAAGCCAGAATTCCTCCTCTATCATAAAAGTCAGAGGGGAGTTAAAAGGGAGTTAAGCCACTGAAAGATGATCAGAAATTTTAAAAGAATAACCAAACTCAATGAATCACCTAAAGGAACAATATGTGATGTAACATTTATCATAAGTATTCTATATTCTCATGACTTTAAAGGATTCACATGACAGATCAAAATGCTACAATAGCAAGTCATTATTATTATGTTTAAAACCTATTTATTATTTAACTTTGAAGGTTAAATTTAACATATCAGCAAGTATTAACAAAGTATCCATATAAAAATAACCTTTTTCTTATCAGAATAAATCCTTCCACAATTTCTAGTTGGTCTGGGGTTGATTTTAGCAATTAAATAAGAAACGGGAATAAAATCAATTATTTTTTGGCCAAATCAAAGTTCAGAGTTCAATTATTTTAGCTAGCAAATTACAAAAGGCTTTTTGGGTACTCAATTTTCAATTAGAATTAGAAGGAACCAAAAAAAAAAATGAAAGTACTAATATGGATATAAAACAAAGGTCCAAAGTTTGTTAAAGTTCTGTTAAACTCTAGGGTTTAAGTATGTCATTTGACCCATGCTCCATATTCAACATGTATAAATACAGGAATAGAATTATTGTGCTAACCCAGCAGGGAATTTCAATAATCTGCAGCAAATATTTTAAGACTGTTAAAAGTGAGGAATGAGGGAATGGGAGAAGCTATAGCTTTTTGTCATTTAAAAGAAAAGGATTCCTGAGTAAAACGACTAATTGACAAAGATGTACCACAGGGTTTACAGATGGGTATTAATTGCATTTCTTCTGCTGATGTCAACCATATCAAACAGAGTCTAGCTGATCCTAAGCAAAACGAATCAAGACCAAAATCCACATCACTAGGTTTCAAACAAGAGTTTGAAATCAATTCAGTTGTTTCACTACAAACAGACTCATCTGTATCATGGATAACTGTTTTAATTTCCTCATCTGTAAAAAGGATAGTTAAAAAATGCCTAATCAAGTTCTTGTGATATATATATATATATATATGTGTGTGTGTGTGTGTGTGTGTGTGTGTGAATGATGCACTAGGGCATGTCATTACTACTAGAAAGTGATTCCTGTTGGCAGTTATCTATTCTCATTATAATCTAAATTCTCATTGTACTTTATTCAAAGCATAGACTCAGTTTAAGATTTCTTTGAGATTAGTAAATTGCATTTTACTGATTAAAAACTGTTTTTAATGACTTACAACAATATCACATGAACATTTCTGCTTCATTTCAGTTTTAAGACAATCATTTGCATAAACTTTCAATAATGATTCTGAGTACCAACCTTAAAATGCAAAAGAAAGCCATATATAAGGCTCCATTTGCTGTCAGAAATGAAGCGGATTGTATGATCTCAGGTAGTAGTTTGTGTAAATAATACTCTAGTTTTCGTTTCCGGAGGATTGCTGCAATCTGAAGAGAGAAAGATTATTAATACAGTACAGATTTTCTCCTTTTTAATTATCCTATGTGGGAATTACTAACAATGTAAATCACTATGTCAAAAAAGAGTCCATGAAAATTTTGAGGACTCCAAAATAGCATTTTTTATATTAAATATAATAAGAATTAATTTTATATTTTAATTTGAAAATTAATGATAATGATAATTTTCCCTAAAAGCTTAATAAATAAAACATTTTACTTCACTAAACCTTAACTCAAATAGTCAAAATGAAAAATAAAGAATACTAAATAAAAATATACAAAACTATATATATATATAAGACCAGAAACTATAGTTCAAAGTAAAACTTTGTAATCTTTGATAATTTGTAATCTTGCTAACTATGGATTTTGCCTTAAACAAATTTCTCTTTAACTAGACATTATGGGGAAGAGATATTAAAGAAGGAAAAAGAAACAAAAAGGAGAATTAAATCAAATTTATCAACAGTGGTTAATTAGAGAAATTGTTCAAGAATATCAAGATATAAAAATATCTAATATATTATTTGAAAATAGGGCAGCTAGGTGGCAAAGTCAATAGAGCTCTTAGCCTGGACTTAAGATCTGAATTCCAATCTGTCCTCAGACACTTACCAGCAAGGTAACTAGGTAGCACAGTGGTTTGACTCTTACTAGCTATGTCTCCTTGGGCAAGTTAAGTAAACCTGATTGCCTCACATCCAAATGCATCTCCAATTGACCTGATTCATATCTGACCATTGGATTCAGATGGCTCTGGAGGAGAAAGTGAACAGCACCCCTCACTCAAATCCAATTCACGTGCTTGTCATGACATCACCTCCTTGATATCATGGTCTTCTTCAAAAATGAAGGACAAAACATTAGATGACCCTGGGCAAGTCACTTTAGCCCTGCTTGCCTCAGTTTACTCATTTGTAAAATGAGTTAGAGAAGAAACTAGCAAACTGTTATCTTTGCCAAGAAAACTCCAAATGCAGTCATGGAAGAGTCAGATGACTGAACAAAAAAAGTTAATTGCAATGAATTTTGATTCAAGTGCTCAGTTTTTATACTCTCTTAAATTAAGTTTGTTTTGGGGTAGCTAGGTGGCACAGTGGAGGGCGACTAGATGGCACAGTAGATAAAGCACTGGCCCTGGAGTCAGGAGTACCTGAGTTCAAATCTGGTCTCAGACACTTAATAATTACCTAGCTGTGAGGCCTTGGGCAAGCCACTTAACCCCATTTGCCTTGCAAAAAAAAAAAACAAACCTAAAAAAAAAGTTTATTTTGTTGAACTAAGTGGATTATAACAACCAATGGGTAAGCCTAATTTTTAAAAAATAGCTCTCATAAAAGAGAAGCAACATTCTATGCTAAGAAGATATCTATCTTTATACTACTACTACTACTCCTACTACAACTGTACCTAGACTAAAATTACAAAAGAAAAGCATTTTTAATAGCCAGGAAGAGAAATATAGTTATAGTGAGGGAATCCTATACAATCTGGATATATTTTCTGGCTAAGCTAAAAAAGCCAGTTTTTAATAAATTCTTGATTTGACTTGTGGATGATTTTGGCCAAATCACCTATTTTTACTGGGCCTCCTTTTCCTCATCTGTAAAATCAATGGCTAGATCTTTAATTCCCTTTCAATTCCAAATCCTATGATCATACAAACTATATAAAGCAACCCGTGACTTATTTCTGTCTTGTGAAGAACTAGCTAATGCAGAAATAAACTTTAAATGGAGTTTTAAATGAAAATGACAACATCATTCTAGAGCAAAGGGAAGGAATTATGGGATATGTGACTCAATCTGTGATTTCATAGATATAATTCAGTATCTGCTCAATAACCTATAGAGTTTTTGAGAACTGTCTAGATAGAGCATCAACAAGGTTGAGCAACCAGTCCATGAGTTACAAAGGCAGTATATATGTCAAAGAAAGACAAGACCTAAATTCAGGTCTTCCTTACTAAAAAGCTGTCACAGCATCTACTATCAAACATTGCTTTTCACCATTGGAAAGGTACTTTATCCAGTAAACTAGAGAATAGCTAGATGATGCAAAATTTAGAGCAAAGGATTTGAGAACCAAGAAGCTCTGAGTTCAAAATCCTGTCTCACATTTATTGGCTATGTGATTCTAAACAAGTAACTTAACCACTCTCAGTCTTAATCTATAACTTCTTATCTATAAAATGATACAGTAAGTAAATTTCCAAAAACTGAAATCAAAGATAGGTATAAACCCCATAGACCCAGAACTCTACAAGGAAATAAAGCTCAAGAAGATTAAAAAGTTATAGACTGTACAAGGAATTATTTGAATATTTTCGATTTTAAAAGAATATATAAAAACCATAAAAGAATCATAGCCGAGTGTACACAAAATAGTGGCACATATTTCTAAGAGCAGCACCAAGAAAACTTAAGTTTAGAATGAACAAGTAGGTACAAGTTGCAGGGAACAAGCAGTAGGATGTCCAATATGAGAATTTTTAAATAATTAGAATTATCCAATAACAGGACAGAGTATCTTGCAAAGTAATAAATTTTACATGGATGGATGGTTTCTGGATGAATTTTTTACTGGCACTCAAAGGGATTCATGCATCAAGTGAGAACTTGGATAAAGTACCCTGAACTATCCCTACAATATTATAAAACCATGGTCTAAGAGACCTCCCCCAAACAGCTAAAACAACACAACACAAAAAAGAAGGGTCAAGGATAGAAAATAAAAAGAGAAATGAAATAAATGGACTGGATGAAGGAACAAGTGTCAAAAATGTTAAATGACAACAAAGGTGAAAGAGGGTAAGAATAAGCCACTGAATTTGGTCATTGGAATTTAGTTATTGATGTACAATAACCACAACAGAAAATGTGACAGCTTTTGAGGCATAAAAATAAATTTTTTCAGCCTCAATAAAATCATAAGAATGAAAACCAAAAAAAAAAAAAAAGAATGAAAACCAGAGTGTAGAATTTTAAATTGTTGAGGAAATGGTCTATGTAGCTATACTCATAGAAGTTTGCAGCTTGAGATATAAGATGGTCAAATTTTTTCTAGGACAGAGAAGAACTGTATGTGTTTAAAGACAGAAAAGAGAAAGTCAAGTGAAGAGGGAAACCCTGAAGTTGCTAGAGAGGAGAGAGAACTGAAGAGGCCAAATTCCAAAAGAGTGAATGAGATTGAAAAAGGATAAAGAAATTAAAGAACTCTCACCCCCCCCCTTCCTCTGTCAGGGAGGAAGGAAGAATATATAGAGTCAGAAATAACACTTTGAGGGGATAAGAAAAGAGCTTGAAGAAAGACAGAGAGTGGAAACTAGAGGGTTGAAAATGAAAAATAAATTAACGGAGTAAAAGAAATTACAGATAGATGGGAGGATATAAGAAGATAAAACTTACTTCAAGAATTTTCATAAAGAAAGGAGAAAGATGCATGTGTATATGTATCTGCATATGTCTATGTATACATATAGTTATATATATATGCATATAGATCCATAGACATATACCATCTCTTCTCATATATAAATTGAGGAAATAGACTAGAAAAATTTCTAAAGCTTCCTGCTCTAAATTCTGAGCTAAATTCTTTGCTAAGATCTAAAAATTCTTAAGTTTTAGGAGGAAAAAAAAAGTTAACTTATTGAAAAAGTCTTAAAAATACCTGGCTTCATCCTTATTTCAAGTTTCCCTTTCTTTCCTCAAAATGAAGAGAAGGGAAAACCCAGTAACATAATGGATTTCAAATCAGTGGAAATAAATTAAAATCCCAGAACTGACCACTGACAACCTGAGTGATACTGGGCAAGGAACTTAATCTTTCTAGATCTTAGATGAGTCATCTGTTAAAAATGAAATGACAAAATAAGTTAACTAAAGTTCCTTTGAGTTCTAAATCTATAATTCCTTTGACCTCTAAATCTATAATTCCAACACCATTCAATTACTCTAAATGAGATATTGTTAACCCTATGATATGCTTCAATGGTTATTTCCCAAATGGGGAAATAAAATATATTCCGAAAAGCATTGTTACTACAAAAAGCACAGGTTCTTATTCTCAACTACTGAAATGTTCAATGATAACTGTTTTTACTAAAAATTTGCCCAAAAAAAGAGAATCTCCTTTATTCTTAAATTGAATTGAAATTTCCTATAATCTTGAATTGAACCCTGAAGAGATGAGGAAAAAGGGTAAAAACATTACTTGTACAAAAATATTTATAGCAGCCCTGTTTGTGGTGGCAAAGAATTGGAAATCCAGTAATTGTCCTTCAATTGGGGAATGGCTTAGCAAACTGTGGTATATGTATGTCATGGAACACTATTGTTCTATTAAAAACCAGGAGGGACAGGATTTCAGGGAAACCTGGAGGGATTTGCATGAACTGATGCTGAGTGAGATGAGCAGAACCAGAAAAACACTGTACATCCTAACAGCAACATGGGAGTGATGTTCAACCTTGAAGGACTTGCTCATTCCATCAGTGCAACAATTGGGAACAATTTGGGGCTGTCTGCAAAGGAGAGTACCATCTGTATCCAGATAAGGAGCTGTGGAGTTTGAACAAAGTACAAGGACTATTCCCTTTAATTTGGGAAAAAAAACAGATATCTTATTGTCTGATCTGTTACCTCTGAGAATTCTGTTCTCTTTAAGGATATGATTTCTCTCTCATCACACCCAATTTGGATCAAGGTACAACATGGAAACAAAAAAAAAATCTTGAATTGAAAGGAAATATTGATTTCCTTTATTCTAAAAGCTAATTTCTTACAATTTCTACAATGCAATTCCAAGTATTACTTAGGTCTAAATAATAAATATTTAGATGTACATAGATATGTACATATGTAATTACATGAAGATGGAAACTATTTTTAAGACATAAATCAATCGATAGAAATAAACACAATCAAACAACATAACACAATTATAACATAAATATGTGGTCAAAAATGTTTAATCTAAGTCAGTACTAAATAAGCTCTTTTGTGTGAATGCTCCTAATGATAACTGACTCTCCAGTGAAGAGATTATTAACACAGAGATAGCTGTCCAAAAAGAAAAGGATTGCTAGAATTATAAAGAAAACTAGAGATTTCCCCTTTTCATCAGTATCCTCAATCTGCCATGCTTTGTGGCAGTTTCTCTCAACTAATGTAGCAACAAAGCAGTTCTGATCAGAAAACATAATTCTATAAAATTCACAAATACTGGTACAGGTCCACTAAATATCAAAAATGATCAAAGTGCTACATCTTTGGAAGGAAGGCTATACAGATTTAGAAAACAACTGACAGAGATTTCTGTCTGGAAAAGAAGTAGATAAGTTATTACTGAAACTTGAATTTAAAAACTACACAGCACTCTACAGAAAAGTAAAAAATGAAATACCAAAAAAGCCATAACATGTAAACATGTTAGAGCAATGGCCAAGTATATTCATATACTAAAAATTCTAGTCTCCAAAAAATAGGAGAATATAAATCATTAGAAAATTACATAGTGATGCTTCATAATGGCAAGGGGATGAGCCTGGAATTCTGTAGAATATGCTAGTGGAGCAGGAAGCTCTAGTACAACTGTCTCCTAAATAACCATAACCCTCATCCAAAAAAAAAATTGAGCATGCATCCCTAATACATATATATTTATTTATTTATAAATTATATACAAGCACCACTGCAGTAATAATATATTGATAACTTTTTTTTTGCAAGGCAAATGGGTTTAAGTGGCTTGCCCAAGGCCACACAGCTAGGTAATTATCAAGTGTCTGAGACCAAATTTGAACCCAGGTACTCCTGACTCCAGGGCCGGTGCTTTATCCATAGCGCCACCTAGCCTCCCCTATTGATAACTTTTTAAAGAATAAGAAGATAGAAAAATATTTAAAGCAAGAGTCAAAGAGAAGTCATTGATGCTTAATGAATTGGGGTTGAGGAAACATGTGGAGTGGTGGTATGGAGGATTGCAAAATAGTCAAACCTATATTTTAGGAAAATCACTTTGGAAGATGGATTAAGTAGGGAGAGAAAGACTTTAGCTCAATTAAGAAACTATTTTAATAGTCCAAGTAAGAGAAGGACTTTGGGGAGGCTAGGTGGCATAGTGGATAAAGCACCGGCCCTGGAGTCAGGAGTACCTGGGTTCAAATCCGGTCTCAGACACTTGATAATTA